>NC_141873.1:110622295-110925325 GCF_056163025.1 Triticum urartu
GAAGAACGACAGCCGGTTCATCTTCAATCCCATCTTGACGGTGGCTTTCATGTTGCTGCTTTTTCAAATGAAAGTTGGGATCCAAGTGAGCTAAAGGGTTAGAAAACCTTACTTTACGGATCACTCGTCGAACTTTGTGTCTTAGTAAGGGCTCTGAGTCGGAGGAAATGATAGTTACCTCTGCTTCCCCGGCCTGACTGGCCCCAGTGTCATCCTGGTAATGATTAGTGTCAATAAGATTGTTAAAAAATTGGCCAAGGGAATCAAGGGCTACCTCCGAGTCAGATGTATCATCAAGCTTCATCAGGTCTTCAGCAGTACTCTTTTTCTTCCTTTTTGACCTCTGGGTCGTTTTCTTGGCGTTTATGGCGGCGGCTTTCGCTTTCTTCGCTGCCTCGTGGTCATACATAACTTTCCAGAAGTCAGAATTGGCTTGTAGACAGGTAAAAACAAGGTAAAGAGTCAGGCAAGTATTAAAACAATACGGCTGGAGAAATACAAAAGAGATAAATAATGACATTCTTACTTCTAGAACCAGGTTAAGCTGACAGAAGGGGTTTAACCCGACGACACTGCAATCTTCATATTTCCCGTTCACCAGAAGAGTTGACATTGAGACAATATCTTCCTCTGTCAATTGAACGGGGCTGTGATGAAGGGAGTCATCCGGGCCTCCACCATACTCATACATCAGCTTTGACCGGCGGCTCAAAGGGATGACCCGCCATGAGATCCAGCAGCGGGTCAGATCAACTCCAGTTAACCCGTTCCCCAACAGAGCATTGATCCTTTTGATGGATGGAAGCAGCCTCTTGTGTTCAACGACAGTCTGCTTATCAGGAAGCGTGAACTTGGAGTCAAGGCGACCAGGGCGATAACCCGGCAGGGGCTTCTCGTTTGCTGGTGAATTGTCATGGCAATAGAACCAAGTCTGGTTCCAGTCCTTTGGGTGGCTTTGTAAGACAATAAGGGGAAAGACGGCACCCTGCCGGAGCTGGATTGATATACCTCCAAGTTCTAAACTAAGGCCGTTGGTGCACTCATTCTGCCGGTTCAGATAAAAGTATTCTCTGAACAATTCCACGGTCGGCTCTTGTTGAAGATATACCTCAGAGAGCACTTGGAAGTTACAGATGTTAGATATGGAGTTGGGCCCGATATCTTAAGGGTGGAGTTTGAAAAAATGGAGGACCTCTCTGAAGAACTTTGAGCTGGGCGGTGAGAAGCCACGGTTCATGTGGTCAGTAAAAACGATCACCTCACCATCTCTCAGATTGGGTCGTTCTTCTTCCGGGTCAGGGGCACGATAAGACATGATGGCTTTTGATGGCAGAAATCCTATGATGGAGAATTCTTTTAAACGTTCCTCAGTTATGGTTGAGGGGACCCAGTTACAGATGGTTGGTGTCTTTGACGGCATGATGTGCAAGGAACTGAAAAGAAAAGCAACATGCCGATTCAGTTCTATAGTAAGGTTAATAGTTAAAAGATGAAGATGCAAAACAAGTAATGGCGGCTTAACTAAGGGCTAATGGCATATAAGGAAAAGAAAGTTGGTGCGGTAAGCCGCCATGACTACAGATTCTTTCAGAAAGCGGATTCGGCTAAGTGTTGGGACAAACAAGTTTCCCAAAATGCTTGATATTATTTCAGATCAAATGGATGTTCAAAATGAAAAAAAATTCTAGACCTAAAAATACAGCCCAGATGAGTTCATTAGATCTAAATATGGCTCTTGTACCAGAAAAAGGAGTCTGCTAGTATCAAAAGGAGGCACCAAACAACTACTACATAAACATACATCTCTTTTGGATCAAAAAGAGGAGGCAGTGGAAGCAATATGAAGAAGCTATGATGAATTACGAAGAACAAGTAGGAGCTTGGAAACCCTAATGAAGATCTGAGACACGAAGGAAAGGAAACTTACGGTTGCAGGTCTACTGCGGAAGTCGCCGCGGGTTCTCTGGATCGGTTCACGTCGATGCAGCGGCCAGAGTCGAGGGAGATGAGGCGCGGCGGCGGTGAAGCTCGAGCAGCGGCAGGGACGCGAGAGGAAGAAGACGGAGAGAGAGAAGAATGAGGAAGGCCGGGGCGAGCCTATTTATAAGGAAAGATGCGAACAGACGGGCGCGAAAATCAAGGGAGAACCGAATAATGGTTATCCAGCTATATAGGCGCCTCGATTCTCGGGAAACATTAAATATAAAAGATCCGTTGGAAGATGACGTCATGAAAGTTTTTTGCGTTTTCAAGAGATGACGTCACGGCGGGTTACAAGGAAATTTCAGTAAAGATAAGATGGATTTTTTGTTAAGTATGGAAGATTGACAAAGAACAAAGTTCAAAGTCAACCTGGGGCCTAATGTTGGGGATATTACTATCAGTTGAGACCCGCCCAGGAGGGGCCGGGTCAGCCCCAATGGCGGGTTACGCAAGAAGCCCAGTAAACATTCAAGATTGTAGTTTATTAAGTCTTATAGAAGGCCCAAAGGCCTGAAGGCGGTTTAAGGCCTGAAATTATGAACCGCCATATGTAAGGAAAGACTTGTAAAGAAAGTCATGTAAAGGAAGTCACCGAGCCGGACACGATTATGAGCCAGCCGGGACTCTGTAGGCCACCAGGCGTCAACCCATGTATATAAGGGGACGACCCGGTGGCGGCTTAGAAAAAGAAACAACAAAATCAAGAACCAAGCCGGCGAGTTGAGCCTCTTGGAGATCGAAACCCCAGCAATACCAATCCCAACTAGACGTAGGCTTTTACCTTCATCATAAGGGGCCGAACTAGTATAAAAGCTCTCCGGTGTCCTTTGTCCCGATTAACCCCTTTAAGCTTCATAGTGTGATGGCCCTACGACTAAGTCCTTGCTCTAGGACATCTGCCGTGACAAGTCCACAAAAAGTAAGGAGAAGTACATGAAGGTAATTACTTATTCTTAAGGCCTTGTACTTAGTTTCCTTGATTTGATTCGTAGGTGTAGCACTAAAATTTCTCTTGTCTAACTTAGGTGCCCCCAAGATGGTGTGCGGATAGGATGGACTGTTGGGAGGCGTTGGTGGATGAGTGGTTCTCTCCCCAATGGCTAGCCATCCACAACAAGGCCAGGGATAAGCGACCCCAAATGCAAGGTGTGCCACACCATCAAGGGAGCTCCAACCTGTTTGACTACGGGGATCACTAGGTATGTGGTTTGCTTCACTATTCATGCAATTTCATTCTTCATGCTAGCTTGAGCCCTTAACTAATATTTTGTTCCTCTCTTTTAGGCGTGACACAACAAGAAGGATGTGCCACCGTTGTTCGACCTCTATGCCATGGCCCATACTGCCCCGTACAAGAAGGCCAATGCATTCTCTAAGGATGACCTCGATCACCGAGAGAGCTTCACCAACATCTCCTCCCACAACAAGCTCGTGACGTACAGATACATTGGGAAGATGAGGAAAGGGGAGGACTTCAACCCAAGCCAGAGTCCTTTTGATCCAGAGATCGTGATGCTGTCTGGTGGTGGGAGGCTCGGTAGCCATTGGGGATGGACTGATGCGTTGTCCTAGAACTCTCCCGGAGATCAAGAAGCGCCACACGAGCTCCGATCCTGAGACAAGGCCTCACCCATGGCCAATGGAGCTCGCCATCGAGGCTAGGGCCTAGGAGCTTCTGGCGAAGGCAAACAGGCAGGCGGCGGAGAGGGACCTAGAGGAGAGGACGGCTAGTCTGTCGTAGGCGGAGAGGAACCGGAACGAAGCGTCTCACCGGGCCCTATATGAGCTCCTCGTGGTAAGTTTCTCCTGCATACTAGCCAAATCATGCACGTAATGTTCGTTTCACTGCTAACTAATATGACTGACTCGTGAAAAGAAAATATGCATACTGCATGCCAGAACAACGGTCAGACCCCCTCCACCGATGCCCTAGATTGGTATAGCGCCGATGGTGAGTTTCATTTGAATGGTCATTAGTTACTAGTATTTGTTGGAAATATGCCCTAGAGGCAATAATAAAATGGTTATTATTATATTTCCTTGTTCATGATATGCAGAAAAATGATCTTTGGACTGAGCTGAAGTCAAATTTCACCCTACCGCCAGAGGATAATCCAGAGAAGCCAGTTAAAAAGCAATTAATCAAGTCTTTTGCTCTTAAGAGGATGGCAGAACTATTCAGGAGGTGGAAGAAAGAGCTGAATAAGTTTGTCGAAAATAATGAGACACCAGAATTCAAGGGCAGATATGAGAAGATCAGAGATCACTGGCCCGCATTTGTGGCCCACAAGACATCGGAAAAGAGTAAGAAGATGTCGGCGACAAACAAGCAAAATGCTGCGAAGAAGAAGCATCACCATCGCACGGGGTCAGGTGGCTACCTCGTAGCCCGGCCTAAGTGGGCCAAGACTGAGAATGATCTGGTTGATAAAGGGATCGAACCAGAGACAATTAACTGGCCAGACCGTTGCCAGACTTGGTTCTTCGGGGCTGGCGGAACCTTGGACCCTGTAACAGGGAAGTGCATTTGGACGAACGATCAAATGGACATACCAGTCAGGAAGCTTCAGCAGTATATCGAAGCAGCGCAGCAAGGGACGTTCTTTCCAGACAGAGAGAACGACGAGCTCACAATGGCCCTCGGGAATCCTGAGCACCCTGGACGGACACAAGGCACGCCAAGCTCCATTCCGTGGAAGGTTGGGTTTCCGGACGCAGGCGGTTACAAATCCCATGAGAGGAGGAAAAAAGTGCAGCAGACCCAAATGCAGGCGCTGCAAGCAAGGGTACAAGCGATAGAGGAACGAGAAGCAAATCGCAGCAAACGAACTACCGAAGCTTCCCCTGAAGCTACCCCGCCATCTCAGCGGAGAAGCAGCGTGGCTTCCACCGAGCTGCTTCAGCCGGAGCATGCCTTGACGGCTCCTGCCAGCTATCCCGTGGATGCTATCACGGAGTCTCAAAATTGCCACCTTATGACGCAATGGATGAATTTGAAGGTTAAGGCGGCTGTTGGCTCTGTTTATCCTACTGAACCCGGCGCAACTTTTCACTGCCGGCCGATTCCGGAAGGATATGCTAGGGTGATGGTGGATGAAATAACGGAGGGATTTGAGGACCTCCAGTTTGACCACCCTACTGGTGAAGGGGAGACTAGGCTGGGGTCTGCTCTGAAGACTCCATGCCTATGGCGGAAGGAGCTCATCAACCTTCCGAACTGGACGCCTCCGCCTCCTCCTCCTCCTCCGGCAAGTTAGGGCACTCCGCCTCCTCCACCGCCTCCTCCTCCGGCGAGTCAGGGCACTCCGCCTCCTCCACCGCCTCCTCCTCCGGCAAGTGACGATCAGGGCACTCGACCGGCTCCTTCTCTAGCGCGTGGCGGCACTCCGCCTCCTTCTCCGCCTACGCCGACGCGCCCGAGCAGCCAGCCTCCTCCTTCTCCGCCTCGTCAGCAAGGGCGAAAGAGACCTGCCGCCGCTCCGACTGCTCCGGCATGTCGTAGTCCTTCTCCTCCGCCTCATAAGCAAGTAAAGAAGACAACCGCTCCGT
This sequence comes from Triticum urartu, assembly GCF_056163025.1. Lineage (NCBI taxonomy): Eukaryota > Viridiplantae > Streptophyta > Magnoliopsida > Poales > Poaceae > Triticum > Triticum urartu. The sequence continues at coordinate 110,627,828 of NC_141873.1, forward strand.
CTTCTCAGCCGGCGTCTAGCAGTACAGCCAGAGGCGGGAGGACATACAGATTCAGTCCTTCTCTGAAGACTCCAGATAAGTTACCATACGGGAGGACCCCGGAGGAGAATGCCGAGATCGCGCGAACCGAAGTGGATGACTGGTTTCAAGGGTTGAAAGCAAAGAGACATCCACCTCCGGAGGAGAAGGTAGATCCGGTGAAAGCGAAGCGCACTCTAGCTGCCCTGACAAAACCACCCAAGTCTCCGCCAAAAGGAAACTATGAGCGCATTATTGGAAAGGAATTTACCGAAGCAGAGCGGTCGGGAAATACTGTCAGTGATCAAAGGCTGAAAGAACGACGAGCTGGGAAACAAATTGCCTAGCTCGGCGAACAAGCGAAGCAATCGTGCCCCCCGCTCAAGGTGCCTAGCGACAACATCGCTTATGATCCGAGGATGGTGCCCGGTTATAGCAATCTTGCCGATTACCTGCCCGACGATGTACATTATGAACCCATGGAGGTGCAGATACAAAGATATGAGTACGGGAAGCCTCTCGTCAAATATGAAAGATCTCTATCAACGATGATGCGAAGATTGCATGATTGGTACTTGAAAATCTGCAGAGACTCTGGGGGGAGGAGTACTTTGTATGTGAAAGTTAAAAAGGAGCATGACCTCGTTGGAATTGAACTGTTGCCTGTTCCATTTGAGGAGTTCTTTCAGTTTTTCAATCAATTGGCCCTCGATAAAACAACGGTCACCTGCTACTGTCTGTAAGTAGTACTACTTCTGTCATTAAGTCTCTCTATATAGCTCAGCTCTTTCATTGCATGTATTTATAATCATCCTCACTATATTATGCAGATTGAAGATCGCTGAATTGAAGAAAAGACAAGTCGGTGATATTGGGTTCATTAACACATATCTCATAGATGCAACTCAGGTTAAATTTCATGCCGCAGATACCGAGGCCAACTTGCTACGATCGTTGGTAATAAATGAAAACAAAGATATAATACTCTTTCCTTACAACTTCAAGTGAGTGTTACTGTCTTGTGCGTATTCGGTTTCCCTTATATATATATATTAGTCAAGGTTATAGTAATGTAATTGATGAGTTATGCATGTGTGTGCAGTTACCACTATATTCTCCTAGAGATTAAGCTTGAGCAGGGACTAGTAACTGCCTTAGAATCAAAACGAAAAGATCCCCAGGACTATGCGGAGATGACTCAAATGCTCGAGAAGTAAGTTAAATCGATCATTATCCACCATATCAGCAACTTTGTTCATTTCCTGATATATCAAGTAATTGTTTTCTTTGTCTGGCAGGGTTTGGAAAAAATTCTCCAAAAAAGCTCCAGGACTCCCGAAGAAGCTACAATTTAGACACCCGAAAGTAAGTACTATAGTAGCATGTTCCACGCATCTCCTATTGATTTGGCATTCTTGCTTATCAGTTTGATTGACCTCTATTTCTTATAAAGTGGTTGTGGCAGGAAAAAGAGAATGATTTCTATGGATACTACGTTTGCGAGTCCATCCGCCACACGACCTGTGAGGGGGCCTACACTAACGAACAATATGAAGTACGTAAATAACAACATTCACAATTTTATTTTATTACCATCATTTGTGTTGAGTTTCATTCATTCATATATATATATGTATTGACCCCCTTCTTCAAATTAGATGTTTCAGAAGCGGGATGAACTCCTAGCACCAGCTCGCATGCGAGCAATTCAAGAGGAATTGGCGGCATTCTTTCTTGACCACGTGATCGCTGAAGACGGAGAATACTATGTGGACCATGAGTCCGTATGATTATATTTGTAAGAGATAATTATTGTATATATGTAGCCGGTAGTGTCGGATAGATATACGAGAACTTGTTGTTCGACCAATCTCTCGGAGAAGGAGAGGTGGTTGATATCACTTCTCTCTGTATGCATATATGTTCATGACGATCTTCTGTTTCCTTCGTTTGCTTACTAGCTAGCTAGCGTGTCTAGTCCTCTCTATACGTATGTATAGTACGTAGCGTCGACCAAGCACGGACATAAGAGAGGACACTTCTCTCTATTAGTTATAGCTAGCTAACACAATATATGAAACACCTAAATTAACCCCCCAAAACCCCCAACCCCCCCCCCTTTCAAAAAGAAAAACAAAAACCCCAGCCACAGAAATGCTGACGTGTGGATGCCTATTGGTCCCGGTTGGTGCCACCAACCGGGACCAAAGGGTCTTCTGCCTGGGCTCCGCGCACAGGCCACGTGGAGGCCCATCAGTCCCGGTTCTGGATTGAACCGGGACTAAAGGGGCAGGGCATTAGTACCGACCCTTTAGTCCCGGTTCAGGAACCGGGACAAAAGGCCCTTACGAACCGGGACAACAGGCCCTTTTTCTACCAGTGGAGAAAGGGTTTTTCCATTTTATTTTTTGAGAGTGGGTCCCACTAATAAGTGGAACATGGAGACAGGGGCGAAAATGTAAAAAAATGGTCAAATAGCGGGCAAAGCCTTTTGACTGGAAGGTAACGGCACAGAATGTCATTTCTATAAGGGCACCAAGCGGCAGAGGGGAAAATTTGAGCACACTTCAAAATTAGGAATGAATTTGAGTAGTGGGTTCGAGTTAGGGACACAAATGTAAAAGACCCTAAAAAGAAAATACAATAAAAAATGGTAGAAGAAGACATTCAAGGTCCTGGACGACTTCCTCCCCTCCGCGCACCTTGATGACGGCATACTGCGCCTTGAACTTCTCGTCCCTATTGATGATCATCCAATAATGGATGAGATTGAAAGACTTGCCATCATGTTGGGCCTTGAATGCCTTCAAAGTTTAAAATACCTACAAATAAAATAATATGCGAGTATATGGGCAAATGAACATGCAAGCATAAAACAACAGAGGCTTTTTCTCACACATGATTGATTGTTAAGGTGTTTATTTTCCTATGCATCGCTACATGTTAAGTTGCCATTTTTGCATGTTATGAATATAAGAGAAATATGGATAATGGGGATCAATTATTTAAAAAAGTATATAGGATTAGAGGTAGTTTGGAGGATTATTTTAACTCAAAGTCTTATTGGAAAGCAACATAGAAAATATAAGAAGAAAATTTAATAAAATAGCACTAGTGGAGGGCTTTTTTAGACTCAAAGTCGCACTGGAAAAGCAACATAGAATAAGTTAGAAGGACGTGTTTTTAAGTTAAAGTCAGATTAGAAAAACAACATAGAAAAAACATGAAGAAAAATTGAAAAACCGATAGAAGAAGGGCAACATGTTTTTAAAAAGAAAATATAATAAAAATACCGCTAGAAGAACTTCTCGTCCCTATTGTTGACCATCTAACAATGGATGAGGTTGAAAGACTTGCCGTCATGTTTGGCCTTGAATGCCTTCAAAGTTTAAAATAGCTACAAATAAAATAGTATGCAAGTATATGGGCAAATAAACATGCAAGCATAAGACAACAGAGGCTTTTTCTCACACATGATTGATTGTTGTGGTGTTTATTTTCCTATGCATCGCTACATGTTAAGTTGCCATTTTTTGCGTGTTATGAATTTAGGAGAAATATGGATAATGAGGATCAATTATTTTAAAAAGTAAATAGGATTAGTGGTAGTTTGGAGGATTATTTTAACTCAAAGTCGGATTGGAAAGCAACATAGAAAATATAAGAAGAAATTTTAACAAAAATAGCACCAGTGTAGGGCTTTTTTAGACTCAAAGTCACATTGGAAAAGCAACATAGAATAAGTTTGAAGGACGTGTTTTTTAAGTCAAAGTCAGATTGGGAAAACAACATAGAAAAAACATGAAGAAAAAATAAAAACCGGTAGAAGAAGGGCAACATATTTTAAAAACGAAAATAGAATAAAATACCGCTATCGCATTGGAAAAGCAACATAGAATAAGTTTGAAGGACGTGTTTTTTAAGTCAAAGTCAGATCGGTAAAACAACATAGAAAAAACATGAAGAAAAAAATAAAAAAGGTAGAAGAAGGGCAACATATTTTAAAAACGAAAATAGAATAAAATACCGCTATCGCATTGGAAAAGCAACATAGAATAAGTTTGAAGGACGTGTTTTTTAAGTCAAAGTCAGATTGGGAAAACAACATAGAAAAAACATGAAGAAAAAATAAAAACCGGTAGAAGAAGGGCAACATATTTTAAAAACGAAAATAGAATAAAATACCGCTAGAAGGAGGGCAACATATTTTAAAAACGAAAATAGAATAAAATACCGCTATCGCATTGGAAAAGCAACATAGAATAAGTTTGGAGGACGTGTTTTTTAAGTCAAAGTCAGATTGGGAAAACAACATAGAAAAAACATGAAGAAAAAATAAAAACCGGTAGAAGAAGGGCAACATATTTTAAAAACGAAAATAGAATAAAATACCGCTAGAAGGAGGGCAACATATTTTAAAAACGAAAATAGAATAAAATACCGCTATCGCATTGGAAAAGCAACATAGAATAAGTTTGAAGGACGTGTTTTTTAAGTCAAAGTCAGATTGGGAAAACAACATAGAGAAAACATGAAGAAAAAATAAAAACCGGTAGAAGAAGGGCAACATATTTTAAAAACGAAAATAAAATAAAATACCGCTAGAAGGAGGGCTTGAACCTCCGACCTTGTGGTTAATAACCACACGCTCTAGCCAACTGAGCTATTTCTGCTATATGTTTAATTTTGTAACAAAACTTTTATATTCGGTAGCTCTGTCCAACCTGAGGAATTACCACTTCTCCTAAGATGATTTTGGCATCCGATTTCATTTCAATAAAATAAAATATACCCACCCGAGCAAACAGCAATGGTATTCATCTATACCAATATAAAAGGATCTAAAAGGACAGATTCAATTAATCTCGGCCATTAAATCATGTCAATCCAACGATCTAGAGTAATTCAATGTCGAGCACTCAACACGTTTAACATGCAATTAATTTCATGCCTAATATAGTAATAATCATATAATAATACACAAATAATATTCTATTTAATATCTACATGTACTTAATGTACTTCTAAATTAACATGTATTATACATACACATTGACTAGTTAACAAAGAAAAAACGAAGATGTAGCCGTTGAGAGAAGACTTGATCTTCCCTATCGTTAGGGGTGGAATCTAGTAGTGCATGATCCAAAATATCTTATATTCATATTTGAAAAAATGTCTATTCATATCTGAAACATCTGCATCCGAACCAAAATAAAAATAAAAATTATCCGTATCTGAATTTATTTAAAAAATTAAAAATAAATTTGATATGAGATTTTGACACAAATGTGGATATGAAAATGAATATATCCGTATTCGAATAGGATTATGGGATGTAATTTTCCAAACTCTAGGCCCAAATGTCAATTATCTAACATAAAAGCCAAATAAGTGGTCAAATTGTACCAGCATTTTTATGTTTGACATGAAATAAACGTATTTAACCTTGACTTATTGTATGTAATCCACATCCGGACACCTCAATTATCACATCTCAAATAATATAATCCATATTCGGACACCTCAATTATCATATCTCAAATCCATACAAACTCATGTAACTATGTCGATGCATACACATCGTTCAGCTGCTCCATCACTACTAACTAAAACATGCCATCATACTACCAAAAATTGACATACTTGGCTATGGTGGAGTTCATCCATGGCTGCCCATGCCCTTCTCGGCGCCGTTGTGGTCCTTCTCGCGGAAGTACTGGTCGAAGACGCAGTACTGATCAAGCCGGATCTGCTCGTTGCTGGAGCTGTCCTCGCTGTCTCTGTCTGCTTTCTCCTCCTTTGGTGGCAGTCCGGCCATGGCATGGACCGTCCGATTCTACTCTCGGGCGAGGGCGCATGTGTTCCTCCGCTGCCATTTCTTCACAATGCGGGCGCCAATGGATTCCTCCCCTGCGGCCGCCCGCGCCACCGCATCAGCCACCTATGTCATCGTCATTTTCGCTGCAATACGGGCCTCGGCGGCCCTTATCCTCTCCTTCCCACGGCGGGCCGCAAGTTTTCGGTGGGACTCATAGTTTGCCGACCGGTGATGGGGAAGGAGAGGTGTTCCCTCTGCTGGGACCGCGAGGATCCAGCACCAGAGGACCCAAGCGCCCGGTGAGCCGACGTTATGGCATCGTGGCGGACGGATCCGTCTGTCGGCCGGTCGTTGTCCTCCCGGGACGATGGAGTGCAATGCGGACTACCATTGCCTCCTCCAACCCGCACAATGACACTCCGGTCGACGGATCCGGACCAGTCAGAGTCTAATCCGATGTCTGCCATGCCGGAGAAGGCCAAAAACCGCCGAAGGCGAGCTCGGGTGGCAGAGGGGAGTAGAGGAAAGTGGAGTGAAATGGTTAGGGTTTGCTCCGGCGAGCGGATGAGGCCAAATATATGTTGGGCCGGGTGGGCCAGCATGGGCCGGATCCGATCTGACGGGCGTGCCTGAGCGCCCCATATCTATCCCATATTTGAGATGGATATGAGGGGTGCCGGTCATTCCGGGTGTTTGAGACATGTTTGAGGCATTCATCTGGGTCAAAAAATCACGCCCGACCGTGCAACCTGCCCGGGCATTTGAGGATGGTCTAAGGTCCCACATGTCAAACACTAGAGGTTAATTGACTGGGTGATTAGGGCCTAACCTAATGCTCCACGTCAGCTCTAACCGGCGTTTACCCGCCGGCACTAACAGAGGACGTCGGAGGTTCATCGGTCGGCCGTTTCCGGCGACGGATGGATGCATGGGTGTGCTCTGCTGGTAGCTGGGACCGAGCCCCGTCGAACAATGGCCTCGGGCAGTGCTGGGGTGGGCTGTGGCGACGGCAGCGGTGAGGTTTGCGGCGGCGGAGCTTCGGTGTTGCACGGGCAGGGTACTGTGGCTTGCGGGCGAGCAAACTAGGTAGCTAGGCAGCATCTACGGCGCTCCAGGAGCGCGCTGGACGGAGCCGCGGGGCTAGGTAGGCTCGGCATCGAGCGGTGCTTCGCCATGGCGGCGGGCGGAGCTCGGAGCTCGCGGGCGAGGGTGCTACGGCACGGGAACAAGCAAAACGAAGGAGGGGGAACGGGAAGGAGCTCGCGGTGAACTCGATGGAGTCCTCGGTGAGGTCGGGGAAGCACCAGAGCGAGCGGAGCGGCGATGGGGATCTCCGACGTCTGGGGGTAGAAGGAGACATCGTGGAGGCGTTCTAGGGCGTCCGGCGTTGCGCGGATTGGCGGGGAGGAAGATAGCGGCTAGGCGGAGCCGTTGGACATGACGGTAGGGCAGGGCAGTGGCGGTCGTCGCGGTTGTGGCGGGCGGCGACGACGAGCTCGCTCGGACGAGCTCGTGTTCTTGCGGGAGAGAGGGGGAAATGAGTGAGAGTGAGACGGTTGGGCACGGGCGTGCGTGGCATCGTCCAGGAGGTCCAGGCAAGGCGGCAAGCAGGAGGTGGCGAAGAGCGTGCGTACGCGCGGCGAGCACGCGCCCTATGCTTCTGGCGCGAGCTGGAAGAAGACAAGGGCGCGGGTGGGCCTCGTGGGCTGCTACAGTAATGGGCGGGGTAAGTCCCAGGTTAGTTTTGTTTCCCTTTGCTTTTTTTGTTTCTTTTTGTTTTATTTCATTTTTCTGCCACTATTTTAAATTCAAACAGAATTCAGATGAGTGCCAAACTTCTCTGAAATATTTATGTTGCCTCAATGAATCTAGCCAAATGCACATAAATTATTTCACAGTCCAAATGAATATAATCCAAATTCAAATAATATATTGATTTAAATTCAGAGTCCAAATAATTCCTTAAAAATGTTCCAGAATTTTGGTTCGATATATAAATTTTGAAAAAATTCTAAAACTATTTTTAGGGCATTTTGGATTCACTAAATGCAATTTTAGGTTTCTTGCGCTTTATTTTAAAATTTTGAGGCTTCCACTTTCCTCAATTCTAGTTTCCTGAAATTAACATGATGCATGATGCTCACTGATGCAACTAATTACAAGCAAAGATCTAGGGCTGTGACAATGTTTTTAATACTAATATAAGGACAGAGGGGGTATTTTTTAGTTGTGGAATCGTCCAAGGAGATCACAATGGCTATTTATTGTATGTTACATGGAACCTGTGTAAAATAGTGGTTGCGTTAGCCAAAGACAAGACAAAAATATTTGTGTAGGCAAAACCTTAACGTTCTTGTTTTTCCCTATAAAGAGTTCTTGTGTTCCTACATGTCTTTTTTACATGATCTTGTATTTGTATCCTGTTCTCCCATCCTTTAATGAAAAAGTAGAGCTTATGTTGTTGCCCATAAAAAATCCCACCGAAGTTGTTGGTATGTAGAACCGTCGGCACCCTTGGTAGGGTGGTGAACATGGCCGTAAGTGCCAGAAGGGAGTTCACACAAGGGGGTTCAGACCTTCTAAGAGAGGTAATACCCTATATCCTGATTCTAATTTGTACTTATGGTCTAGCGCTCCTAGTGCCACGGTGTTGCCCGAGGCAACGCTTGTGGCGGAGACCACAACCGAGGTTATCATTACCGTGGTGTCTCCCCACAAGATCGCCGCGCAGGCTTCGAAGCCTATGGCTAGTGACCTAAACGCGGTAGAGCAAGAAGACAAAGGTTGCAGCGAACTCCATTGTGCCGTCGGTACCAATATCTTTTTCGAAGAAAAGTGAGCTGGGCGGATGTGACGGAGGAAACCAGATCCGTGATGAACGGGGCTAGCGATGAGATGAAGCTCTTCTGCTCCGCCATCCATAGGCATGGTCTATCAATGGAGCCCGGATATATGGTGGGCCTTTTATTTTTCTTGTAATTTTGCTTTGTGTTCATAGTAGTAGTAGCCCCTGGGATTAAATGAGGTTCTAGGTTTTGAATTGGGCTTCCTTTATGTTGAATTGTATATTCTTCATTGTAGCTCCCTGGTTCTTTAAATTTGTTTTTTCTTTGTTCAGGAGTTGGGCCAACGCAATTGCGACCTGGTCTCCAAGAACTCCGGGCTACGCGAGCAGCTAGAGCCGTCCAGCGGGAGGTCAACAAGGACCCGGAGTGGCTGCGTCACTATTGCATGTGCAGTTTTTATTGTAGCTATCGAGCCTTATGCTTGTGCTTTGTTCTTCGTCCGTGCTGCAACCCGAGGAGGCGGAGCGCCTCCGGTAGGATTTGGATGATGCCAACCTTGCGTGCGACGAGGCTAGGAACACCACACATGTTGCTGAAGAGGAGGCTGGTGGCCTGAAGAAGGCCATCCGCAGCTTGGAGGCCGACATGAAGACAGAGCGGGAGGCGTGTGAGGTCTTTTGAGGCCAACTTGAAGATAGTAAGGGCGAGCAGGGCCTCCTTCGCAATGATGTCGGGACCCTCAAGATGGAGCTCCGGAGAGTCACGATGGGTACTACAAGAAAGTCGAAGAAGTTCCGCAGCTCTGAAACTCGTTGTCCGACACGTCCACCTAGCTTCGTCTAGGGTAGTGTGACGCCCGGATATTTAAGCTACAGTGAAACTCTGCTAATCATGCCACGTCATCTCCGTTTCGGTTGCTAATCTCGTGTTAGTTCAAAAACCGATTCAAATTCAAATTTAAAAATATGGCAAACAACAAAAGTATCCAAAAGGTCAAAACTAAAATGTTCTTATTCTGATAAATAATTCACAAGATATATTGGTGGAGAAAACAAGTTTTTATAAAATGTTTAAATGCACTAAACTAATTAAATTAGTAGCTATAACCAATAATCAAATGCTTTTTGTAATATATAAAATATTACACTAAATTATTTGGGAGCCCAAGATATTGTGGCATTAGCATAAGTAGTAACATTATTTTTTAAAAACAAATTTTTTTAAACACTTTAGTAAATAGAAAATAAAATAAAACAGTAAAAAGAAAATAAGATAAGAGGGAAAAACTAAAACTAAAACTAAAACTAATAAAAAGGTAAAAGGAGAACACCCCCTCCCTCGCTGGGCCACGACCCACATGGCCTCGGGGCCAACCAGGCCGGCCCAGCCGACGCCTCCTTATCCCCCACCCATGAAACCCTAGCCCACCTTCCTCATTTCCCCACTCCTCCCGATCCCCCTGGATCTGGATCAGGAGCACCCAGTGCTTGCCGTCCCCGACCCTGGCGCCCCGACGCCGCTCGTCGTCTCCGATGCCGCCCCGCCATCGTCGCCTCGACCCCGTCGCTCGCCTCCTCGTCGTCACCCCCTTCCCGATCCAGAACTGGATCAGGGCACGACCTCAACGCCGTCCCGACACCGCTAGACCTCGCCGCCCGGAGCCCGTGCCGCCACCTCGCCGGACCTCCTCTTCGTCTCCTTCAACGTCGTCGTCCCCGTCCTCCTCCCACGCCCCACTGCCCTTGACCCCATGGCCCCGCGGTGAGGCCCCGACATCCCCTCTTCCCTTGCCCGCGCTTGCTGCACCCCGCACGCCGCCACTCTGCCCGCCTATGTGCCTCGCGCCATCGTGCACGCGCACACCCTGCCAAGGCCGCGCCCGCCCCCTCTCCTGCACGCACGCTCACCACCCCCCTCGCGCCCATGCTCGTGTTCCTGTGCGTGGGCGCTCGCGCTCACTGTCCCGCAGCCCGCCTCGCGCGCCGGCCGGTGCGCCCCCGCCCCGCTCACCTGCGATGTTGCTCGCCCGCGCCCAGCGCCGCTGCCGGCGGCATCCTCCGCACGACGCTGCTCCGGCCGCCGCACCTACACTGCTTCCCCCCAGCTCGACGCACCCGCTACTGCCTACCACATCCATCGCCTGCGTAGCCGCAGTCGGCCGCCGCCCACGGCGCCATGCCGCTCCGCCCAGGTCGCGCCCGGCCGCCCTCGCTAGTCCCTGCCCGTTGCCCGCCGCCGCAGGCACCGCCCGCCGGCGAGTGTCGTCGCCTCGGGCCGGCCTCGCGGGCGCTTCGCCCGCTGCCCACATAACCGTTCAGGCCACGGCCCAGCTCGCCGGTGACGCCCGTGCCTGTTGTTGCCCCGCGGCCGCGCGCCGTCGCTCTCTGCTCCGCCGACGCCGGCGCCCATGCCCACACGCTCGCGCTCGTAGAGCCCGTCACCCGCGCGCCCCGTCCGCTATGGCCCTATGGGCCTATGACAGCTGGGCCCCGTCCCATGTGCCAATGACAGGTGGGCCTTGTCCCAGAACAAAAACAAAAAAAAGAATTAAAATAAATAAATAAATAATAATCTTTACCTAATAATAAAGCAAATTGGGTTTCTTTCGTCCGTCATGACATATTTTAGAAAAGTCCCTCTATTTTAGAGAATTCAACCCACAGTCCTGTTTTAAGTGAAAATGAATCGTTATTTTCATATTTTACACAAAAGTCCCCATCTTTTTTCTTGAAATCAACCGGCCATCCGGTTTAAGTCACACCCGAACCGTCATTTTACATTTTCCGAAACCCCCCCTGATGTTTTAGGTAATTCATTCGCGGATCATATTTAAGTCAAACAAATGCTTTTTAAAATCAACCATATCTTTTAAACTGTAACTCCGATTTGAACATGTTATATATGAAATTTGATTAGAAAAATATGTAGAATATGAATATGAGATTATTTTTACCTGTTAAGTATTTTTAAATATTATTTTCGAATATATTTGAGTCAGACCAAATGATTTTCTAAGTTATCTGTATCTTTTAAACCGTAACTTCGATTTTAACATATTATATATGAAATTTTGTTAGAAAAATGTGTCGAATCTAAATATGATGTTAATTTTACGTGCTAAATATTTTTAAAATATTGCTATGGAAGCAAATTTATAATTTATAGCGCAAGATCCATTTTTTCATACCGGCGGCGATCCAGATTGCAAATAAACACCCCACTATAACCATATAGGGAAATGAAAACATCGATAACTACACATGCATACCTCTGAAAAATGTCGTAGGGAAAACATCAGATTTCTCATCGCGAGAGTGAGAGAAAGCGAGAGAGAGGAGAGGGAGGAGAGAGAGAGAGAGAGAGACGTCTTAGGATTAACCATATTCAACACACGTTTTTTGTTGTTTTGTGTGAAGAACGAGGCCATCACCGGCGAGGTGAGAAGGAGGATAAGCAGCAACACAAATATGATGCCTCGCAAAAATAAAGGAGATGGACCTATTGTGGTCTTGAGTGATGCTTGTTGAGTTAAGAGCGTGTGTTATGTTTTCTCTCCCGTTGCAACGCACGGGCTCTTTTGCTAGTAGTAGTAATAATAATAATAATAATAATAATAATAATAATAATAATAATAATAATAAACTTAATTAATTCTAGTTAAATTAACTAATTAAGCTTAATTAACCTAATAACTAGTAAACCTAATTAACTACTGTTAATTAGTCAAATGGGTCACTCACAGGTGGGACCCACCTATCAGGTTGACCAGGTCAACTGCTGACGTCATAATGACGTCAGCAGACACTATTCTGGATAATGTTGAATTAAATAATTAAATAAATCCTAAAAATGATTTAAATCTTTTAAAATTAATATAAAATAAATCGTAGCTCGGATGGAAAAACTTTGTACATGAAAGTTGCTCAGAACGACGAGACAAATCTGGCAATGCAGCCCGTTCATCCGCCACGCATCCGTAGCATAGCGAACACGCGACTTTCCCCCTCCGGTTCATCTGTCCGAAAACATGAAACACCGGGAATATTTTCCCAGATGTTTCCCCCCTTCACCGGTACCACCTCATACCGCGTTAGGGCACCCCTAGCACCGCTACTTATCATGTCATGCATCGCTATGCATCTGTTTGCTTATTATTTATTGTTTCTTCCCCCTCGTATCTCGCTAGACACCGAGGCCGACACCGCTGCTACCCAGTACAACTACCGTGTTGATGCCCCCTCTCTCTTGCCAGAGCAACCAGGCAAGCCTCCCCCTTGATCACCAGATATCGCCTACTCTTCTCTATACTGCTTGCATTAGAGTAGTGTAGCATGTTACTGCTTTCTGTTAATTCTATCCTGATGCATAACCTGTCATTGTTGCTACAACTATTGATACCTTACCTGCAATCCTACATACTTAGTATAGGTTGCTAGCACTTCATTAGTGGCCCTACATTCTAGTCTGTCTGCCATGCTATACTATCGTACCGTGATCACTCGGGAGGTGATCACGGGTATATACATACATATATACATGCTATACAGGTGGTGACTAAAGTCGGGTCGGCTCGTTGAGTACCTGCAAGTGGTTCCGATGTGGGGGCTGAAAGGACAGGTGGCTCCATCCAGGTAGTGGTGGGCCTGAGTTCCCGACGGCCCCCAACTATTACTTTGAGGCGGAGCGACATGGTAGATTGAGACCACCTAGGAGAGAGGTGGGCCTGGCCCTGGTCGGCGTTCGCGTTTACTTCAAGATAACATGCTTAACGAGATCTTGGTATTTGATTTGAGTCTGGCCACTGGCCTATACGCACTAACCAACTACGCGGAAACAGTTATGGGCACTCGACGTCGTGGTATCAGCCGAAGCCTTCATGACATCAGCGACTGAGCGGCGCGCGCCGGGTTGGACCGCGTAACGCAACTTCCTTTGTAATGGAGGTTGCTAGGTCTGCTCCCCGGCCGCGTTCGCAACGTGCAGGTGTGCAATGGGCGATGGGCCCAGACCCCTACGCACATAGGAGTTAGACCGGCGTGCTGACCTCACTGTTGTGCCTAGGTAGGGCTGCGATGTGTTGATCTTCCGAGGCCAGGCATGACCTAGGAAAGTGTGTCCGGACAAAGGGGATCGAGCGTGTTGGGAAATGTGGTGCACCCCTGCAGGGAAGTTAATCTATTCGAATAGCCGTGATCTTAGGTAACAGGACGACTTGGAGTTGTACCTTGACCTTATGACAACTAGAACCGGATACTTAATAAAACACATCCTTCCAAGTGCCAGATACAACCGGTGATCGCTCTCTCACAAGGCGACGAGGGGAGGATCGCCGGGTAGGTTTATGCTACACGATGCTACTTGGTGGACTTACCTTCTGCTCTCTTCTACATGCTGCAAGATGGAGGTGGCCAGAAGCGTAGTCTTTGATAGGACTAGCTATCCCCCTCTTATTCTGGCATTCTGCAGTTCAGTCCACATATGATCCCCTTATTCCATTTGATACCAATGCATACATATGTAGTGCAGCTCCTTGCTTGCGAGTACTTTGGATGAGTACTCATGGTTTCTTTTCTCCCCCTTTTCCCCCTTCCTATACCCGATTGCTGCGACCAGACGATGGAGCCCAGGAGCCAGACGCCACCGTCGATGACGACTCCTACTACACTGGAGGTGCATACTACTACGTGCAGCCCGCTGACGATGACCATGAGTAGTTTAGGAGGATCCCAGGCAGCCTACACCTCTTTCGATCTGTATCCCAGTTTGTGCTAGCCTTCTTAAGGAAAACTTGTTTAACTTATGTCTGTACTCAGATATTGTTGCTTCCGCTGACTCGTCTATGGTCGAGTTCTTGTATTCGAACCCTCGAGGCCCCTAGCTTGTAATATGATGCTTGTATGACTTATTTTAATTGTAGAGTTGTGTTGTGATATCTTCTCGTGAGTCCCTGATCTTGATCATACATGTTTGCTTGTATGATTAGTGTACGGTCAAATTGGGGGCGTCACAAGTTGGTATCAGAGCCGACTGCCTGTAGGAATCCCCCCTTCCAAACTCCTTGGCCAAAGTCGAGTCTAGTCAATTGCAAAAATTTTACCAACATGGTTGTGTGGCTTACGGGCCCACGTCGCCATTGGGTGGTATTAGGATCTTTTATTCCTCGTCTATACTCTGGGACTCTCATCTCTCTTCTATTCGGGTTAAATGAATATTACTAAATCTAACATTAGGATCTCGTGATCACTTTCCCCCGGAGAGCCCCTTCATTCCATATGATCGACTGTTTCACCAGAAGGTTCCGAAGATACTCTCCAATGTTCTCCCGGAACTTTGTGCTCATTGCTTTCGCATTTTCCTAGTACCGACATATCCTTATGGATAACGTCATACTCTTGTCGTTCATACAACCATTCTCCATTGATCTTGCTATTACAAGATACCCCAAAATTCTCTCTATTGTTCCAAGAATACCCTGTGCCTACTGCCTTGCAGTTCATTGCCACATGAATACCCCTACGGATATTCCTTGCACTTACCGAGTATTCGTTCATCCCCAGTTGTTTATGTGTTTTGCAAAATTCTTCGAAATGCTATTCGATCTTCTGAAATCCTCGGTAGCCTATTGCTCCTCATCTTCCTTACCTGCTTGCAATATGGTTAATTCCATATGACTAGCTATATTCATTAGCATCCTATGCCATCGTCATAATGAGCATTTGATTCGATATGTTTGCGAATGCCCGCAATCATCGTTGATCCTTATAAATTACCTTTGCGGCTGAGCTGCCAGTCTTTTAACTGGAATTGGTTCTCGACCAATCAAATTGCCGTCGATTGTACCCCTAAGGCTATTCAACTTATCCATCCCTAATCAGAGCATTGCTTCTGATCCCTTGTCTTGGAATTCATAATTCCTTTGCATTTGAGCTTTGAGTTATCCAGTTGTTTCTATAATCGGATGCACTTGCATTCCTTCTTCCTTTGATAGAGTACCGATACTCACATCAGCTCCGTTGTAGACTACTAGACCTCTTGTTGCATTATTATCCGGCAGTGTCCTTCATATTCAAATGACCTTGTGAGCCTTTCCATGAATATAAAGCCTTTGGTAAATTATATCCTCTGCTTTCTCAACCATGCTCTATTTTCGAGCTGGTGGTGTTTACTATTGAAGCTTGTGGTATATGTTTCCATGATACCCTGACGGGTTAAACCTATGCCTTCCTTAATATGTGTGAACTCGAAAGTTTTCACGAGTCATACTCTTCTGGTATTTTGCTAGATAAAATTTCAACACTACAACTTCTTTGAAAGTGAGAGGTGAATGGAAGGTTATACATTGAAAAAGTGGGAGTCGACCTTGAACTTTGTGTTCATGCCCATGGACACGATGTAGATCCTACCATAGAAGCTTCTGGTAATAATAACTATTTCGTTGATATTATATCATTTGGTATCTGAGAATTGATCCTCTGCAATCGTGGTTCCGACCATATTTTCTCTTTGATCCCATTTCTCGGACAAGTTAAAGCACTTGTCTTTTGCAAGACAATACACCAGTCTAACCTCTACTTTGATCTACTATCGAGTATTACCCTCTGGTATCTCGAGATTATCTTTAAACTGCATAACTTCTTGTGAGTTCTTCATCAATTACTACATTCTCACTGATTACAATTTTTAATGGACTCTGAGTTATTAAACACTCAAAGACACCGATAACTGAACTGAGTCCGCACTACGGTTCAACAACTCTTAGTAATCTTCTTTACTTGCGAGTTTGTACTCGATCACGTCATCCCAAGCCTGATCGGCTATATCAGTATCGTGCAGATTTTAACTGTGCTACCTGGTCCTCCTTTTCGGAGCACAATTTTGGACGATGAGCTAACCTTACGTTGATCTTCCTCCTCATATAATTTCGCCATAAAAACAGCAAGCTTGATTTCGAGTTGGCCGTATCTGTGGCTCCAATAATCTTTTGTTGCATTAGTCCTTTTGCTTGATGCAGTCTCTATTCAATTGCTTCTCGTGGATCCTCTCAACAACAAATTGTTGTGGTCATCATCAACATCCTAAGCTCTTCCAAGATATATATCGAATTCTTGATGGGTAATACCATCCTTGCCCCTCGATGATTTGTGTTATCATCGACCACTTTATTGCCTTCCGTTCAACACAAACTTGTTCATGTTTTGTGTTATACCTTGAGACCCTTGCTACCCAGCAGTTGTTCTTCTTTACCTTGGAAGTATTACCATCTTTTATGTCAAGAAAGTCGTTAGAATTTCACCACCTCTTAAGAGATCTTGATACAGGTGATAGTTCTTGCCATATCCGTTCATTCCTTGGTCCCCGTGTTGTTTCTAACCAGAAAACCGACAATCGAACTATGCTGTGCGACTTCAAAACTTCTAGCAACCCTATTGCTTTGAAGTTAATGGTCGATATGTCATTCTTAGACCATTGGTTATTGAATCACCATTCTAACATTGATCATGCTACCTAAGCCCATATGTCGGGTGCACCTTTCAATCAATGATTAACTGCGTATGTTTTCCTTGAGCATACTGTTAGGTAACGTAGTAATTTCAAAAAAAAATTCCTACGCACATGCAAGAACATGGTGATGCATAGCAACGAGAGGGGAGAGTGTGATCTACGTACCCTTGTAGACCGACAGCGGAAGCGTTAGCACAACGCGGTTGATGTAGTCGTACATCTTCACGGCCCGACCGATCACGCACCGAAACTATGGCACCTCTGAGTTCTAGCACACGTTCAGCTCGATGACGATCCCCGGACTCCGATCCAGCAAAGTGTCGGGGAAGAGTTCCGTCAGCACGACGGCGTGGTGACGATCTTGATGTACTGCCGACGCAGGGCTTCGCCTAAGCACCGCTACAATATTATCGAGGATTATGGTGGTAGGGGGCACCGCACACGGCTAAGAATATGATCACGTGGATCAACTTGTGTGTCTAGGGGTGCTCCCTGCCCCCGTATATAAAGGAGCAGGGGAAGGTGCGGCCGGCCAGGAGGAGGGCGCGCCAGGAGGAGTCCTACTCCCACCGGGAGTAGGATTCCTCCCCTTTTCCTAGTTGGAATAGGATTCGGGAGGGGGAAAGAGGAGAGAGAGAAGGAAGGGGGGCGCCGCCCCCCTCTCCTTGTCCTATTCAGACTAGGGGGGAGGGGCGCGCGGCCCAGCCCTGGCCACCTCTCCTCTCTTCCACTAAAGCCCACTAAGGCCCATGTACCTCCCGGGGGGTTCCGGTAACCTCCCGGTACTCCGGTAAAATCCCGATTTCACCCGGAACACTTCCGATATCCAAATATAGGCTTCCAATATATCAATCTTTATGTCTCGACCATTTCGAGACTCCTCGTCATGTCCGTGATCACATCTGGGACTCCGAACAAACTTCGGTACATCAAAATGCACAAACTCATAATATAACTGTCATCAAAACCTTAAGCGTGCGGACCCTACGGGTTCGAGAACAATGTAGACATGACCGAGACACATCTCTGGTCAATAACCAATAGCGGAACCTGGATGCTCATATTGGCTCCCACATATTCTACGAAGATCTTTATCGGTCAGACCGCATAACAACATACATTGTTCCCTTTGTCATCGGTATGTTACTTGCCCGAGATTCGATCGTCGGTATCTCAATACCTAGTTCAATCTCGTTACCGGCAAGTCTCTTTACTCGTTTCGTAATACATCATCTTGCAACTAACTCATTAGTTGTTATGCTTGCAAGGCTTATGTGATGTGCATTACCGAGAGGGCCCAGAGATACCTCTCCGACAATCGGAGTGACAAATCCTAATCTCAAAATACGCCAACCCAACATGTACCTTTGGAGACACCTGTAGAGCTCCTTTATAATCACCCAGTTACTTGTGACGTTTGGCAGCACACAAAGTGTTCCTCCGGCAAACGGGAGTTGCATAATCTCATAGTCATAGGAACATGTATAAGTCATGAAGAAAGCAATAGCAACATACTAAACGATCGGGTGCTAAGCTAATGGAATGGGTCATGTCAATCACATCATTCTCCTAATGATGTGATCCCATTGATCAAATGACAACACATGTCTATGGTTAGGAAACATAACCATCTTCGATTAACGAGCTAGTCAAGTAGAGGCATACTAGTGACGTTTGGTTTGTCTATGTATTCACACAAGTATTATGTTTCCGGGTAATACAATTCTAGCATGAATAATAAACATTTATCATGATATGAGGAAATAAAATAATAACATTATTATTGCCTCTAGGGAATATTTCCTTCAGTCTCCCACTTGCACTAGAGTCAATAATCTAGATTACACAGTAATGATTCTAACACCCATGGAGCTTTGGTGCTGATCATGTTTTGCTCGTGGAAGAGGCTTAGTCAACGGGTCTGCTATATTCAGATCCGTATGTATCTTGCAAATCTCTATGTCTCCCACCTGGACTAGATCCCGGATGGAATTGAAACGTCTCTTGATGTGCTTGGTTCTCTTGTGAAATCTGGATTCCTTTGCCAAGGCAATTGCACCAGTATTGTCACAAAAGATTTTCATTGGACCCGATGCACTAGGTATGACACCTAGATCGGATATGAACTCCTTCATCCAGACTCCTTCGTTTGCTGCTTCCGAAGCAGCTATGTACCCGCTTCACATGTAGATCCCGCCACAACGCTTTGTTTAGAACTGCACCAACTGACAGCTCCACCGTTTAATGTAAACACGTATCCGGTTTGCGATTTAGAATCGTCCGGATCAGTGTCAAAGCTTGCATCAACGTAACCATTTACGATGAGCTCTTTGTCACCTCCATATATGAGAAACATATCCTTAGTCCTTTTCAGGTATTTCAGGATGTTCTTGACCGCTGTCCAGTGATCCACTCCTGGATTACTTTGGTAGCTCCCTGCTAGACTTATAGCAAGACACACATCAGGTCTGGTACACAGCATTGCATACGTGATAGAACCTATGGCTGAAGCATAGGGAACATCTTTCATTTTCTCTCTATCTTCTGCATTGGTCGGGGATTGAGTCTTACTCAATTTCACACCTTGTAACACAGGCAAGAATCCTTTCTTTGCTTGATCCATTTTGAACTTCTTCAAAACTTTGTCAAGGTATGTGCTTTGTGAAAGTCCAATTAAGCGTCTTGATCTATCTCTATAGATCTTAATGCCCAATATGTAAGCAGCTTCACCAAGGTCTTTCATTGAAAAACTCTTATTCAAGTATCCTTTTATGCTATCCAGAAATTCTATATCATTTCCGATTAGCAATATGTCATCTACATATAATATCAGAAATGCTACAAAGCTCCCACTCACTTTCTTGTAAATATAGGCTTCTCCAAAAGTCTGTACAAAACCAAATGCTTTGATCACACTATCAAAGCGTTTATTCCAACTCCGAGAGGCTTGCACCAGTCCATAAATGGATCGCTGGAGCTTGCACACTTTGTTAGCTCCCTTTGGATCGACAAAACCTTCCGGCTGCATCATATACAACTCTTCTTGCAGAAATCCATTCAGGAATGCAGTTTTGACATCCATTTGCCAAATTTCATAATCATAAAATGCGGCAATTGCTAACATGATTCGGACAGACTTAAGCATCGCTACGGGTGAGAAGGTCTCATCGTGGTCAATCCCTTGAACTTGTCGAAAACCTTTTGCGACAGGTCGAGCTTTGTAGACACTAATATTACCGTCAGCGTCAATCTTCTTCTTGAAGATCCATTTATTTTCAATTGCTTGCCAATCATTGGGCAAGTCAACCAAAGTCCATACTTTGTTCTCATACATGGATCCCATCTCAGATTTCCTGGCTTCAAGCCATTTTGTGGAATCTGGGCTCACCATCGCTTCTTCATAGTTCGTAGGTTCATCATGATCTAGTAGCATGACTTCCAGAACAGGATTACCGTACCACTCTGGTGCGGATCTTACTCTGGTTGATCTACGAGGTTCAGTAGTATCTTGTTCTGAAGTTTCATGATCATTATCATTAGCTTCCTCACTAATTGGTGTAGGTGTCACAGAAACTGGTTTCTGTGATGTACTACTTTCCAATAAGGGAGCAGGTACAGTTACCTCGTCAAGTTCTACTTTCCTCCCACTCACTTCTTTCGAGAGAAACTCCTTCTCTAGAAAGTTTCCGAATTTAGCAACAAAAGTCTTGCCTTCGGATCTGTGATAGAAGGTGTATCGAATAGTTTCCTTTGGATATCCTATGAAGACACATTTCTCCGATTTGGGTTCGAGCTTATCAGGTTGAAGTTTTTTCACATAAGCATCGCAGCCTCAAACTTTCAAAAACGACAACTTTGGTTTCTTGCCAAACCATAGTTCATATGGCGTCGTCCCAACGGATTTTGATGGTGCCCTATTTAACGTGAATGCGGCCGTCTCTAGAGCATATCCCCAAAACGATAGCGGTAAATCAGTAAGAGACATCATAGATCGCACCATATCTAGTAAAGTACGATTACGACGTTCGGACACACCATTACGCTGTGGTGTTCCGGGTGGCGTGAGTTGCGAAACTATTCCACATTGTTTTAAATGTACACCAAACTCGTAACTCAAATATTCTCCTCCACGATCAGATCGTAGGAATTTTATTTTCTTGTTACGATGATTTTCAACTTCACTCTGAAATTCTTTGAACTTTTCAAATGTTTCAGACTTATGTTTCATTAAGTAGATATACCCATATCTGCTTAAGTCATCTGTGAAGGTGAGAAAATAACGATATCCGCCACGAGCCTCAACATTCATCGGACCACATACATTTGTATGTATGATTTCCAATAAATCTGTTGCTCTCTCCATAGTACCGGAGAACGGTGTTTTTGTCATCTTACCCATAAGGCACGGTTCGCAAGTACCAAGTGATTCATAATCAAGTGGTTCCAAAAGCCCATCAGTATGGAGTTTCTTCATGTGCTTTATACCGATATGACCCAAACGGCAGTGCCACAAATAAGTTGCACTATCATTATCAACTCTGCATCTTTTGGCTTCAACACTATGAATATGTGTGTCACTACTATCGAGATTTAATAAAAATAGACCACTCTTTAAGGGTGCATGACCATAAAAGATATTACTCATGTAAATAGAACAACCATTATTCTCTGATTTAAATGAATAACCGTCTCGCATCAAACAAGATCCAGATATAATGTTCATGCTTAACGCTGGCACCAAATAACAATTATTTAGGTCTAATACTAATCCCGAAGGTAGATGTAGAGGTAGCGTGCCGACTGCGATCACATCGACTTTTGAACCATTTCCCACGCGCATCGTCACCTCGTCCTTAGCCAATCTTCGCTTAATCCGTAGTCCCTGTTTCGAGTTGCAAATATTAGCAACAGAACCAGTATCAAATACCCAGGTGCTACTGCGAGCATTAGTAAGGTACACATCAATAACATGTATATCACATATACCTTTGTTCACCTTGCCATCCTTCTTATCCGCCAAATACTTGGGGCAGTTCCGCTTCCACTGACCAGTCTGCTTGCAGTAGAAGCACTCAGATTCAGGCTTAGGTCCAGGTTTGGGTTTCTTCTCTTGAGTAGCAACTTGCTTGCTGTTCTTTTTGAAGTTCCCCTTCTTCTTCCCTTTGCCCTTTTTCTTGAAACTAGTGGTCTTGTTGACCATCAACACTTGATGCTCCTTCTTGATTTCTACCTCCGCAGCTTTCAGCATTGCGAAGAGCTCGGGAATAGTCTTATTCATCCCTTGCATATTATAGTTCATCATGAAGCTCTTTTAGCTTGGTGGTAGTGATTGGAGAATTCTGTCAATGACGCAATCATCTGGAAGATTAACTCCCAATTAAATCAAGTGATTATTATACCCAGACATTTTGAGTATATGCTCACTGACAGAACTGTTCTCCTCCATCTTGCAGCTATAGAACTTATTGGAGACTTCATATCTCTCAATCCGGGCATTTTCTTGAAATATTAACTTCAACTCCTGGAACATCTCATATGCTCCATGACGTTCAAAACGTCGTTGAAGTCCCGATTCTAAGCCGTAAAGCATGGCACACTGAACTATCGAGTAGTCATCAGCTTTGCTCTGCCAGACGTTCATAACATCTGGTGTTGCTCCAGCAGCAGGCCTGGCACCTAGCGGTGCTTCCAGGACGTAATTCTTCTGTGCAGCAATGAGGATAATCCTCAAGTTACGGACCCAGTCCGTGTAATTGCTACCATCATCTTTCAACTTTGCTTTCTCAAGGAATGCATTAAAATTCAACGGAACAACTGCACGGGCCATCTATCTACAATCAAACATAAACCAGCAAGATACTATCAGGTACTAAGTTCATGATAAATTTAGGTTCAATTAATCATATTACTAAAAGAACTCCCACTTAGATAGACATCCCTCTAATCCTCTAAGTGATTACGTGATCCAAATCAACTAAACCATGTCCGATCATCATGTGAGATGGAGTAGTTTCATTGGTGAACATCACTATGCTGATCATATCTACTATATGATTCACGCTCGACCTTTCGGTCTCCGTGTTCCGAGGCCATATCTGTATATGCTTGGCTCGTCAAGTATAACCTGAGTATTCCGCGTGTGCAACTGTTTTGCACCCGTTGTATTTGAACGTAGAGCCTATCACACCCGATCATCACGTGGTGTCTCAGCACGAAGAACTTTCGCAACGGTGCATACTCAGGGAGAACACTTCTTGATAATTAGTGAGACATCATCTTATAATGCTACCGTCAATCAAAGCAAGATAAGATGCATAAAAGATAAACATCACATGCAATCAATATAAGTGATATGATATGGCCATCATCATCTTGTGCTTGTGATCTCCATCTTCGAAGCACCATCGTGATCACCATCATCACCGGCGCGACACCTTGATCACCATCGTAGCATCGTTGTCGTCTCGCCAATCTTATGCTTCCACGACTATCGCTACTGCTTAGTGATAAAGTAAAGCATTACAGCGCGATTGCATTGCATACAATAAAGCGACAACCATATGGCTCCTGCCAGTTGCCGATAACTTGGTTACAAAACATGATCATCTCATACAATAAAATTTAGCATCATGTCTTGACCATATCACATCACAACATACCCTGCAAAAACAAGTTAGACGTCCTCTACTTTGTTGTTGCAAGTTTTACGTGGCTGCTACGGATTTAAGCAAGAACCAGCCTTACCTACGCATCAAAACCACAACGATAGTTTGTCAAGTTGGTGCTGTTTTAACCTTCGCAAGGACCGGGCGTAGCCACACTCGGTTCAACTAAAGTTGGAGAAACTGTCACCCGCTAGCCACCTTTGTGCAAAGCACGTCGGGAGAACCGGTCTCGCGTAAGCGTACGCGTAATGTCGGTCCGGGCCGCTTCGTCCAACAATACCGCCGAATCAAAGTATGACATGCTGGTAAGCAGTATGACTTATATCGCCCACAACTCACTTGTGTTCTACTCGTGCATATAACATCAACACATAAAACCTGGCTCTGATACCACTGTTGGGTAACATAGTAATTTCAAAAAAAATTCCTACACACACGCAAGAACATGGTGATGCATAGCAACGAGAGGGGAGAGTGTGATCTACGTACCCTTGTAGACCGACAGCGAAAGCGTTAGCACAACGTGGTTGATGTAGTCGTACGTCTTCACGGCCTGACCGATCAAGCACCGAAACTACGGCACCTCCGAGTTCTAGCACACGTTCAGCTCGATGACGATCCCCGGACTCCGATCCAGCAAAGTGTCGGGGAAGAGTTCCGTCAGCACGACGGCGTGGTGACGATCTTGATGTACTGCCGTCGCAGGGCTTCGCCTAAGCACCGCTACAATATTATCGAGGATTATGGTGGCAGGGGGCACCACACACGGCTAAGAATATGATCACGTGGATTAACTTGTGTGTCTAGGGGTGCCCCTGCCCCCGTATATAAAGGAGCAGGGGAAGGTGCGGCCGGCCAGGAGAAGGGCGCGCCAGGAGGAGTCCTACTCCCACCGGGAGTAGGATTCCTGCCCTTTTCCTAGTTGGAATAGGATTCGTGAGGGGGAAAGAGGAGAGAGAGAAGGAAGGGGGGCGCCGCCCCCTCTCCTTGTCCTATTCAGAGTAGGGGGGGAGGGGCGCGCGGCCCAGCCCTGGCCACCTCTCCTCTCTTCCACTAAAGCCCACTAAGGCCCATATACCTCCCGGGGGTTCCGGTAACCTCCCGGTACTCCGGTAAAATCCCGATTTCACCCGGAACACTTCCGATATCCAAATATAGGCTTCCAATATATCAATCTTTATGTCTCGACCATTTCGAGACTCCTCATCATGTCCGTGATCACATCTGGGACTCCGAACAAACTTCGGTACATCAAAATGCATAAACTCATAATATAACTGTCATCAAAACCTTAAGCGTGCGGACCCTACGGGTTCGAGAACAATGTAGACATGACCGAGACACGTCTCCGGTCAATAACCAATAGCGGAACCTGGATGCTCATATTGGCTCCCACATATTCTACGAAGATCTTTATCGGTCAGACCGCATAACAACATACATTGTTCCCTTTGTCATCGGTATGTTACTTGCCCGAGATTCGATCGTCGGTATCTCAATACCTAGTTCAATCTCGTTACCGGCAAGTCTCTTTACTCGTTTCGTAATACATCATCTTGCAACTAACTCATTAGTTGTTATGCTTGCAAGGCTTATGTGATGTGCATTACCGAGAGGGCCCAGAGATACCTCTCCGACAATCGGAGTGACAAATCCTAATCTCGAAATACGCCAACCCAACATGTACCTTTGGAGACACCTGTAGAGCTCCTTTATAATCACCCAGTTACGTTGTGACGTTTGGCAGCACACAAAGTGTTCCTCCGGCAAACGGGAGTTGCATAATCTCATAGTCATAGGAACATGTATAAGTCATGAAGAAAGCAATAGCAACATACTAAATGATCGGGTGCTAAGCTAATGGAATGGGTCATGTCAATCACATCATTCTCCTAATGATGTGATCCCATTAATCAAATGACAACACATGTCTATGGTTAGGAAACATAACCATCTTCGATTAACGAGCTAGTCAAGTAGAGGCATACTAGTGACGTTTGGTTTGTCTATGTATTCACACAAGTATTATGTTTCCGGATAATACAATTCTAGCATGAATAATAAACATTTATCATGATATGAGGAAATAAAATAATAACATTATTATTGCCTCTAGGGCATATTTCCTTCACATACCTCATTATATCTTTTGATCTGACAAATGTTATGTCCTTGTTCGAATACTGGTGGGAATCCATCTTTTGGAAATCTCGATTCATTGTCGCTGAGTTCATCAGCCACCTCCTCATCCTCTCCTTGGGTTATTGATGAACTCATGATTCGGAACTTGCTTCCATAGTTCATTTCCTGAGAATCTTACAATGTCATCTCGTCAATTTGTGTCGCACCTTTTTCTTCCCAGGCATCCCGAGTCTGAGGTATCCTGACACCTATCGTATCTGAATCTCGGTCAAATATGATGGTTGGAACATATTCCCAAGAGTTATAACATTAGTCTTTGACCCGATAAGGTGATGTCATGCCTAGCACACCGGGTCGGAGGAACTATTGTTATAGTTTCCATTTTAGTACGGTTATCCATTCTTCCATGAGGAAATTGTAAGACTTATTCTATAAGTTGTTCCTGATGGATCCTTTGGGTATCCATAGCCTGATCCTTACCTGATGACCATGTCAATGTTATCTCGAAGCATGTCTGTGGTACTCCGATTTTCAACAAGAACATTTGAAGCCAATGCTAAATGTTTCTTGCTCAATTATCCAAACACCGTTGTATGGGTAATGTCATGAAATTTCTCTCCCCTTACCTAAAGGGTTTTCTACATGATATCCTGCCATGGATATCATGCTCTGCTTGTTCTTGGGAAGGATATATCCCTGAATTATGTGTTTAAAAACATGTTTCTTTCCATTGTTCTGTTTAATCTGATGATCACCTTTTCCTTTCCATTGTTTTGTTTAGCCTTACTGGTGATCTATATGATCTAAGCAGTAATATTCTCCTACTTTTGTAAACACCTTGGTGTACAACCGTGTCGGTAAGACCCTGTTGCTTTTGTTGACGGCATTCCGGTAACCACCGATGGATGAGAACTTTGCCTATTGGTCCGCCTCATTCAATGAGCAGGGAAATGGTTCTCTTCGTCCCTCGCCCTTGGTACCGACGTTGTTGCCGACATAGCTGACAGGATATCCTCTGACATGCCTTGCTTACATGATTGTGCAAGACTCACCGTTCATCCTACTTTTAATCCACATGGTGGGCCCATAATCCACAGATCCATAGGATCGAAACCTGACTCTCATGTACCCCCGTACCCAAAGTTATCCCTCGTGCTTGACTTCGTATGTAATTCACAGGGTCACTTTCCCAGTAATCTATTCTGATATCAGACGCAATACTTATTCTCGTTGCTCTGGACCCCTTTTCACATGTTGTTTCATGCATCAAACGATTGCCTACCCGCTTGAAACTTCTCAGGGTACTTCCTTACTTTACTCTCGATATTTTCTTAAGTTTCAGTTCGAGAGTTACTTTCCGCCACCGTCCCCGATGTTAGCTACCAGATAGTCAACCTTGCAGAGGTCCGTTCTCCCGGAACATACCCACCATTTATTCTTTCGTAAGTACAATGGAGTTCCCTAAGAAAGGATGCCGACTTCATCATGATGACCTGAAGCAGAGAAATGAAGACATCAGCGTTATGGATCGACCTCTTCGAGGAGAGCAACCAAGACCGAGAAGACTCGTTAGGATTTCGTAACCAAATCCTTTCCCCATTACTCTCCCTCTTAAATCTCGAGACGAGATTTCTTGTAGTGGAGGAGAATTGTGACGCCCGGATATTTAAGCTACAGTGAAACTCTGCTAATCATGCCACGTCATCTCCATTTTGGTTGCTAATCTCGTGTTAGTTCAAAAACCGATTCAAATTCAAATTTAAAAATATGGCAAACAACAAAAGTTTCCAAAAGGTCAAAACTAAAATGTTCTTATTCTGATAAATAATTCACAAGATATATTGGTGGAGAAAACAAGTTTTTATAAAATATTTAAATGCACTAAACTAATTAAATTAGTAGCTATAACCAATAATCAAATGCTTTTTGTAATATATAAAATATTACACTGAATTATTTGGGAGCCCAAGATATTGTGGCATTAGCATAAGTAGTAACACTATTTAAAAAAACAATTTTTTTAAACACTTTAGTAAATAGAAAATAAAATAAAACAGTAAAAAGAAATAAGATAAAAGGGAAAAACTAAAACTAAAACTAAAACTAAAACTAAAACTAAAGCCAATCCCGAGAGGCACGACCAGAAGCAAATCCGCATCTCTCACAGAAGTAAAACCGTGCCTTTCGTGGAAAAAAAGAATATATTTTTTTCGTTTCCGAGATGCACGAGCGTGCCTCTCGTGGAAGCAAAATCGTGCCTCTCATGGAAGAAAAAAAATACATATTTTTCATTTCGAGAGGCACGGTCATGCCTTTCACGGAAGCAAAACAGTGCCGCTTACGAAAAAAAGAGACAACCCATTTTTTCGTTTTTGAGACACAGAAGCAAAACCGTGCCTCTCACTAAAAATAATAATAAGATAAAACACGTTTTTTTCGTTTCCGAGAGGCATGACCGTGCCTCTCGCGAAAGCAAAACCGTGTGCCTCTCACAGAAGCAAAATCATGCCTCTCACGAAAGGTAAAAGAAAAGAAAATGCATTTTTTGTTGCGTAATTTTTTCGATTTTCTTTTGTCCAAAAGCTAAGAAGGACCGATGAAAAACCGAAAAGTAAAAAAAAATCAAAAAACCATTTTAAAAGCAGAAAACGCGTGCGAAAAAAATTATTCGAAGGGAGTGCTCAGAGCGCGACACGTGGCGGCCGCTGAGAGAACGTCATTGGTGCGCTCTCAGCCCATGCCCAAGTAATCGTTGGAAGGCTTTTGAAGAAGTGCTCATCAACTAGTTGCTCTCTTTCGCGAAATATCTTGCATTCTGTTAAGTGATGCTGAAGGCGTTCTTACCAGGACCGGCCTATGTATCATTTTTATTTTCTTCAAACTCCTAAAACAAGGTGCAGGCAACACGCTTGGAACTTGAGACCTCTTGTTTCGAATGAAAGCAACCCAGCCACTAGGCTATCCACCCCGTTGAGACCTCTAGACTTTTTTATTCGTTTTTATGTCTTTTTTTTCCATTCTATTAAATAAATGGATTGTTTTCAAATTCATGATTTTGTAAATGGTGAACATTTTTTTCAAAATTGATGAACTTTTAATTTGTGAACTTTTATAAACAATTGAAAAACATTTTATCAAATTCAATGAACTTTGTGCAAAGTCAACGAACTTTTCTCAAATTGATTACTTTTTTGAAAAATTCAATGAACTTTTTTCAAATTGATTATTTTCTAAATAAAATCAATGAACTGTTTCCAAGATTGATGAAATTTTCCAGAAATCAATGAAACTTTTCCCAGAATAGATGAATTTTTTTCAATACGATGAACTTTTTTTTCAAATTTGTGAATATTTTTTAAACTAATGAACTTTGTTTAGAATTCAATGAATTTTTTCCCAAATCGATGAATTTTATTTCAAAATGGTGAACTCCTTTTTAAAGTTTGTGAACTAATTTTTAAAAATCCATGGACACTTTTCACTAGTTTTTCTTGGATTTTTGAATTTTTCCTTTTTCCGTATTTATTTAAAAATCAGTGGTTGAACCGGTCAACCGTCGCGAATAAAAGAGGAAAAAAAAAGGAAAACAACTGCATTTTTTAGGGATTGCATTTTAACAATCAGGAAAGGAATCTAGCGTGTCAGGTTTGATGGGCTACTTGGCTAGTGCGATCCTTCTGGAAATCGGAGCATCACGGTTCAAATCTCGGTATCCATAACTTTTTGGATTTAGAGCAATGCCAACGTGCCGATCCATTTCATCCGCGTGTTTGTTTGGGTTGCGCCTGATTTGCATCAACGTGGACACGAGACGAATGCGCGCGCCGCATGGCAACTACTCCCCCTGGCCTGCCAGTCGATGGCAAAGCATTCCTTCCACTTTCCCAAAACCACCCAGGCGCTCGCCATGGACGACTCTCTCGGTGCCGTCGCTGTCGGCCTCGCCTCTCTCGCCTCGTCCGGCCTCGTCTCCGCCCCTCCAGCAAAGACAAGCCCTGCGCCTCTCGCAGGACCGCAGCTCCGCCCAAGAAGAAGCTGACGCCGGAGGAGCGGGTCATGCAGTCGGCCAAGAGGAAGGGCCGGAGTCATATGGTGGACGCAAGGGAAGAAGCAGCGGCCGCCGCCGCCCTTGCCATCACCGTGCAGCAGGAGGACACCAACGCCCGCGTCGCAACGGCAACGAGGGAGGCTCTGTTCTACCCGGGGTTAAACACTGGCCAACACGGGCTCGTCAACGCCGCCGTGGCCGCGGCTAGCACCGGTGATACATCTTCAACGTATCCATAATTTTTGATAGTTCCATGCTATTATATTATCTGTTTTGAATGTTTAATGGACTTTATTATATACTTTTATATTATTTTTGGGACTAACCTACTAACCCAAGGTCCAGAGCAAATTGTTGTTTTTTTCCCTATTTCAGTGTTTCGCAGAAAAGAAATATCAAACGGAATGAAACCTTCGTAGAGTTATTTTTGAAACAAACGTGATCCAGGAGACTTAGGGTAGACGTCAAGAAAGAAACGAGGCAACCACGAGGCAGGGAGGCGCGCCTGCCCCCTGGGCGCGCCCCCACCCTCGTGGGCCCCTCGCAGCTCCACCGACCTACTTCTTCCTCCTGTATATATCCATATACCCCAAAACATCCAGGAGCACCACGAAACCCTATTTCCACCGTCGCAACCTTCTGTAACCAAGAGATCCCATCTTGGGGCCTTTTCCGGAGCTTCGCTGGAGGGGGAATCGATCACGGAGGGCTTCTACATCAACACCATAGCCTCTCCGATGATGTGTGAGTAGTTTACCATAGACCTTCGGGTCCATAGTTATTAGCTAGATGGCTTCTTCTATCTCTTTGGATCTCAATACAAAGTTCTCCTTGGTTTTCTTGGAGATCTATTCGATGTAATTCTTTTTGCGGTGTGTTTGTCGAGATCCGATGAATTGTGGGTTTATGATCAAGTTTATCTATGAACAATATTTGATTATTCCCTGAAATCTTTTATGTATGATTGGTTATCTTTGCAAGTCTCTTCGAATTATCAGTTTGGTTTGGCCTACTAGATTGATCTTTCTTGCAATGGGAGAAGTGCTTAGCTTTGGGTTCAATCTTGCGGTGTCCTTTCCAAGTGACAGCAGGGGCAGCAAGGCACGTATTGTATTGTTGCCATCGAGGATAAAAAGATGGGGTTTATATTATATTGCTTGAGTTTATCCGTCTACATCATGTCATCTTGCCTAATGCGTTACTCTGTTCTTATGAACTTAATACTCTAGATGCATGCTGGATAGCGGTCAATGTGTGGAGTAATAGTAGTAGATGCAGAATCGTTTCGGTGTCGCGGACGTGATGCCTATATACATGATCATGCCTAGATATTCTCATAATTATGCAAATTTTTTTATCGATTACTCGACAGTAATTTGTTCACCCACCGTAATACTTATGCTATCTTGAGAGAAGCCACTAGTGAAACCTATGGCACCCGGGTCTATATTTTATCATATAAGTTTTCAATCTATTTTGCAATCTTTACTTTCAATCTATATCATAAAAATACCAAAAATATTTATCTTATTATCTCTATCAGATCTCACTCTCGTAAGTGACCGTGAAGGTATTGACAACCCATTTATCGCGTTGGTTGCGAGGTTCTTATTTGTTTGTGCAGGTATGAGGGACTTGCGTGTAGTCTCCTACTGGATTGATACCTTGGTTCTCAAAAACTGAGGGAAATACTTACGCTACTTTGCTGCATCACTCTTTCCTCTTTAAGGAAAAACCAACGCAGTGCTCAAGAGATAGCAAGATGGATTTCTGGCACCGTTGCCGAGGAGATCTACGCACAAGTCAAGGCATACCAAGTACCCATCACAAACTCTTGTCCCTCCCATTACATTATTTGCCATTTGCCTCTCATTTTCCTCTCCCCCACTTCATCCTTGTCGTTTTATTCGCCCTCTTTTCCGCTCGCCTCTTTTTCGTTCGCCTCTTTTTGCTTGCCTTTTGTGTGCTTGTTTGTTGGATTGTTTGTCATGATGGCTCAAGATTATACTAAATTGTGTGATTTTTCCAACACCAACAATAATGATTTTAT
The DNA here is from genome assembly GCF_056163025.1 of Triticum urartu. Classification (NCBI taxonomy): domain Eukaryota; kingdom Viridiplantae; phylum Streptophyta; class Magnoliopsida; order Poales; family Poaceae; genus Triticum; species Triticum urartu. The sequence continues at coordinate 110,659,860 of NC_141873.1, forward strand.
TAGCACTCCTATTGCTCCCCTTACCGATGCTGAATCTTGTGAAATTAATACTGCTTTGCTGAATCTTGTCATGAAAAATCCATTTTCTGGCCTTCCTAGTGAAGATGTCGCTACCCATCTAAACAGCTTTGTTGATTTGTGTGATATGCAAAAGAAGAAAGGTGTGGATAATGATATTGTTAAATTGAAGCTATTCCCGTTTTCGCTTAGAGATCATGCTAAAACTTAGTTTCTGTCTTTGCCTAAAAATAGTATTGATTCTTGAAACAAGTGCAAAGATGCTTTTATCTCTTAGTATTTTCCTCCCGCTAAGATCATCTCTCTTAGAAACGATATTATGAACTTTAAGCAACTAGATCATGACCATGTTGCGCAATCTTGGGAGGGGATGAAATTAATGATTCATAATTGCCCTACACATGGTTTGAATTTATGGATGATCATACAAGTTTTTTATGCCGGATTGAATTTTGCTTCTAGAAATCTTTTAGATTCGGCCATGGGAGGCACTTTTATGGAAATCACTTTAGGAGAAGCTACCAAACTCCTAGATAATACTATGGTTAATTATCCTCAATGGCACACCGAAAGATCTACTAGTAAAAAGGTTCATGTTATAGAAGAAATTAATGTTTTGAGTGGAAAGATGGATGAACTTATGAAATTGTTTGCTAATAAGAGTGTTTCTTCTGATCATAATGATATGCCTTTGTCTACTTTGACTGAGAATAATAATAAACCTATGGATGTGAATTTTGTTAGTAGGAACAATTTTGGCAACAATGCGTATAGAGGAAACTTTAATCCTAGGCCGTATCCTACTAATTCCTCTAATAATTATGCTAATTCCTACAACAATTCTTATGGAAATAACAATAAGATGCCCTCTGATTTTGAATCTAGTATTAAAGAATTTATTAGTTCAGAAAAGAGTTTCAATGCTTTGATTAAAGAAAAATTGTCTAAGATTGATGAGTTGGCTAGGAACGTGGATATAATTTCTCTTGATGTTGATTCTTTGAAAGTTAGATCTATTCCACCTAATCATGATATCAATGAGTTTATCAAAGCCATGAGAATTTCCATTGATGAATGCAAAGAAAGAACCGCTAGGATGCGTGCAAAAAAAGATTGCTTTGTAAATGTGTGTTCTTCTAGTTTTGATGATAATAAGGATGAAGATCTAAAAGTAATTCATGTGCCTCCCATTAAATATATATTTTGCAATATGATTCTTGATAATGATGGGACTGGAGATGAGTCAATTTTAGTTAGAAGGTGTCCCAATGATTCAGAGTTTTTAGATCTTGATGCAAAAATTGGTAAAAGTGAGATTGGAGAGGTCAAAACTTTACATAGCAATGAACCCACTATTTTGGATTTCAAGAAATTTAATTATGATAGTTGCTCTTTGATAGATTGTATTTCCTTGTTACAATCCGTGCTAAATTCTTCGCACGCTTATAGTCAAAATAAAGCTTTTACCAAACATATCGTTGATGCTTTAGTGCAATCTTATGAAGAAAAACTTGAATTAGAAGTTTCTATCCCTAGAAAACTTCATGATGAGTGGGAACCTACTATTAAAATTAAAATTAAAGATCATGAATGCTATGCTTTATGTGATTTGGGTGCTAGCGTTTCCATGATTCCAAAAACTTTGTGTGATGTGTTAGGTTTCCGTGAATTTGATGATTGTTCTTTAAATTTGCACCTTGCGGATTCCACTATTAAGAAACCTATGGGAAGGATTAACGATGTTCTTATTTTTGCAAATAGGAATTATGTACCCATAGATTTCATTTTTGTTGACATTGATTTCAATCCTACATGTCCCATTATTTTTGGTAGACCTTTCCTTAGAATGATTGGTGCAATTATTGATATGAAAGGAGGGAATATTAGATTCCAATTTCCGTTAAGGAAAAGCATGGAACACTTTCCTAGAAAGAAAATTAAATCACCTTATGAATCTATTATGAGAGCCACTTATGGATTGCATACCAAAGATGATAATACCTAGATCTATTCCAAAAATGCCTTTTGGAGCTCGGCCTCCATGGAGGCCGGTTTTTGAAAAACACAAAATTCATGAAAATTCATATTTCTAAAATTCAAAAAAATCTGAAAAAAATTACAGACATACATGGAGGCATAACACACATGTGTGTAAATTTTTAGGACGAAATACGTTGAAATGAAGACTGTGCAAAAAAGACAAATCTGAGGCTTTTTAACACATGTTACTATTCATCCTCAAAGTCCAGAAATTTGTCTTTTTTCTATAGGTCGCATTTCGAAGTATTTCATCTTGAATTTTTACACACACATACATTTCATCCGTGTATAGTTGCATTTTTATTTTCAGAATTTTTTGAAGTCAAAAAGTTTGAATTTTGAATTTTTCAAAAATAAAGGGATCCATGGAGCTCGGTCACCAAAACGCCCTACTCGATCTATTCTTACTTTTATGCCTAGCTAGGGGCGTTAAACGATAGCGCTTGTTGGGAGGCAACCCAATTTTAATTTTGTTTCTTACTTTTTGGTTCTGTTTAGTAATAAATAATTCATATAGCCTCTGTTTAGATGTGGTTTTATGCTTTTAATTAGTGTTTGTGCCAAGTAAAACCATTGGGAAGACTTGGGGGGGAGTTTTTGTGATCTTGCTGTAAAAAACAAAAACTTTAGCGCTCACGAGATTTTCTGTCATTTTTTACTGGAGAGTGAGATTAGGTTTATTATTTTTGCAGATGATTAATAGAAAAATTCCTCACGTCCACCAATTTATTTCAGAATTTTTGGGGTTACAGAAGTATTCGAAACCTACAGATTACTACAAATTGTTCTCTTTTTGACAGATTCTGTTTTTCGTGTGTTGTTTGCTTATTTTGATGAATCTATGGCTAATATCGGAGGGTATGAACCATAGAGAAGTTGGAATACAGTAGGTTTAACACATATGTAAATAAAGAATGAGTTCATTACAGTACCTTAAGTGGTGGTTTGTTTTCTTATACCAACGGAGCTCATGAGATTTTCTCTTGAATTTTGTGTTGTGAAGTTTTCAAGTTTTGGGTAAAGACTTGATGGATTTTGGAATAAGGAGTGGCAAGAGACTAAGATTGGGGATGTGCAATGCACCCCCGGGTAAAATTCAAGGACAACCAAAAGCCTAAGCTTGGGGATGCCCCAGAAGGCATCCTCTCTTTCATCTACGTCTATCGATAACTTTACTTGAGGCTATATTTTTATTCACCACATGATATGTGTTTTGCTTGGAGCGTCTTGTATGATTTGAGTCTTTGCTTTTTAGTTTACCACAATCATCCTTGTTGTACACACCTTTTGGAGAGACACACATGAATCGGAATTTATTAGAATATTCTATGTGCTTCACTTATATCTTTTGAGCTAGATAATTTTGCTCTAGTGCTTCACTTATATCTTTTAGATCATGACGGTGGTTTTATTTTATAGAAATTATTGATCTCTCATGCCTCACTTATATTATTTTGAGAGTCCTTTAGAACAACATGGTAATTTGCTTTGGTTATAAAATTAGTCCTAATATGATAAGCATCCAAGATGGGTATAATTAAAACTATCATAAAAGTGCATTGAATACTATGAGAAGTTTGATACTTGATAATCGTTTTGAGATATAAAGATGGTGATATTAGAGTGTGCTAGTTGAGTAGTTGTGAATTTGAGAAATACTTGTGTTGAAGATTGCAAGTCCCGTAGCATGCATGTATGGTAACCGTTGTGTAACAAATTTGAAACATGAGGTGTCCTTTGATTGTCTTCCTTATGAGTGGCAGTTGGGGACGAGCGATGGTCTTTTCCTACCAATCTATCCGCCTAGGAGCATGCACATAATGCTTGGTTTTGATGACTTGTAGATTTTTGCAATAAGTATGTGAGTTCTTTATGACTAATGTTGAGTCCATGGATTATACGCACTCTCACCTTTCCATCATTGCTAGCCTCTTCGGTACCGTGCATTGTCCTTTCTCACCTTGAGAGTTGGTGCAAACTTCGCCGGTGCATCCAAACCCCATGATATGATACGCTCTATCACACATAAACCTCCTTATATCTTTCTTAAAACAGCCACCATATCTACCTATTATGGCATTTCCAGAGCCATTCCGAGATATATTGCCATACAACTTTCCACCGTTTCATTTATGTCACGCTTCATCATTGTCATATTGCCTTGCATGATCATGTACTTGACATCGTATTTGTGTGTATCGACCCGACCTTAGACGGTCAAGTCTTTGTGCTTAAGTGTCATCCCTGGATCGGTATGCTGACACACACAGTACTCGAGGATTTATAACAGAGGTAAATCACATGTATAAAATAACGTAAATACTATTACCTCAATCCAAATAGCGGAAGTAACAACAAGGTTGTGGATTCCCATCAACACCAATGACAAATTTGAGTGTAGAAATCATAACCCTAACGTATCATTTACTCGTCGTAAGAATCCTGCAACATGAGACGTTGCAACCACAAAGGGTCAGTACATTGAATGTACTGGCAAATTCACACCATAGGATAATGTTGAATAAAGGCTACCACTACGTGCATATTTGGCTGGTGGAAAGGCTCTATGGTTATAATGTTTTTGCGAAAAACCAAGTTTTCCCTACATCAATGGAATATATTTTATTTAACTACAAAGTTGGTTGATAAGTATTGAGAAGGTTCCTCCAACTCAATCCCAAATTAACATCAATAACCCAACAAATTATTTAAGTAATGTGATGAGATCAATATGATAATCCAAGAACCAGATACTCAAGATGTCCATAACCAGGGACATGGCTAATCATGATTAGTTTGTACACTCTGCATAGGTTTGCGCACTTTTCCCCATAAAACTCGATCTCCTCCGTTGGATTTCTCGCACTACATGATGTTTGAGAAACGGATGACCGAGACACAGTCTTTCAGAAGCATTAACTCTCTACTCCGGATAGACTATACCACCTACAACCCACTACCTGCTAGTCTATCTCTTCAAGAGTTTCAAGCAACCTACTCAACTATGCTAGAGCCCATAATAGCTTGTGGCTGCACATGGAAGTTTCTACCATGAATAATCTTATGATCCCTTTGAACCTAGTGGACATTCCATAGGGTGATCACATGGGTACTCTGGGATCCCCTTGGGCAAGCACTGGGTTCTCCAGGTGCCTGGGCAAACCATTGGGTACTCCAGGGTGCCCCAACCAATCCACCCAGATGTGTATTAAAATAACCACCTTAAATTGAATCATTAATTAACAATCTCACATATGTCATGGATACACTCAAACCCAATCCACGTCTACGAGCATAGCATGGCAATATAAGCATAACGTATAAGTAACTCCCAAGGGTTTGATATAAAGGACAATAGGTTCTACCTCATTAACTACTTCCCAATACCCACATATTATCAATCCTACTCATGCAATGTTTGAGGGTGAAACTAATGCATAAATACTGGGTATGAAAGGGATATGATCAAAGTGTGAACTTGCCTTGTACTATTGATGAAGATGATTCACACTCATAACTCTTGATAGTTCTACTCGTCACACTCCGTTCAATCTATCGTGAGCAAGCAATAGTAACCACACATAAGCAATCACTCAAAAGACCGGAAAGAACAAAGAATACGATTCAGAAAACATCAAAACCAAGCAAATAAATCTTGCAACATAAAACAATTTTTAATAGAACCAAAATTATATGAATTTGGGCTTATCAGAAAGTTTAGGTCAAGAGCTTCGATTTGCAAAAAGAATCAACTCAAACAGAGTTATAAAACTCAAGTTACGATCAAACGAAGCTTGAATATGAATCTGAACAAAATTCGAAATTTGAAAATTTCAAAAAGTTGATGTGATAGGTTCACTGGATAGGTGAAAACAAGACGAAGCTATAGGCACTGGTTTCATCTAATTTGGATAAACGAGTGAAAAGTTATGGATATTTAAAAAATCAGGGCCAAACTGTTTTACGGAAGAAAAATAGCTACGGCTAAGGTCTAACATATAAATACGTAGACTAATTGATAATCTAATTATTCTATTGTATTAGTCTAAAAATAATAAAATACGGAAGTATAAAAAAACAAAGAAAGATACATTTATAAGGCAGAGAAAAGACGACTTTGGAGAGAAGAGACAATTTTCAGAAATCGCGCTAGAGAGGAGAAATATATTTTTCTTAAATGAATCTAGCCAAACCAAAATATTGATTTAATCTGAATTGGATGATTTTTGGAGGCTCTATGGATCTATATTTATAGGTGAAAAAAGGTTTAAGAGTCAAAGGCTAGGCGGTGTGGGACTAAATATAGACGAAAATATACGAAACAGAGAATAAAAAGACTAACGCCTCGCACGGGCCTAAAGGCCTCGGTCGGCCGCGCGCTGGGCTGCATTTTTTTAAGTCTATTTTTTTCTGAAATTTTTATAAAAGAAACTAAACATTAACGAAAATAAAATAAAAAAAGACAAAAGAAAGCAAAAGAAAAACGGGCTGGCCTGCTGCTATGCTACGCATGTGGGCGGCGGTTAGTTCCAGGCGCACGTGTATATATTTTTTTCTTTTTTTATATAGAAACAAAAAAATAAAACTAGATAACGAAAATAAAATAAAATTTTATATATGCATATTATATATCAAAAATTCAAAAAAAGATTTTATGCAACATGAACATTTCTCTAGTGCCAAATAAAATTCAAATAATTCAAACAGTGCTACTTCTATAATAAAACCCAATAAAAATCATTTTAGAAATACCAAAATGATTTCAAAATTATTTCTTTCCAATTTTCTGATGTAAAGAATCATTTTATCCTATTTTCCATTTATTTTATTTTTGGAGAAAAATAATTTGAATAAAACTCAAATAACTCCAAATTGAAAATAATTTCAAACAGACTTTAAATTTGATCCTTTTAAACTTCCAACTCGTATTTCATATATTTTGAAGAAGTCATTTTATCTTCTCTCATTAAAAATCATTGAGTTGCTTAAACTTTCTGAATTTGAAATATTTCCAAATAAAATTCAAATGTTTTCAAAAACCCTTGTCATTTAATTAAATGGAAGAAGTCATGTCATCTTCTCTTCAGGATTTTGCATTTGAAAAAAAATTGAATTCATGGAGAACATAAATGCAAAAATGAAAGTTTGGGAAAGTCCTTTTATTCCCTCTCATTTAACTTTCAAAAAGTTTCAAAATCACTCACTTTCAGTCAATCAATCACACAACAAACACATAATCAATTCAAATCTATCTATTTGTTATATCATTCCAAAATTTAGAATTTTAGGATGTTACATTGTGGCAAAGCCATCATGCATAATTTATCATACATGTCACCCTTGATTCATTGCCCTTCCCGGTACACCACCGGAGGCATTCATTCTAGCACCCTGGTCGTTAAGGTACATTAATCACACACTAATGAAGCCAGTTCATCATGATTATTTTAATAAACCTCACTTTGATCCAAACCAATTTCACATTCAAATTAAAATAAAGTCAAATTGTTGTTTCTTCAAACGGTAAAATAAAAATGTTCGGTGGTTTGCAAATATTCTTTAACTAATTATCACGGGGAAACCAACATTAATAAAATGTTTAATTACCCTAAAGCAATTAAGATAGGGACCAAGTCTTTACTGAAATGCTTTTTCAAAATTATAGAAGTTCTAAACTATTTTAATTAAAACTCCAAGATTTTTGTGGCAGTACTAAATAATGCCTAGTATTTGTTCTCACAAATTGTTTCATTTTACAAAAGCCTGGTAGTGGATAAACTAATAGAAGCAGTAGCTAAAATAAAATAGAAAAGTAAAAAAATAAAGAAACAAGCTCACCCCCACATGCTAGGCCTAACGGCCCAGCTGGCCGCTGCACTGGCCGGCCCACCAGGCCCAGCTGGGCCTCCTTATCCCCCCCACTACCTGGTGACCTAGAGCAACCTCCCCTCCCACTCGCCCACCCGCACGAACCCCCACTCCCCTTGCTGCTCACCTTTCCTCTCGCTGATTTGGATCGGGGAGGAGCCCGATCTTGCACCCGGGGCGCCGCTACCCCCAGAGGCCGCCGCCGGCGCCGAGCACCGCCACCCCGGCCTCCTCCGCGCCTCTCCTCGCCCTCGCGCGACCCCACCTGGAGCCGCAGCCTCGCCTCGTCGCCGACGCTCCCCGTCCCCGTCGCTTGTCCCCGTCAACCTCCTCCTCGCCGTCCTATCCGTCGACGGCCTCGTCCCCATCCTCCGCCCCGAGCAACGTTGCCTCTTACCCTATGACCCCAGTGAGCCGCTCCCTCTCCTCCTCTCTTCCTCACCGCGTCGTGCCCGCGCCCGTCTGCGCTCTCGCGCGCCCCTGTGGTCGAGCCCCGCGCTCGTGCTCGTCCGCCCGTCCCACTCATCGCTACCCGCGTCGACCGCGTGCTCATCGCGTGCCGGCGCGCCCGCCTACGGCCGCGGCCCTCCTCCGCCTCTCTGACCTCGCCACAGCCCCGCCGCTCCTCGCTCGTCGGCCCCACAGCATGCCTTGCCCCGCTCCGCCCGCGGCCTTCTGCTCGCCAAGCTCCCGTCGAGCTCCGGCTGGCCCCAAACCCCGTGCAGCTTGCCGCTCCTGTTGCGGCCGCCGGCGCCCGCGACTCCCGCTGGCCGTTGCTGCCGCGCACCCCCCCTCGCCTCCACCGCTGCTTGTCGCCGCCTCCTTGTCGCTAGCCCTGCACCGATCGCCGTTCGGCCGCAGCCCGCACGCCCGTTGGCCGCCCCGATTGGCTAGATGGGGCACAGACACGTGGGGCCCAGCCTCCTGGAAGAAAAAATATTAATTAATTAATTAAAGAATTAATTGACTTAATTAATCCTAATTAGATTAACCTAATTAAATAGTTAACCTAATTAACTGTTGTTAATTAACTAAACAGGGTATGACATGAGGGACCCACACATCAGTTTGACCCAGTCAACATTTTGTTGACTGCTGACGTGATGATGATGTCAGCAAACACTATTCTGGATAATGTTGAATTAAATAAATTAAATAAATTCTAAAAATGATCTAAATCTTTTAAAATTAATATGGAATAAACCGTAGCTCGGATGGAAAAACTTTGTACATGAAAGTTGCTCAAAACGACGAGACGAATCCAGATACGCAGCCCGTTCGTCCGCGATGCATCCCTAGCATAGCGAACATGCAACTTTCCCCTTCGGTTCATCTGTCTGAAAACGCGAAACCCCGGGGATATTTTCCCGGATGGTTCCCCCCTTCACCGGTACCACCTCATACCGCATTAGGGCACCCCTAGCACTGCTACTTGTCATGTCATGCATCGCTATGCATCTGTTTGCTTAATATTTATTGTTTCTTCCCCCTCTTCTCTCGCTAGACACCGAGACCGACGCCACTGCTACCCAGTACGACTACGGTGTTGGCGACCCCTCTCTCTTGCCAGAGCAACCAGGCAAGCCCCCCCTTGATCACCAGATATCGCCTACTCTTCTATCTACTGCTTGCATTAGAGTAGTGTAGCATGTTACTGCTTTCCGTTAATCCTATTCTGATGCATAGCCTGTCATTGTTGCTACAACTGTTGATACCTTACCTGTAATCCTAAATACTTAGTATAGGATGCTAGATTATAATTAGTGGCCCTACATTCTTGTCAGTCTGCAATGCTATACTATCGGGCCGTGATCATGTCGGGTGTTGATCACGGGTAAATACATGCATATATACATACTATACAGGTGGTGACTAAAGTCGGGTCGGCTCGTTGAGTACCCGCTAGTGATTCTGATGTGGGGGCTGAAGGGGCAGGTGGCTCCATCCAGGTAGTGGTGGGCCTGAGTTCCCGACGGCCCCCAACTGTTACTTTGTGGCGGAGCGACAGGGCAGCTTGAGACCACCTAGGAGAGAGGTGGGCCTAGCCCTGGTCGGCGTCCGCAGTTACTTTAAAATAACACGCTTAACGAGATCTTGGTATTTGATCTGAGTCTGGCCACTGTCCTATACGCACTAACCAACTACACGAGAACAGTTATGGGCACTCGATGTCGTGGTATCAGCCGAAGCCTTCGTGACGTCAGCGACTGAGCGGCGCGCGCCGGGTTGGACCGCGTAATGCAACTTCCTTTGTAATGGAGGTTGCTAGGCCTGCTCACCGGCCACGTACGCAATGTGCAGGTGTGCAATGGGCGATGGGCCTAGACCCCTGCGCCATAGGATTTAGACCGTCGTGCTGACCTCTCTGTTGTGCCTAGATAGGCTGCGACGTGTTCATCTTCCGCGGACGGGCATGACCCAAAAAAGTGTGTCCGGACAAAGGGGATCGAGCTTGTTGGGAAATGTGGTGCACCCCTGCAGGGAAGTTAATCTATTCGAATAGCCGCGATCTTCGGTAACAAGACGACTTGGAGTTGTACCTTGACCTTATGACAACTAGAACCGGATACTTAATAAAACACACCCTTCCACGTGCCAGATACAACCGGTGGTCGCTCTCTCACAGGGCGACGAGGGGAGGAACATCGGTTAGGATTATGCTATGCGATGTTACTTGGTGAACTTACCATCTACTCTCTTCTTCTGCTGCAAGATGGAGGTTACCAGAAGCGAAGTCATCGAAAGGACTAACTATCCCCCTCTTATTCCGGCATTCTGCAGTTCAGTCCACATATGTTACCCCCTTTTCCATTTGATACCAATGCATACATATGTAGTGTAGCTCCTTGCTTGCGAGTACTTTGGATGAGTACTCACGGTTGCTTTGCTCCCTCTTTTCCCCCTTTCTATACCCATTTGCTGCGACCAGACGATGGAGCCCAGGAACCAGACGCCACTGTCGATGACGACTACTACTACTACACTGGAGGTGCCTACTACCACGTGCAGCCCACTGACGATGACCAGGAGTAGTTTAGGAGGATCCCAGGCAGGAGGCATGTGCCTCTTTCAATCTGTGTCGGAGTAATGGGCCACGGGTAGGCCAACCCGAGCCCCATAACCTTTCAAGACATCGGGGCAGTCTGCGCCCCTCAAGACCACAGGGCGAAGAGCCGCCTCCTGGGGAGTCTACGGCAAGGCGGCCGACTGCCCGCTCGCGACCGAGTCCCAGGGGCGACTTCCAGAGAAGCCGGCTTTGGGGAGTCGGCTGGCGACTCCAACAAACCGTGACCTCATCGAAGGGGACGGGGCAGGGTCAAGGCTACAATGAAGCCCGATCCCCGCCCCTTACCAAGGGCAGGCATGGCTACAGCACGCCGTACTTGGGAAGATCTCCCTGCGGCGTGACACTGTTGCCCCGCCGGCCCTAACATCAGCACCACTGTACCGGGTCCTGCGCCCACGACAGCTTGTCTGTATGGCCTGGAGGCAGCAGGGCCCACCAGTCAGCGAGACCTCGGGAGTCGGCGGGAGAACCGCCAGTCGGACCCGTCGGGAGTCGGCCCGGGGGAGTCGGCCGAGCCCTTGCCCCGCGCCCACGCGCCATTAATCAAGAAGAGATGGGGAGTGGCCACAGTGATCGCCCGCCAGGCGGCGGGGCTGTTGCCACGACCCCATGACCAAGCTTGCGTCATCAGGAGCACGGCTACAGTAATCAGCAGCCGACAAGACCCGCCCGCGGCGGACGCGGCCTGTTGGCTCCGTACCAGACCAGTCGGCGGGACCCACCAGTCGGCGGGCCCTAGCAGTCGGCAGAGAAGTCGGAGGTCGGAGGCACTGACGGCCGGGCCCGCGCCCAGTCGAATTACCATTGTACCCCTGGGGGGTAGGCCTATATAAACCCCCAGGGCACCCATGCAAAGGGTTGGATCCCAGTGGTTCTAAACCACACCAGATAGAAGGAGAGAGCTGGCCTTGCCCTCTCCTACCACCCAAACAGCTCAAGGAGCAACCTTGTAAACACTTGGCCATAGTGATCATGCGGAGACCCCGCAGAGCAGCAGTAGGGGTGTTATCTCCCCGAAGAGCCCTGAAGCTGGGTAAGATTCACCGGCGTGCATGTCTTCGCCTCACCCCGTTTCCAGGCACCGGCGACGTTCTACTCGCCCCCACCATGATAAGCCATCCGTTGGCATATGTCGCACCAAACCCCCGACATTTGGCGCCCACCGTGGGGCATGGTGCATCGCCGTCCGGAGATCTGTTCTAGACGGGAACCCTTTTCCTCCCTGGCGAGCGCAGCCAGCCAGACACGCCAGACAAAGTTTGCGTCGACGCGCTGTGCGGCGTTGAGATCGCCTGCGCAGCCAGCTCCTTGGCCGAACTTGTCGGCGAGGTCCGCCTCTTCGACGAACCTGTGTCCGACGCAGGCGCAGGCGGCCCCGAAAACCTCCTCGCGGGCCTCCTCGATCAACTCCACGTTTCCGGTGAGCCTGCCGTAGACTTGGAGTCCGTAGGCTCCACCGACCCGATGCTGGTCGACTCCGACACCGCGTCGGTCGACGCGTTCCCCACCAACGTGGTGGTCTACGACGAACCTCTCCCCCATGCGGAGAGCGATGGAAGTACCGTCACTGAGGTGCTGGTCATCAGTCATGACGAGTTCCCTGGCGGAGGGGCACCCGACTCACTTGGCGCGGCGCTGCAAGACCTAGCTGCGCCCATTCCGGAAGATGCTGACGCAGAGACGTTAGAAGCACGCCGCCTTCAGCTTGTTGAAGGCGCGAAGAAGCTGGCCAGCATGAGACGCTTGTCAGAAGCTTACCAGCGGGAGATGGATCACGCTGTTGGCGGCTCGCCGGCCCCGGCAGGGCCCGGCCGCCTTGGCGCGGTTCAGCAGCATGGCGTAGCCATCGCCAGCCTGTTTGGGGCTAGCCGCCCCGTGTATGCCACGCCAGCGGAGGACATCCGAGCCGCCCAGGCAGCGGCGGATGAGCTGGACAAATTCGAGGGCGAAGAGCGCTGCCTCATGATGGAGCGAGTCCAGCGGCTTCTCGACGCGGCCGCCACGCAGAACGAGGCCGGCTGCCACACGGAGGCGCCGCAGCGGCCAAACGACGACCCGCACCGAGATCAAGGCGCGATGTCTCGGACGCCGACTGGCGGTGCCTGAGGAAGAAAGGACAAGGAGCCGGCTGTCAGCCACAGTCGGACTCGGATTACCATAGAGCGCGACCGAGACGGCCGCCCGAGAGCAGTGGAACGACGGGACGACTGTTCGCCTCCCCCTCCCCGCAAGGAGAGGCGAGTCTCCCCGCCGCCTGTTGACCATCCGACTCTCGGTGACCGCCTTGGCCGCCGAGAGGGAGTTGGAGAGAATGACGCCCGCCACCAGATCGACCGACTTCACCGGTCCCTGGCGCTGGAAGAAGAAGATAAGCTGGGTCCGCCTTGTTTCGGGCCCCGCATTCGGGACGAGCCCTTTCCCAGAGGGTTCACGCTCCCAAGAGACACACCCAAGTATATCGGCTCCGTGAAGCCGGAAGACTGGCTAGTCAACTACTCCATGGCTATCAGCATAGCAAACGGCAACAAGCGTGTCGCCGTAAAGTACGTTCCGCTCATGCTCCAGGGCACAGCCCGGACATGGCTGAACAGCCTAAAGCCCCGCATCATCAATAGCTGGGTCGACTTCACTGAAGCATTCGTCCGCAACTTCACCAGCACATACAAGCATCCTCCCAAGCCTCGTCAGCTCTCCTTGTGCGTGCAAGGTCCTGACGAGTCGACTCGCGACTACCTCACGCGTTGGGCTGAGCTACGGAACTCCTGCGAGGGCGTGCACGAGGTGCAGGCCATCGAGTACTTCACAGCCGGGTGCCGAGAAGGCACCCTCCTCAAGCACAAACTCCTCTGCGATGAGACAGAAACCCTCAACGAGCTGCTGATCATAGCGGACAAGTACACTACGGCCGACTCCTCCATGAAGACGGAAATTCAAATCAGCATGACTGGCAAAGTAGCTCCTCAGGCTCCAAGAACTTCGGCGGCAGACGCCGGCCGGCGACAACAGCAGGGCGACAACAAGCGCAAGGCCCCGCAGCCGGCTTCCAGCAGCCGGCAGGTCGCGACCGTTGAAGCCCAGCAGCCAGAAGAGCAGCCTCCGCCCAAGCGACAGAAAGGCGGTAAGCCGAACTGGTTGCCGGCCTTCTCCTACGAGCAGACCTTGGATGGACCTTGCAAGTTCCACAGCGGCGTGAAGCCGTCGAATCACACCACCTGGAAGTGCCACTGGCTCACCAGGATCGCCAAGGGAGACGGCCTCCTGCCACCCCCGCCTGCTGGGCAGCCGCCTCCACCTCCGCCCCAGCAGCTGGCAGTCAGGCCAGTCGGTGCAGTACAAGACGAATACCCTGAAGAGCACGGAGCCTACGTGGTGTTCACCAGTGTGGCTGATGATCGATGCAGCAGGCGGCTCCAGCGACAAGAGGTGAACGCAGTAGCCTCAGAGACGCCAGAGTTCATGCATTGGTCTGAGAGGCCCATCAGCTGGAGCAGGGCTGACCACCCAGAAGTGATGCCGAGTCCGGGCTCCTACGCCTTGGTCCTGGACGCCACCTTTGCCACAGAAAACGGGCCACGCGTTTTTCGCGAGTTCTGATAGATGGGGGCAGCAGCATCAATATCCTGTACAAGGACACCATGGAGAAGTTAGGAATCAAGCAGACACAACTTCAGAACAGCCGAACTGTGTTCCACGGCATTGTTCCTGGGCTTTCCTGCTCACCAATCGGCAAGATCCTGATTGATGTCCTCTTTAGGGACAAAGATCACTTCCGAAGAGAGTCTGTTTGGTTTGAGGTAGTGGACCTTGAGAGCCCATACCATGCGCTACTTGGCCGGCCCGCCTTGGCCAAGTTCATGGCGGTCCCCCACTACGCCTACCTCAAGATGAAGATGCCCAGTTCCAGGGGAATTCTGACTGTGGCCGGCGACTATCGGAAGTCGTTCGCTTGCGCAGCCGAGAGCAGTCGGCTGGCCGAGTCCCTGGTGATTGCAGCCGAGAAGCGGCTCCTTGAGCGAGTTGTGGCGATGGCCGGCAAGCAGCCGGAGATATCGCCCGACCCGAAGGAGTCGGAAGCCGAAGGTTAATTCAAGCCGGCCAAAGAGATAAAGAAGATACCCTTGGATCCGGAGCGCCCAGAGAGGTACGCCGTCGTAGGTGCAAACCTCGACAACAAATAGGAAGGCGAGCTCGTCGTTTTCCTCCTTGAGAATCGGGACATCTTCGCATGGTCTCCCAAGGACATGCCAGGAGTACCGACGGATTTCGCCGAGCACAAGTTACATGTCCAATCTGATGCAAAGCCGGTCAGGCAGCCCCTGCGCCGCTTATCAGAAGAGAAGAGAAGAGATGAGTTGTCGGAGAAGAGATAGCCCGACTCCTAGCAGCCGGCTTCATTATGGAAGTTTTCTTCCCGGAGTGGCTGGCAAATCCGGTCCTGGTGCTAAAGAAGAACAAGCAATGGAGAATGTGTATTGACTACATGAGCCTCAACAAGGCCCGCCCCAAGGACCCATTTGCTCTACCGAGAATTGACCAGGTGATAGACTCCACAGCCGGATGCGAGTTGTTGAGCTTCTTGGATGCATACTCAGGATATCACCAGATCAAGCTGAATCCGGCTGACAGATTGAAGACCGCCTTCATCACGCCGTTTGGAGCATTCTGCTACCTCACCATGACGTTCGGCTTAAGGAATGCCGGCGCCACCTTTCAGCGTTGCATGCAGAAGTGCCTCCTCAAGAAGCTCGGCAGGAACGCCCACGTTTACGTGGACGACGTGGTGGTGAAGACGGAAAAGCGAGGAACACTGCTGGAAGACCTCAAGGAGACCTTTGAGAACCTGCGCCGGTTCCAGATCAAGCTCAACCCCGAGAAGTGTGTCTTCGGAGTACCAGCCGGCCAGCTGCTAGGTTTCCTGGTCTCTGAACGCGGCATAGAATGCAACCCAGTAAAAATCAAGGCCATCGAGAGGATGGAGGTACCCAGCCGACTGCTGGATGTGCAGAAGTTCACCGGCTGCTTGGCGTCCATCAGCCGATTCATCAGTCAGCTGGGCGAGAAAGCTCTCCCCTTATACCAACTCATGAAGAAGACCACTTTTTTCGAGTGGAACCATAAGGCGGACGAAGCTTTTCATTAGTTGAAGAAGATGCTGACTACTCCACCCGTCCTGGCGGCTCCGACTCCCAAGGAACCTATGCTCCTGTACATCGCCGCCACCAGCCAAGTAGTCAGCACAGTCATTGTAGTAGAGCGCAAGGAGGAAGGCAAGGCGCTACCTGTCCAGAGACCAGTATATTACCTGAGTGAGGTACTGTCGACCTCCAAGCAGAACTACCCCCACTACCAGAAGATGTGCTATGGCGTGCACTTTGCTGCCAAGAAATTGAAGCCTTACTTTGAAGAGCATCCAATCACAGTGGTCTGCAC
This sequence comes from Triticum urartu, assembly GCF_056163025.1. Taxonomy (NCBI): domain Eukaryota; kingdom Viridiplantae; phylum Streptophyta; class Magnoliopsida; order Poales; family Poaceae; genus Triticum; species Triticum urartu. Next base: position 110,676,283 of record NC_141873.1, read on the forward strand.
GGCTCCACTTGCCGAGATCATCGGTAGCAGAGATGCCTCTGGTCGAGTGGCCAAGTGGGCCATAAAGCTGGCTCCTTACACCATCTACTACCAGCCCCGCACCGCTATCAAATCGCAAGCATTGGCCGACTTCCTTGTCGACTGGGCCGAGACCCAGTACCTGCCTCTAGCGCCTGACTCCACCCATTGGCGGATGCACTTCGACGGCTCCAAGATGCGCACCGGCTTGGGAGCCGGCATCGTCCTCACCTCTCCCAAAGGCGGCAAGCTCAAATATGCACCACAAATCCATTTTGCCGCCTCCAACAACGTGGCCGAGTACGAGGCGCTCATTCACGGGCTCCGGCTTGCCGAAGAACTTGGCATCCGCCGGATCTTGTGTTATGGCGACTCGGACTTAGTGGTCCAGCAGTCATCTGGCGACTGGGATGCGAAAGACGCAAACATGGCGAGCTACCGTTTCCTCATGCAGCAACTCAGCGGGTATTTCGAAGGGTGCGAGTTCCTCCATGTGCCAAGAAACGACAATGACCAAGCAGACGCCTTGGCACGAATTGGCTCTACCCGCGAAGCAATACCATCTGGCGTCGCCCTTCAACACCTCCTCAAGCCGTCTGTCAAGCCTTCACCAGAATCAGACTCCATTTTTGTGCCGGCTCCTCCCGAAGACGGCGGATCCGACTCCAGAGCTCCGGCAGTCGGAACGGGGACTTTGGCGAGCGACTCCAAAGCTACCGCAGTCGAGCCCGGCCCGGGGACTGCGGTGACGGACTCGATGATTCCAGAATTCGGCCCAAGGACCGCGCCAGTCGGCCTGGGGACTTCATCAGCCCAGCAAGCGGCTATTGACTCCAGCTCGCCGCCTCCCAGCCCAGCCGCCCTCGTCCAAGTCGCAGTTCTGGTAGTCGAAGAAATAGCAGCACCCTCATGGGCCAGCCCATCCTCAAATTCCTGGTGAACAAAGAGCTACCAACTGATGAGACCTCAGCTCGGCAAGTACAACACCGGGCGGCAGCCTATACCATAATCAACAGAGAGCTGGTCAGGCGCAGCGTCACCGGTGTCTACCAGCGCTGCGTAGAGCCAGAGCAAGGCCAGGCGATCCTCAAAGACATCCATCAAGGCGAATGCGGCCACCATGCGGCTTCAAGAGCACTCGTCGCCAAAGCTTTTCGGCACGGTTTCTTTTGGCCGACTGCCTTGGAAGAGGCCAAGGAGTTGGTCCAAAAATGCAAAGGGTGCTAGAAGTTGCTTGGCCTTTCGCAGTTTGGGGTCTAGACATGGTGGGACCATTCAACACAACACGAGGTGGTCTAACTCACCTACTTGTCGCAGTGGACAAGTTCACCAAGTGGGTGGAAGTGAAGCCAATTAAGAAACTGAACGGTCTGACTGCCGTGACCTTCATCACCGATATCACAATTTGGTACGGCATACCACACAACATCATCACCGACAACGGCACAAATTTTGCCAAAGGCGCCTTGGCCCGTTTCTGCGCAACACAGGGCATCCGACTGGACCTAGCGTCCGTCGCCCACCCGCAGTCAAACGGCCAAGTGGAGCGAGCAAACGGCCTCATCCTGTCCAGCATCAAGCCTCGGTTGATCGAGCCTCTGGAGCGCTCGGCTGGCTACTAGCTCGACGAGCTGCCAGCCGTCCTTTGGAGTCTGCGCATGACTCCAAACAAGTCAGACGGCTTCACTCCCTTCTTCCTCGTCTACGGTGCCGAAGCCGTCATCCCAACGGACATAGAGTTCGACTCCCCACGAGTCACCATGTACACCGACGAGGAAGCAGAAGAAGCACGACAAGACGGCATCGATTTGCTGGAAGAGGGCCGGCTGTTGGCACTCAGCCGGTCCAGCATCTACCAGCAGAGCCTGCGCCGATACCACAACAGGAAGGTCAGGCCAAGATCTTTCCAAGAAGGCGACCTTGTGCTCCGGCTGATCCAGCAAACAGCCGTCTAGCACAAGCTGTCGCCACCTTGGGAAGGCCCTTTCATCATCAGCAAAGTACTAGGCAACGATTCCTACTACCTGATCGACGCTCAGAAGCCCTGAGCATGCAAGAGGGACGACTCCGGCAAGGAGACAGAGCGGCCATGGAATGCAAATCTTCTCCGAAGATTTTACAGTTTATGCAGTATGTACCACGCTACCTTTCATATTAAAGTACCAAGACTTCGGGCCCCCCCCCCCCGAGACGAGCTCGGGGACTGCCCTCTTTTGTCTGTATGATAAAAGTTATGCCTACAAGTATGTTACTCTTTGTCATGCCGCTTGGCACCGGGCTCGACAAGACGGCCCGGGGACTTGCCGCCTTGCACTATGAAATGCTTCCTGCAGCCGGACAAGTAGTGTGTAACACCAAAGCCGTCTTCTGTTAGAAGCCGCAGCTCGCAGAGCGACTGTACGGTGGGCAGAGGTAAGGTAGAATGGGTGCTCACACGAAAAATGGCTAAGGACTCAAAGCGTAAAACAGAGCTCAAGATGGCTTCCAGCCTTTCTCGCAAACTGACTCTCGGACAGTCGGATTGTCGTTTTCTATCCAACTTGCTCAAACAATCTTCAAATCGGCTAAGTACTTGCTTTCCCAAAGTAGCCTAGCACTTGATCCAGCAACAGTCCGCAGAGTGGCTGTCCGATTGGCAAGACATGCAACTAAGAGAAAGCGACAAAGGAAAACAGCCAAAAGAACAATGAGCAAGAAAAGATATATATATATATATATATATATATATATATATATATAACATAGGCCCTTGGCCGAATTGTCGAGTAGAGGTTCAAAATACACCCCGCGGGTGGAATTGTGCGAATTAACAAGTTCTTCAAAAGACTACTGAAGCAGATAAAACAAAAGACACAGCGGCAACTTAGGAGGCGGCAGACGGATTCAGGGGGACGGAGGAGGCGCCAGCATCAGGCGTCGGGGCGGTCGGCCGGCTAGTCTCGGCTTGATCGCCTCCGGCAGCAGTCGGGTCGGTCGCACGCGGCTTGTTGCTGGAGGCGCGGTCGGGCTGAGGCTGGCCGTCTGATCCGTCTTCTGGTGCCTCCGCCTCGCCCTCATCCTCCGCCTCATCCTCCTCCTCGACGCTGGAGCCAATCACCTCCGCCGAGTCTTCGCCGTAGTCTGGGTTCATCCCAAACCACTCCGGCGGTACCTCCTCGCCGTCTTCAGACCGCTCGGGGACGAAGATGCTTGTGTCGGTGTACTCGGCGATCGCCGCAGCACGCTTGACGAGGGCGTCTTCCACAGCCGCCAGCTCCGGCTGGGCCTCCGACCGAAGCGTGGCCAACCGGTCTAGATCCAGCCCCGGGTACCACGCCTTGACAAACTCCAAGGCCCGGCGCGCTCCAGCCCAGGTCGAAGAGCCCTTCCAAGCCTCGAGGCGACCAGCCGCGACCTCCAACCAGTTGGCCGTCAGGCTGGGGGTGCGCGGAGCCTGCATATCCGGCCAAAGGGCGGAAATCGCCTGGGCACCGACGCGCTGAAGCCGGCGCAGCATCCGGTGAGCCGGCCGAAGGCGAGCCTCGATGCTCAAGATGTGCTCATCAAGAGTTCAGGGGGCATCGGCGGCGATCTCCGCGCCCTCCGCCCTCCGACTTTCGCGATCGGCCTTGAGGGCTTGGATAGTGGCCTGCGACTGCCCAGGGAAGAAGTCTGCAAAAGACACGAAGAAATGAAGAAGCAAGTCAAAAACCAGGAGTCGGCACGATCTAAGTCGGTAGCTCAAAGAAAGAAAATAAAGAGACTCACCATCGACGATGTCTTCAATCTCGTGGAAGCCGAAGGATAGCTGCGCCTCCTTGTGAGACCAGGAGGAGCGCTCGCTCGCGAACTCAGCCAAGAGGGCGGTTTCCGTCTCCTCCGCCTCCCTCTGCGACTTTGCAAGCAGCTCCTTCTGCTCCGCCAACTGAGTGACCAGCAGATCGCGCTCTGTGGCGAGCCTGCTGCACTCCTCCCCTTTGGCGAGCAGGGCGGAGTTGGCTTCGCTCAGCTGCTGTTGAAGAGTAGCGTTGGCTCCTGAAGGAAAGGAAGAAAGACAACAGTCGTCAATAAAGTAGGTCGCCGGGGAGATCCGGCCCGACTGCTCAGCAGTCGGCCCGAATCTCGGGGACTACAGCCCGCGGGTGCGCTAGCGCGCCCCCGCAGAGAAGAAAAAAGAGGGAAGGACTTACTCCGGCTCCCCGCCAAGTCGGCGGTCGGCTTGCCCTGCTCTTCAACATTTCGGTTGAAGGCAGTGACGCGGAGGTTGTGGTAATCCTGCAACAAGCATTTCAGACAAAGTTAGTGCCCAGAAGTTCATCAATTGGAGTTCCGGGCCGCCTGCTCAGCAGCCGGCCCGAAACTCGGGGACTACACCCAGTGGGTGCGCTGGCGCCCCCCCCACAAAGAGGAACAAGAAAAACAAAGGCCCAAAGAAAAAACATACCCGGACGGCTGCCCGCGACGCTAGGAACGCCTTGGTGCAACTCTGGAGGGCGTCGCCCTCAGCGCGGAGCTTCGCCTGGACGTCTAGGAGCGCCTGGTTCAGCGGCCCTGTGCCGCCTCCTCGCACCCACCCAACAGGTGCGGCGCTCGTCGCTTCGGCGTCTGGAGCCGCCGAGCTGGCGGTGCCGAAGTCGCCTTCTCCAGACGACGGTGCGCTGGCGAGCCGACCTAGAGGAGTAGCCTCGCCACGGCCTCGTCTTCGGTCGGCGGCACCAGAGGATCCGCTGGCTGCTCGCCTTGCACGCCTTCAGACGGCGGCGGAGGCGGCAGCGGAACGTTCACGCCCGGAGTAGAGGGCTCGCCGCCTTCCCTCTCCTCGACGAGGTTCTCCCCGCTGGCTTCTCCAGTCTGCCCCGTGAACTCCGGGAGCGGCGGCACAGAGTTCAGCAGGGTAACAAGCAAGGCCGACTGGCGGCGTGCGGCTTGCTCAGCCTGCTGCTTCGCCGCGGCGGCGGCTTCGGCCTCCGCTAGTTTTTTCTTAGCGGAGGCCTTCGCCCTGTCGGCCTCCTCCTTCTCCAGGCGGAGGGCTTCTTCTTCATTGCGCTTCTCCTGCGCATTCCGCTCCGTCGCCTCCCGGAGGTCAGCAGCGGGGTCTATCCGCCGGGTGGTGGCGGGCGTCTCCGCTGACCCCATGACGGAGGCGGCAGTGACCCGCTCACGAGAGAGGGGAGCCCTGAAGAAAGAGGGGCGAGCAGAGACTCAGACAAAACACGAAGAAAGAATAAACTTTGAAGACAGAATACTTACGCAGAGACCAACATCGGCTTCTTCACTTCCTTACGGAAGCGGATGGCCTTCGCGGCTGCCTCGTCCCGTTGAGTCGCCGCAGCCGAGCCCTTGGGCTTCTTCGGCCGGCTGCCGAACAAAGTCGGCACAGCCCGGCGCTTCTTCCCGCCGCCTGGAGCGCCCGACGTGGCAGAAGAGCCCGCGCCCGGCTGGCTGGCTCCTGGCCGATGGCGAGGGGCGACTCCTCCCTCGGCGTCGTCTTCAGTCCAGTCGACGAAGGTAGCCGAGGGCCTGAAGTCGCCTGTCGTCCCTCCTCCCTCGGCGTCGTCTTCCAGAGCCGCCGCCCCCAGATCGGGGTCGTCGAAGTCGCTCTCCGCCCGGTCGGCGACGAACTCACGGGCCGGCCCCGAGGTGCCGGCTGGTGGGTGAAGAAGGGGATTCTAACCAAAGCCGACTGATCAGAACAAAACTCGGCAAGAAGAAGACAATCCAAAGAAAGAAAAGAAAGGCGACTCACCACGGGCGGGGGGTTGGCGCGGGAGTATGGCTCCTTGCCGAATCGCCAGTCCTCCGGGAGCCTGCTGTCCGAGAGGTAGTTCACCATAAGGGCCACCTCTTCGTGAGGCATGTCCTTGGTGCACATCCGACTCGGGTCGTGGCCCCTGCACATCTGGCATATCAGGTGAGGGCGGCCTTGGAGTGGGAGAACTCGGCACGAGACGAAGGCGGCCAGCAGGTCCGGACCAATCAGACCCTCCGACTGCGTCAGCACTCGGAGTCGCGTGATGGCGCCGGCTCCCACAGGCGTCAGCGACCTGGCCCAGTACGACCAGTTGGGCAGTCTGCCAGCCGGCGGGCCGGCTTCGAACTGGCAGATTGACCCAGTCGCCCCTCGTGGCGACGTTCCTGACGTAGAAGTAGGACCTCTGCCACATCTTCACCGACTACAACAGCGAGATGGAGGGGAAGTGGTTATCGGCTCCTGTCCTTCGCACGGTGATGAAGGAGCCGCACTGAGCCAGCACGCCCGCGGCCTGGGTGCCGAGCTTGGAGAAGAAGAACTCCCCCCAGAGCTCGAGGGTGGGGAGGACTCCGAGGAAGCCTTCGCACAGAGCCACGAAGGCGGCCAGTAGTACCACTATGTTGGGGGTGAGGTGGTGCGGCTGGAGGCCGTAGAACTCCATGAACGACCGGAAAAACCTGCTCGCCGGCAGCCCCAGCCTGCGCAGGCAGTGCGAGCGGAAGATGACCCGCTCGCCCTCCTGCGGGGCGGGGGAAATCTCCCCCGCCGGCGCAACGCGCACCTGCACACGATCTTCGCCGGGAAGCCGACGGGTCCAGCGGAGGAACTCGATATGGTCTTCGTGGACTTCGGAGCCGTCCCAGGTGCCGGAGCGCACTGGGGGAGGCGCGGCAGCGGAGGAGGAACTCATCGCGAAGCTGTCATTGCAGCGTTCGCCGGAGCCTGGGCGTGCGGCGGAGCGAAGAAGAGGAGAGGAAGCAGGAGAGCGAGGAGCTGCGAGGAGGAAGAAAGCAAGGGGTAGTGGGAAGGAGGGGCGTGCGTGCCACCCTCTTCCCCCTACTTATAGCCCCGCGGGCTGCGAAGCCGAGGGGGCGGACGTGGGGATTTACTACGCCCGCAACCCCACGACCCCCACGATCCACGTAAAGTTACTGCGCGCAGTAACTTCACGGGAATCCCAACCATCCACCGGGGCCGCAGCGGATCCGCTCGGGCGCCGAGGCGCGGTAGTGGCGGTCCCGCCTACGGGCCCGTCCCGTCACACGTGTGGGCTGGCAGGACGGCCTGGCCATGTGCCCTCGCGCGACAGGCCAAAAACGGGCGGCGGCCTGGAAGCTTAGCTAGCACGCCACTTGAAATCCCGCCGCGACGTTCGAACTACTGAGCAAGTCGGAATTGAGCGAGTCCGAGTTGGGCGAGTCCGACTCCTTCTAGTCAGCCTAGGAGAAGTCAATCAAGACCATGTGTTGAGCACCCGGAAAGAGAAACTGCTGAGGCTCCTCGGCCGATCGTCCGCGGCGCCTCACCAGCTTCGGGGACTACTGTCGGAGTAATGGGCCACGGGTAGGCCAACCCGAGCCCCATAACCTTTCAAGACATCGGGGCAGGCTGCGCCCCTCAAGACCACAGGGCGAAGAGCCGCCTCCTGGGGAGTCTACGGCAAGGCGGCCGACCGCCCGCTCGCGGCCGAGTCCCAGGGGCGACTTCCAGAGAAGCCGGCTTTGGGGAGTCGGCCGGCGACTCCAACAAACCGTGACCTCATCAAAGGGGACGGGGCAGGGGCGTGGCTACAATGAAGCCCACTCCCCTCCCCTTACCAAGGACAGGTATGGCTACAGCACGCCATACTTGGGAAGATCTCCCTGCGGCGTGACACTGTTGCCCGGCCGGCCCTGACATCAGCACCACTGTTCCGGGTCCTGCGCCCACGACAACTTGTCTGTATGGCCTGGAGGCAGCGGGGCCCACCAGTCAGCGAGACCTCGGGAGTCGGCGGGAGTACCGCCAGTCGGACCCGTCGGGAGTCGGCCCGGGGGAATCGGCCGAGCCCTTCCCCGGGGCCCACGCGCCATTAATCAAGAAGAGATGGGGAGTGGCCACAGTGATCGCCCGCCAGGCGGCGGGGCTGTTGCCACGACCCCATGACCAAGCTTGCGTCATCAGGAGCACGGCTACAGTAATCAGCAGCCGGCAAGACCCGCCCGCGGCGGACGCGGCCTGTCGGCTCCGTACCAGACCAGTCGGCGGGACCCACCAGTCGGCGGGCCCCAGCAGTCGGCGGAGAAGTCGGAGGTCGGAGGCACTGACGGCCGGGCCCGCGCCGAGTCGAATTACCATTATACCCCTGGGGGGTAGGCCTATATAAACCCCCCAGGGCACCCATGCAAAGGGTTGGATCCCAGTAGTTCTAAACCACACCAGATAGAAGGAGAGAGCTGGCCTTGCCCTCTCCTACCACCCGAACAGCTCAAGGAGCAACCTTTTAAACACTTGGCCATAGTGATCATGCGGAGACCCCGCAGAGCAGCAGTAGGGGTGTTATCTCCCCGGAGAGCCCTGAAGCTGGGTAAGATTCGCCGGCGTGCATGTCTTCGCCTCATCCCGTTTCCAGGCACCGACGATGTTCTACTCGTCCCCACCATGATAAGCCATCCGTTGGCATATGTCGCACCAAACCCCCGACAATCTGTATCCTAGTTTGTGCTAGCCTTCTTAAGGCAAACTTGTTTAACTTATGTTTGTACTCAGATATTGTTGCTTTCGCTGACTCGTCTATGATCGAGCTCTTGTATTCGAGCCCTCGAGGCCCCTAGCTTGTAATATGATACTTGTATGACTTATATTTATTTGCAGAGTTGTGTTATGATATCTTCCCGTGAGTCCCTGATCTTGATCGTACACGTTTGCGTGTATGATTTTTGTACGGTCAAATCGGGGGCGTCACAAGTTGGTATCAGAGCCGACTGCCTGTAGGAATCCCCCTTCCACACTCCTTGGCCGAAGTTGAGTCTAGTCGATGAAAATTGTTTTACTAACTTGGCTGTGCGGCCCATGGGCCCACGTCGCCATTGGGTGGTATTAGGATCTTTTATACCTCGACCTATACTCTGGGACTCTGATCTCTTTTCTATTCGGGTTAAAATGAATTTACTAACTCTGACTCTAGGTTCTCGTAACTACTTCCTACCGGAGAGCCCTTATCACAAATGATGGCCTGCTTCACCAGAAGAATCTGAAGATACTCTCTGTTTTTCTCTCGAGACCTTGTGCCCATCACTTTTGTTATTCCCGACCACCGATAAATCCTTATGGATATCTGCTTACACTTGTCATTCTTACCTTTGTTCCCAGTTGCCCCTGTTAATACTTGATACCTTGAAAATTTCTTCAACAATTCGAGAATCCTTTATGCCCACCGCTTTGCAGCTCTTTGCCGCAGAAATACCCCTATGAATAATTCCTCACACTTACTGAGGATTTGTTCATCCCCAGTTGATCATGTGTTTCACAAAATTCTTCGAAATACTATTTGACCTTCCGAAAATCCTCAACAACTTATTGCTCTTGAAATTCTTGCTTGCTTGCATTGGGATTAATCCCATAAGTATAGTAATCTTATTGGCATCCTTTGCCACTATCATTTGAGCCCATTGATTCAATAAGTGTGAATGCTCACAATCCTCAACCAGACCTTGTAATTCATCCTTCCGACTCAGACGCCATTTTAAACATGAGCTGGATCTCGACCAACCAAATTGCCATCGATTGTACCCCTAAGGCTATGCAACTTGTCCATCCCTAATCAGAGCATTGCTTCTGATCCCTTGTCTTGGAATTCATAATTCCTTTGCATCTGAGCTTTGAGTTAGTCAGTTGTTTCTATAATATGATCACCTTGCATTCTTTCTTCCTCTGGTTGAGCACCGATACTCACATCAGATCCTTTGTTGGATTTTGTCTGACACCGCCCTTCATATTCATTAAACTTGAGAGCCTTTCATCGGATACATAATGCCTTTGGTAAATTGTACCCCCTGCTTTTGTCAACCATGCTCTGCTCCCGAGCTTGAGTTATTCGCTCCTAAAAATTTGTGGTATATGTTCCTAAGTGGCCCAGATGGGTTGAACCTATGCCTTTTTGAATCTGTGTGAACTCGAAAGTTTTCACGAGTCATACTCTTCTGGTATTTTGCCAGATAAAATTTCAGCACTACACCTTCTTCGAAAATGAGAAGTGAATGAAAGGTTATGCATTGGAGAAGTGGGAGTCGACCTTGAAGTTTGTGTTCATGCCCATGGAAACGATGTAGATCATATCATTAAATCTTCTCTTCAAATAAATATTTCCTTGGTATAAGTTTATCTTATATCTAGGATCTGGCATTTTGCAATCGTTGTTCCGGCCATGTTCTCCTTTTAAATACCATTTCTCGGACAAGTTGAAGTACTTGTCTTCTACAGATCATTGCACCTGTCCAGCCTTTACTTTAATCTACCGTCGAGTATTACACTCTGGTATCTCAAGAATATCATGGAACATCATAACTTCTTATGGGTTCTTCATCAACTATTATTACTCCCGGATCCAATTGTCCCTAGGTTCTGGGTTGTCGTCAACCGAGAACACCGAATAGTGAATTGAGTCCGCACTCCGATTCAATAACCCTAAATAATTTTCGTTGCTTACAAGTTTAAATAATCCTTCAAGTCATTCCTTGCTTGATCGGCTATATCATTATCGTGTTGCTCTTAACTGTGCTACCTGGTCCTTATTCCCGGAGCACAACTTTCGATGATGAGCTAAGCTTACGTCGATCTTCCTCGTCATACCTTTGCACCTTAAACAACAAGATTGATTTTGAGTTGTGTCGTAACTGTGGTTCTAATAACCTCTTGCTTCATCATTCCTTTGACTTCATGTCATCGCTGATCGATTACATCTTCATGAAATATCTCGACAAAATTTGTCGTGATCATCATCAACATCCTAAGCTCTTCCAAGATATATATTGAATTCTTGATGGGTAATACCATCCTCGCCCCTCGATGATTCGTGTTATCATCGACCACTTTATTGCCTTCCGTTCAACACAAACTTGTTCGTGTTTTGTGTTATACCTTGAGATCCTTGCTACCCAACGGTTGTCCTTCTTTACCTTGGAAGTATTACCATCTTTTATGTCAAGAAAGTCATGAGAATTTCACCACCTCTTAGAGATCTTGATACAGGTGATACTTTTTGCCTTATCCGTTCATTCCTTGTTCCTCATGTTGTTTCTAACCGGAAAACCGATAATTGAACTATGATGTGCGACTACAAAACTTCTAGCAACCCTATTGTTTTGAAGTTAATGGTCGATAGCTCCATTCTAAGTCTATTTCTTATTGAATCATCATTCGAACATTGATCGTGCTACTTAGTCCGGATTTCCGGGTGCACTTTGCCATCATTGTTCATTTGTGAATGTTTTCATCGAACATACATCATTATATCATTTGGTCTGACTAATGTTATCTCCTTGTTCACATAATTGTGGAAATCCATATTTTGGAAATCTCGATGACTTGTCACTGAGTTCATCAGCCACCTCCTCATTCTCTCCTTGGTTTAATGATGAACTCTTGTTTCAGAACTCGCTTCCATAGTTCAATTCCCGAGAGTCTTACAATGTCATCTCGACAATTTGTGTTGCACCTTTCTTCTCAGGCATCCCGAGTCTGAGTTATCCTGACACCAATCAGATCTAAATCTCGGTCAAATATGATGGTTGGAACATATTTCCAATAGTTATCACATTGGTCTTTATGTGACCCGGTACGGTGATGTCGTGCCTAGCACACCTGTCCCAAGGCCCTGTTGTTATAGATTCCTTTTTGGCAAGGTTATCCAATCTTCCATGAGGAAATTGTAAGACTTATTCTACAAGTTATTCCTGATGGATCCTTTGTGTTTCCAAATTCTGATCTTCACCTGTTGACCATGTCAATGCTATCTCGAAGCATGTCTATGGTATTCCGATTTTCAACAAGAACATTTGAAGCTCAATGCTAGATGTTTCCTGCTAAATTATCCAAACACCGTTGTATGAGTAACGTCATGAAATTCCTCTCCCCTTACCTAAATGGTTTTATACCTTCTATCCGGTATTGGATATCATGCTCTGCTTGTCCTTGGGAAGGATATACCCCTGGAATATGTGTTTTAACACATTTTCCTTTCCATTGTTCTGTTTAATCTGATAATCATATTTCCCTTTCCATTGTTTCATTTAACTTTTCCTGTGATCTATATGGTCTAGCAGTAATATTCTCCTGCTTATGTAAGCACCTCGTTGTACCACTCTGCCAGAAAGACCCTGTTACTTTTGTTGATGACATTTCGGTAACCACCGATGGACGAGAACTTTGCCTACTGGTCCGCCTCGTTCAACGAGCAGGAAAATGGTTCTCTTCGTCCCTCGCCCTTGGTACCGATGTTGTTGCCGACATGACCGACAGACTATCCTTAGACATGCCTTGCTTACATGATCGGGCAAGATGTCACCGACCTTCCTACTTTTAACCACATGGTGGGCCCATAACCCACAGTTCCTCAGGATCGAAACCTGACTCTCCTATACAAACTCCCGTTCCCAAGGTTGTTCCTCACACTTGGCCTCGTATGTAATTCACGAGCCACCTTCCGAGAGATCATCAATTCCGGCATTAAACAAAATACTTATTCCCATTGCCTTGAACCCCTTTCACACTCTGTTTCAGGCAACGAACGATTGTCTATCCGCTTGAAACTTCTTATGGTACCTTCTTACTTGGCTCTTGATATGTTGCATTCGTTCAACTCGATAGATACTCATGTGTTCATTCCTGGGATAACCCCCATATGATTTCCCCTTATACCATTCTATCGTTGCAGAGCAGCCCTTACCTATTCGTAAGTACGACATAATTTTCAAAGGAAGGACGACAAATTCATCATGATGCATTGATGCATAAGAATGAAGACATCAATGCTATGGATCGACCTCTTCGAGAAGAACAACCAAGACCGAGAAGACTCGTTAGAATTTCGTAACTGAATCCCTTCCCCCTTACTCCCCCTCTTAAATCTCGGGACGAGATTTCTGGTAGTGGAGGAGATTTGTAACACCCCGGTCGTTAAGCTACAGTAATCACACACTAATGGAGCCAGGTCATCATGATTATTTTAATAAACCTCACTTTGATCCAAACCAATTTCACATTCAAATTAAAATAAAGTCAAATTGTTGTTTCTTCAAACGGTAAAATAAAAATGTTCGGTGGTTTGCAAATATTCTTTAACTAATTATCAGGGGGAAACCAACATTAATAAAATGTTTAATTGCCCTAAAGAAATTAAAACAGGGACCAAGTCTTTACTGAAATCCCTTTTCAAAATTATAGAAGTTCTAAACTATTTTAATTAAAACTCCAAGATTTTTGTGGCAGTACTAAATAATGCCTAGTATTTGTTCTGACAAATTGTTTCATTTTACAAAAGCATGTTAGTGTATAAACTAATAGAAACAGTAGCTAAAATAAAACAGAAAAGTTAAAAAATAAATAAAGAAAGAAACAAGCCCACCCCCACATGCTAGGCCTAACGGCCCAGCTGGCCGCTGCACTGGCCGGCCCACCAGGCCCAGCCGGGCCTCCTTATCCCCCCCCACTACCCCGTGACCTAGAGCAACCTCCCCTCCCACTCGCCCACCTGCACGAACCCCCACTCCCCTTGCTGCTCACCTTTCCCCTCGCTGGTTTGGATCGGGGAGGAGCCCGATCTTGCACCCGGGCCGCCGCTCCCCCCCAAAGGCCGCCGCCGGCGCCGAGCACCGCCACCCCGGCCTCCTCCGCGCCTCTCCTCTCCCTCGCGCGACCCCACCTGGAGCCGCAGCCTCGCCTCGTCACCGACGCTCCCCGTCCCCGTCGCTTGTCCCCGTCAACCTCCTCCTCGCCGTCCTCTCCGTCGACGGCCTTGTCCCCGTGCTCCGCCCCGAGCAACGCTGCCCCTTACCCTACGACCCCAGTGAGCCGCTCCCTCTCATCCTCTCTCCCTCACCGCGTCGTGCCTGCGACCGTCCGCGCTCTCGCGCGCCCCTGTGGTCGAGCCCCGCGCTCGCGCTCGTCCGCCCATCCCACTCGTCGCTACCCGCGTCGCCCGCGTGCTCACCGCGTGCCGGCGCGCCCGCCTATGGCCGCGGCCCTCCTCCGCCTCTCTGACCTCGCCGCAGCCCCGCCGCTCCTCGCTCGCCGGCCCCGCAGCACGCCTTGCCCCGCTCCGCCCGCGGCCTTCTGCTCGCCTAGCTCCCGTCGAGCTCCGGCCGGCCCCAAACCCCGTGCAGCTTGCTGCTCCTGCTGCGGCCGCCGGCGCCGGCGACTCCCGCTGGCTGTTACTGCCGTGCAGCCCCCCTCGCCTCCTCCGCTGCTCGTCGCCGCCTCCCTGCCGCTAGCCCCGCATCGCTCGCCATTCGTGCGCAGCCCGCACGCCCGCGCGCCCGTTGGCCGCCCCGATTGGCTAGATGGGGCACAGACACGTGGGGCCCAGCCGCCTGGAACAATAAAATAAATAAATAAATAAGTATTATATTATTAATAATAATGACTAAAATATTAATTAATTAACGAATCAATTAACTTAATTAATCCTAATTAGATTAACCTAATTAAATAGTTAACCAAATTAACTATTGTTAATTAACTAAACAGGGTATGACATGCGGGACCCACACATCAGTTTGACCTAGTCAACGTTTTGTTGACTGCTGACGTCATGCTGACATCAGCAAACACTATTCTGGATAATGTTGAATTAAATAAATTATAAAAATGATTTAAATCTTTTAAAATTAATATAAAATAAACTGTAGCTTGGATGGAAAAACTTTGTACATGAAAGTTGCTCAGAACAACAAGACGAATCCGGATACGCAGTCCGTTCATCCGCCATGCATCCCTAGCATAGCGAACACGCAACTTTCCCCTCCGGTTCATCTATCCAAAAACGCAAAACCTCGGGGATATTTTCCCGGATGTTTCCCCCTTCACCGGTACCACCTCATATTGCGTTAGGGCACCCCTAGCACCGCTACTTGTCATGTCATGCATCGCTGTGCATCTGTTTGCTTAATGTTTATTGTTTCTTCCACCTCTTCTCTCGCTAGACACCGAGACCGACGCCACTGCTACCCAGTACGACTACGGTGTTGACGACCCCTCTCTCTTGCCAGAGCAACCAGGCAAGCCCCTCCCCACTTGATCACCAGATATCGCCTACTCTTCTCTCTACTGCTTGCATTAGAGTAGTGTAGCATGTTACTGCTTTCCGTTAATCCTATTCTGATGCATAGCTTGTCATTGTTGCTACAACTGTTGATACCTTACCTGTAATCCTAAATACTTAGTATAGGATGCTAGATTATCATCAGTGGCCCTACATTCTTGTCAGTCTGCCATGCTATACTATCGAGCCGTGATCACATCGGGTGTTGATCATGGGTAAATACATGCATATATACATACTATACAGGTGGTGACTAAAGTCGGGTCGGCTCGTTGAGTACCCGCAAGTGATTCTGATGTGGGGTCTGAAGGGGCAGGTGGCTCCATCCAGGTAGTGGTGGGCCTGAGTTCCCGATGGCCCCCAAGTGTTACTTTGTGGCGGAGCGACAGGGCAGGTTGAGACCACCTAGGAGAAAGGTGGGCCTGGCCCTGGTCGGCGTCCGCGGTTACTTTAGAATAACACGCTTAACGAGATCTTGGTATTTGATCTGAGTCTGGCCACTGTCCTATACGCACTAACCAACTACGCGGGAACCGTTATGGGCACTCGACGTCGTGGTATCAGCCGAAGCCTTCGTGACGTCAGCGACTGAGCGGCGCGCGCCGGGTTGGACCGCGTAACGCAACTTCCTTTGTAATGGAGGTTGCTAGGTTTGCTCACCGGCCGCGTACGCAACGTGCAGGTGTGCAATGGGCGATGGGCCCAGACCCCTGCGCCATTGGATTTAGACCGGCGTGCTGACCTCTCTGTTGTGCCTAGGTAGGGCTGCGACGTGTTGATCTTCCGAGGCCGGGCATGACCCAGAAAAGTGTGTCCGGACAAAGGGGATCGAGCGTGTTGGGAAATGTGATGCACCCCTGCAGGGAAGTTAATCTATTCGAATAGCCGTGATCTTCGGTAACAGGACGACTTGGAGTTGTACCTTGACCTTATGACAACTAGAACCGGATACTTAATAAAACACACCCTTCGAAGTGCCAGATACAACCGGTGGTCGCTCTCTCACAGGGCGATGAGGGGAGGATCATCGGTTAGGATTATGCTATGCGATGTTACCTGGTGAACTTACCATCTACTCTCTTCTTCTGCTGGAAGATGGAGGTTACCAGAAGCATAGTCTTCGAAAGGACTAGCTATCCCCCTCTTATTCCGGCATTCTTCAGTTCAGTCCACATATGTTACCCCCTTTTCCATTTGATACCAATGCATACATATGTAGTGTAGCTCCTTGCTTGCGAGTACTTTGGATAAGTACTCACGGTTGCTTTGCTCCCTCTTTTCCCCTTTCTATACTCGGTTGCTGCGACCAGACGATGGAGCCCAGGAACCATACGCCACTGTCGATGACGACCACTACTACACTGGAGGTACCTACTACTACGTGCAGCCCGCTGGCGACGACCAGGAGTAGTTTAGGAGGATCCCAGGCAGGAGGCCTACGCCTCTTTCAATCTGTATCCCAGTTTGTGCTAGCCTTCTTAAGGCAAACTTGTTTAACTTATGTCTGTACTCAGATATTGTTGCTTCCGCTGACTCGTCTATGATCGAGCTCTTGTATTCGAGCCCTCGAGGCCCCTGCCTTGTAATATGATGCTTGTATGACTTATTTTTATTTGTAGAGTTGTGTTGTGATATCTTCCCGTGAGTCCCTGATCTTGATCGTACACGTTTGCGTGTAGGATTGGTGTACGGTCAAATCGGGGGCGTCACATTCATATAGAGTCATATTTTGTTCTAGTATCGAGTTGTAATCATTGAGTTGTAAATAAATAGAAGTGTGTTGATCATCATTAATAGAGCATTGTTCCAAATAAAAAAGGCCAAATAAAAAAGAAGGCCCAAAAAAGGAAAAAAAAAAGAGAAGAAAAAAATAAGAAAATAAAAAGGGACAATGCTACTATCCTTTTTTCCTCACTTGTGCTTCAAAGTAGCACCATGATCTTTTTGATAGAGAGTATCTTGTTTTGTCACTTTCATATACTAGTGGGAATTTTTCATTATAGAACTTGGCTTGTATATTCCAACAATGGGCTTCCTCAAATGCCCTAGGTCTTCGTGAGCAAGCAAGTTGGATGCACACCCACTTGGTTTCTTTTTTTTGAGCTTTCATACATTTATAGCTCTAGTGCATCTATTGCATGGCAATCCCTACTCCTTGCATTGACATCAGTTGATGGGCATCTCCCTAGCCTGTTGATTAGCCGCGTCGATGTGAGACTTTCTCCTTTTTTGTCTTCTCCCATCATTATATTCTATTCCAGCCATAGTGCTATATCCATGGTTCACGCTCATGTATTGCGTGAAGTTGAAAAAAGTTTGAGATTACTAAAGTATGAAACAATTGCTTGGCTTGTCATCGGGGTTGTGCAAGATGAGAGCATTATTGTGTGACGAAAATGGAGCATGACCAAACTATATGATTTTGTAGGGATGAACTTTCTTTTGCCACGTTATTTTGAGAAGACATGATTGCTTAGTTAGTATGCTTGAAGTATTATTATGTCAATATTAACCTTTTGTCTTGAATCTCTCGGATTTGAATATTCATGCCATAATAAAGAAAATTACATTGAGAATTATGCTAGGTAGCATTCCACATCAAAAATTCTATTTTTATCATTTACCTACTCGAGGACGAACATGAATTAAGCTTGGGGATGCTTGATACGTCTCCAACGTATCTATAGTTTTTGATTGTTCCATGCTATTATATTATCTGTTTTGGATGTTCAATGGGATTTATTATACACTTCTATATTATTTTTGGGACTAACCTACTAACCCAAGGACCAGTGCAAATTGCTATTTTTTCCTATTTCAGTGTTTCGTAGAAAAGGAATATCAAACGAAATCCAAACGGAATGAAACCTTCCGGAGAGTTATTTTTGGAACAAACGTGATATGGGGGACTTGGAGTAGACGTCAAGAAAGAAATGAGGCGGCCACGAGGCAGGAGGGTGCGCCTGCCCCCTGGGCGCGCCCCCACCCTCGTTGGCCCCTCGCAGCTCCACTGACCTACTTCTTCCTCATATATATATATATATATATATATATATATATATATATAGGACAGCACTATTCTAATCCTGGGATTAGAATAGTTATTTGGATCACAGCAGCCCCTATATAGGGCCCGACAGGGCCCTCCCGAACTTCTGAACTGCTGCCGGCCCTTCAGGATCCACTGGATCCCGAGGCTCCCCGACAGGATCCACCTGATCCCGATACCGAGCCGCCCCAGCCCCCCTCCTCCCCTCGATCCCCCGACCTCCCCCTTGGTCGCCGCCGATCTTCGCCGGATCCGCCGCCTCCCCCCGTCTCCAGCTCCTGGCCGGCCGGATCCGCCGCCTCCCCCCGTCTCTAGCTCCTGGCCGGCCGGATCCGCCCCCTCCCCTCCTTCCCCAGATCCTGGCCGACCACCGGTGCGGGCGAGCGAGCGACGGCGGACGCTGGCGTGAGGGAGCCCGCGTCGCCTGGACGCGGCGAAGCCTCCATGGACTTCCGGAAGCCTCATCCTCCTTCCATATTCACCGACCGATGCATTGGCAGAGAAGATGACAGCCCCGACGCAAGCTATGACGAACGGCGCGGCGAACGGGGCAACTCCGCGGCGAAGGAGGCATCGGAGGCGCCTTCAAATCCAGCAGCGGTACATGAACTTCCTCCCACTTGTCGCCTTCTTCTTCAATCGTCCCTTGCCTGACCTTCTTGCTTCGTGCAGATGAACTTCGCGCCCTATGCAAGTCATGGATTGCCATGCGGTTCCTCTCCTAGCTCTCCGACAAATTGCTCACAAGGTGGCCTATCAGCTGCTGGAAAAAGGTTGGCCGAACTTCTAGCTAGGGTATGGTTGAACTTCTTCCCTCTGCTTGTTATTTTCTTACTACCATGAGAAGTTCAGGTGGTGTGTAGCATCAGTCCATGAGAAGTTCAGGCTGCCAAAAATAGTAGTAAATCTGCCTGAACTTCACATCCATGAGAAGTTCAGGTACATCTGTGAGCATCAGTCCATGAGAAGTTCAGGCTGCCAAAAATAGTAGTAAATCTGCCTGAACTTCACATCCATGAGAAGTTCAGGTACATCTGTGAGCATCAGTCCATGAGAAGTTCAGGCTGCCAAAAATAGTAGTAAATCTGCCTGAACTTCACATCCATGAGAAGTTCAGGCTACCAAAAATAATAGTAAATCTGCCTGAACTTCACATCCATGAGAAGTTCAGGTACATCTGTGAGCATCAGTCCATGAGAAGTTCAGGCTGCCAAAAATAGTAGTAAATCTGCCTGAACTTCACATCCATGAGAAGTTCAGGTACATCTCTGAGCATCAGTCCAGGCTACAAAAGCTTTTTTAAATCTGCCTGCTGTAACATGTGAAGTTCATGTAGTCTGTGAGTATCAGTCCAGGCTGCAAATAGTAGAAAATCTGCCTTCTTACAGCCATGCGAAGTTCAGGTAGTTTATGAGCATCAGTCCAGGCTACAAATAGCTTTATATATGAGAAGTTCAGGCTGTGAATAATGCTAAGTTCAGTTAGAAAGGTATAGGCAGATGTAACTTGTGTGCTAATAAACATTTTTTTCTTTTTTGACAGGAAGACGAGAGACGCATGAAGAAGCTCAGAAGTTCCCAGCAGCAAGTACTCAATCCCAAGCCCGTACGCGTGGCACTGACCCCCCTCCCCCCTGCTCGGCCTCGCGCTACCACATTTGTCAATAGGCTCATTTAAATCCTAAAATAGCAAACATAATTATAATTAAAGAAGTTCAAATAGAAAAGATATAGAAGTTCGGGACAGTTATTCAATGAAGATCTTGAGCATTTTAAAAACAGACCCCGACCTCGATGCTTTGAATGGTAAAGATCCTCTGCAAAGCATTATCTAGAAAAATTGAGTAACTCTCCCTTCTAATGCGGTGAACAGAGGCCTATCAGAACAGAGAACCAACTTGGGTCATAAACGAACTGCTTTTGTCCATTGTCATTCCAAGAAGAAACAGCCATTATCATCCTTCAATACCACAACAACAACAATTATAGTAACGTAATTAAACACACTTGATATTTATTCATTGTCTTGACATGTATAATCAGAGTACAGTTGTAACATACTTGTCAGTATCAAGTAATTTCGCTGTAGCCTCGAAGTAGTCAATGAAATCTGGGGCGATCTCCATGTCATCTGTTAACCAATTAACCATGGAAATGAGATGGCATGCGGAAACATCTAAGAACAAGAACCATCAAGGAGATTGGACCTTCCAGAATGATTACTCGACGGAAATCATGCTTAATGAATAGCTCATCCAAGGCCCATTTATAGTGGTCTAAGTTAAGAAACATCGTTAGGACAATAACTGATCATATCATCAACTCTAAAGAAAACACTCATCAATTCAGGACCACCTACTAGCTATCTTGTAATATGCAACTTTTTCTCCTGGTCTTTCAGTGCGCACAGGCTCAAGATCCACATGCTGCAACACATCAAAGGCAAAAAGAACACCGAGTTCTAGCTAAACAAAAACAAATCTACACTGATTAATAGATTTTTTCAAAACCTCAAATTAACATTTTAAAAATGATTAGCATACAGAAGTTCGGGATAGTTATTCACTGAAGATCGAACAACTACTATAAGTACGAAAACATACTAGAAAAAATAAGAAATATACGCATATCCGTAGGCCAATTACATGGTTGCTCATGGGACTATCAAAAAAATCCAAAGCAATGCAAAAGAATGAAAATAACATAAAAAATAAAGAAACACATAGGGCTTGCTCCATTACCTTGCAAAGAAGGAAAAACAGAAGTTCAAGTATGAACAGTACAGAAGTCCAGCTTGTACATCGACCCTTAGATGATTTGGAAAAAGTGCATGCATACTTGGACTAATCCCATGATTGACCACGAGACAAACTCTAAAAATAACATCTCAAGAACTAAAATTATAAAAAAATGAAAAAAAGAAAATATATAGCACCATGCACCTTTGCCTTGCAAAATATGGAATGCAATGTGGAAAACCAGAAGTTCAACCATTAATTAGAAAGAAGTCCAGCATCTACTGAAGATAATGGATCATCAAAAATAACAAACCATCGACTGAAGTCAAGCATCTACTTACAGCACAGAAGTTCAGGTGCAAAAGTTCTAGCAGTCCAGCTTGTACAACAGAACGAAAATTGATTGAAACAACAACCCTGATTAATTTGGTTCCCAGATTTAATCGTTTGGGTCAATTCCGACACGTCAAAAGCCATTTCGAATGTCGTCACACTCCAGATAAAACATCCAAAAAAGATCCGCCATCAATCAGTGCGCTCGAACAACAAACCGTGATGGGAGGCAGAAAGTGCAATCTGTAATTTTGGAATGAATGAGCCAGCCAAATCGAATTAACAAAACGAGGAGGATTCAACCGCCATTTCAAACGTCATCATGCTCTAGATAAATAAGAAAATGATCCCCATCATACTGTCCCTCGAACAAAAAACCACGACAGGAGGCAGAAGATCCAATCGCCGGATTTTGATTTGTATGAGCTCGCATATTCAAATTAACAACATGGGCAGCATTTTGTCTCACTAATGCACACAAATCCACACCCAATTTGAACAGAAAACCTACAAATCTACAATAGCGGCCAAAACCAATCCCGCAGACGAAGAACAGAGGTGGTGGAACACCAAATCGAATTTGTTCGAAAATAACAACAAATCATGAAGTAAACTCGTACCTAAACCCAATTCTCATCCTATTAGGGATCCTAGAACATCCAGTACATGCAAAACACTTGTGACAGAACCATGTTCATCACCGCCCGAGAGGAAATCCGCCCACGAGCTAGATTCCTAATCAAAACAAGCATTTAGATTCTAAAAACCGTGTAAACATTACACTTACATCGCCAACAACACGAACGATCAGAAAAACTCGCGGTAGAAGGCACGGATGAGAAGATAGCCCGAAGGTCGGGTTCGTACAGAGGGAAGGTCAGGCGCGTTACTCAGGCAGTTCAGGTTGTGATTAGAATATTATTCTGATCCTGTGATCAGAATAGTGTTTATATATATATATATATATATATATATATATATATATATATATATATATACCCCGAAAACATCCAGGAGCACCACGAAACCCTATTTCCACCGTCACAACCTTCCGTAACTAAGAGATCCCATCTTGGGGCCTTTTCCGGAGCTTCGCTGGAGGGGGAATCGATCACGGAGGGCTTCTACATCAACACCATAGCCTCTCTGATGATGTGTGAGTAGTTTACCACAGACCTTCGGGTCCATAGTTATTAGCTAGATGGCTTCTTCTCTCTCTTTGGATCTCAATACAAAGTTCTCCTCGGTTTTCTTGGAGATCTATTCGATGTAATTCTTTTTGCGGTGTGTTTGTCGAGATCCGATGAATTGTGGGTTTATGATCAAGTTTATCTATGAACGATATTTGATTCTTCTCTGAAATCTTTTATGTATGATTGGTTATCTTTGCAAGTCTCTTCGAATTATCAGTTTGGTTTGGCCTACTAGATTGATCTTTCTTGCAATGGGAGAAGTGCTTAGCTTTGGGGTCAATCTTGTGGTGTCCTTTCCCAGTGACAGCAGGGGCAGCAAGGCACGTATTGTATTGTTGCCATCGAGGATAAAAAGATGGGGTTTATATCATATTGCTTGAGTTTATCCCTCTACATCATGTCATCTTGCCTAATGCGTTACTCTGTTCTTATGAACTTAATACTCTAGATGCATGCTGGATAGCGGTTGATGTGTGGAGTAATTTTAGTAGATGCATAATCATTTCGGTCTACTTGTCGTGGACGTGATGCCTATATACATGATCATGCCTAGATACTCTCATAATTATGCACTTTTCTATCAATTGTCCGACAGTAATTTGTTCACCCACCGTAATACTTATGCTATCTTGAGAGAAGCCACTAGTGAAACCTACGGCCCCCGGGTCTATCTTTTATCATATAAGTTTTCAATCTATTTTGCAATCTTTACTTTCAATCTATATCATAAAAATACCAAAAATATTTATCTTATTATCTCTATCAGGTCTCACTCTCGTAAGTGACCATGAAGGGATTGACAACTCCTTTATCGCATTGGTTGCGAGGTTCTTATTTGTGTGTGCAGGTACGAGGGACTTGCGTGTAGTCTCCTACTGGATTGATACCTTGGTTCTCAAAAACTGAGGGAAATACTTACGCTACTTTGCTGCATCACCCTTTCCTCTTCAAGGGAAAACCAACGCAGTGCTCAAGAGGTAGCAACCGACTCATCCACGTTCCCTCGGATGGTGCTGCCGGAGTCGCCCCGCGCGTCGGCTACGCACCCGAACCCCGGCTTCCTTGTCTACTCGCAAGCCTCCCGATTCTCCGGGGAATGCTCGCCGGTGGTGAGCATGGTGGCTCCTTCCACTACTAGGAAAAGGCTAATTAGTGGCACACCTGTTTTGGCCATTAATGGCGCACTACAGGTGTGCACTATCATCACGCCACTAGTAACTAATACTAATGGCGCACCCCAGTAGTATACCAGACAATAGTGGCGCACGAGGGAGTGCGCCATTAGTATGTCAAACAGTGCGCCATTACTATGCCTCCTAGGGGGCCATATTTACCTTGTGCTTTGGGTTACTAATGGCGCACCTCTAGGTAGTGCGCCACTAGTGTGTTCATTGCAGTGCGCCACTAGTATGAATATTAGGAATTATTTTTTTCTTTTCTAATATTTGCACAAGTTACAGAATATATTACTGCACAGAATATAGACAGCACAACATATAAACAGCAGATTCATCGAATACAATAGAAGATTAGTTTCCGAATACAATTCATCATATTAGTATCCGAATTCAAAAGACCGAACAAAGTTAGAACATTACAAGTCTCGAGACCGCGAGTAGCAAGTTTGTCTTCACATTACAAGTCAATATCGATCATCTAAACTACCATCACATAGGAGAGAGCTGCGGTCATCACGATGAGCATCATCGCGATGAAACTGGTCTTAGTCCGGTTCCTCCTCCGCTCCCTCCTCTCTCCCGCTAGATAGCGCGCGTACCGCCCTAGTGGTGTACCCTTTGTAATTGTTTCCGCTGAAATGGTGAACCTGTCTCCGACACTCCTCCCAATCGTCGTAGACTTCGGGAACCTTACCCTTGTACACGACATATGACGGCATCTCCATGCACTAGCCAAACAAAACGTTAGTAGCAATTCACAGACAATACATAAGCAATATATAAGTATGCAACAAAAGGATCGGAAGAGAAAAGCAAGACATTAATAGCATGATTCATGGTCCTACTAATAAATAGCATCGATTACATATAAGTTGAACGACTGTCCAAACCAAAGAGACATACAAGTTCATTAAAGTTTAATTACAACATGGGCTAATCGATATTTCAGAACTACACATAGCATCACTACTTTCGACTCGACTCAGGGACCGGAGCGTGGATGAAGCCGCCGTCTATCGTGATGGTCATGAAATTGCGGGCGTTGTCAGCCTGCATTTGTAGCATTTTTTCTATCTCACTGCCGGACGGTTGATATCTGAGGTAGAACTGCCCCGAGGTACGAAGGACATCTTGATGGATGATTTCCGCAAACTCCGACTAGATGCGAAAGAATTCTTGTCTGATGTCCGCGTCCTAGATTGCCGACAAGCTTGCGGCCCAATCTTTGAGATTATTTGGTAGCAGAAGGTGATTATGGTCCCGTACGATCGCCCGCATGTGATGGAGGGCGCAGTAGGCATCCTTCTGACCGCCAGGCGGCTGCTTGACGCAGGGGAACATCGTATTATGGGTGAACACGTGTTTGCCGTACCTATGAATTGGCCTGCTGAAGGTGCCTCCAGATCTGGTGTAGCCGGGGAGAACATCATCAAGAACTTTCTTGATATTTGTGTAGTCTTTCTTCAACTGATGGTCCGAGTCGAAATACGTGGCCATGGAATATTTTTTGGGCTTAAGTGGATGAGTGTGCAATGTGTGTCACTGCACAAAACACGGAATGTTAGAAAAAAAGAATTATTGAAATCTAAGAAATCATATGTTACGGGGCGGTGAGGGGATGACTTACTCGGGAAAGTAAGGCACGAGGAAGTTATCCTTATCTGGGTTTGCCAGAATGACGCCTTCGAGGTATGAACTCGCGACTTGCCGGTCCCCAGCGCTGCCCAAGATCTTGGCACACATGTAGAAGGGGTCGACTATCACGATGTCTGGGGTCTTGTCTCTAATGATCCGCATCTCCATACTCAGCAAAAATAGCCGAACGAAGGTGTAGTGCAGCGGATGAAGGTTAAACATAGCAACGATGTCATCAAACTGCAGGACGATCATACCCCCGATGGCGCTATCCACAATGCCCTTGCCCTCTGGCACCTTGGCCACGAAAATCGGGTATGCCACATCATTCTGTCAGAGACGCCGCTTCTCCAAAGAAAGAACACTGTCATGCAGACTCTGCATAGCACCGGTTGTAGCATTGAGCAAATTAGTCGGTAGCATCGGCCTACCCGCCACATGCACCCTCCTCGAGATATCCTTAGGTGAAGGTGGCCCGTCCAGAGCACGGATCGTACTCGGTGTCGGCTGGCTCGCACCCTTGTTACTCTTTCTTTTCCGTCCCTTCTTCTTCTGATGTAATGGGATCGAGTTCTGCTCACAGACAGCCTTCTTGAGTGTGTTGGGGATGATAATATTTCGCACCTCGGCTATCTGAGGCTCGGTGAAGGCGGCAGCTGGAGGCGTCTCCTGAGAACTGAATGCCAGACGACGCCTGTTGCAACTGGGTTTCTCTGCGGTACCAGCTAGATCATCCTTTGCAGGGTTGGGTTCTTGAGAAGGAGGCCCCAAGAATTCGCCACCGCACCCATGTTCGTTGAAGTACTTATCGACGTTGGTAAATGTACCATCGTCGTCGTCGTCGTCGTTGTCCGGATCCTGTGCCATATGCATGTTCGGATCATGTGCCATATCCATGTCCGGCATGTCCGCTAGCGTTGCGGGGGTCTTGCCATGGCTTGGCGCCGGCACGACTGGCGGTGTTGTCTATGGGGTGGTGTCCCCCGCCCCCAAATGAATCTAGCTCTTCGACCAAGCATGGGCCAGCTTATGCAGGAACTAAGGGTCATCACATCATCTTCGTCGGGTCAATACGGAGGTAACATGTCGTCGAAGCCCGGCAGCACCCGAACCAGTTGAACCCTATAAACGGTGGGTGGCATCTGATTACCGTGGAACACGTGGCTGCCCGGTTGAACGATTCTGCCCTTGGCGACATCGACCAACTCGTCATTCACGAAGTGTAGGAGAGTGCACGGAACGTCGACGGCGCCCTGCGAAAACATGTAGGGCGTTAGGGATGCCCAGTCAAAGGCAAGGAGATGAAGTCATCGGCCGAGAGGCTTAATTAGTTACCGTGATGGCCTCGAGCTCGGCTAATGTCGAGGCACCGCCAACAGTGGGCGTGCAAGTGACGAAGGGGCCGCTTGCTGCCGAGGTGCCGGCCGGCGTATTCTTCCCACATGCTCCCCCTGCCTCCGTGGCACCCCACCCCCTCCCCTCCCCTCCCTCCCCCCCCCCCCCCCCCGCCTGTTCCCATCGACCTCAACGCCACGACGATGGCCGGTGCCTCGTCATACGGAGGGACCAGGAAACACACGCGGGAGATCCAGCCGGTGTGCTCCTTGGCACCCGCAACATGTTCGACACAATGACCGCAGCCGCCGCCGACGAGACGGCCAACCGTTTCATGGAGAATATCATTTTCTAGGGTGGTGCAGCAGCCACATGTGGGGCCATCACGGCTGGCTATGATCCCGGTGAGACCCAAAGCCAGGATAACCAAGGGTCGTTCACGCCGGTGACCTATGAAGCTGGTATGCACGACGCCTTCATGCATGATTAGGTCGGCCTGGACCTGGACGGCTTCCCACTTGACCACGAGTTTCTGGAGGACTACAACCTCAAGGAAGAGGATGAGTTGGCCATCGACGGGGAGCCTTTGTTCGAGGACGAGCTCGCCAACCAAGCCGCCGGGACGAAGCCGAAGCGCAAAAGCAAGCGCACGAAGGCATACACGGCGGCCGAGGACAAGCTCCTTTGTGAGTGTTGGAGGAACATTGGGCAAGACCCCAAGGTCGGTGCTGAACAAAAGGCATCAACCTTTTGAATTCGTGTCCACCGTGAGTTCCATCAGCTCAACAAGTTTCCGCCGTGCCAAATGCAAAAGCACGCGCGGGTGGGTGTCCATTCTGAAGCGATGGAGGGTGATCGAACAAGAGTGCAACAAGTTTTGTGCCACTTTTGAGAGCATCAAGGCACACCCCGTGAGCGGCATCGACATACAAGGCATGGTATGCAACGGCCCTGTCAGAGTACAAAAGGAGGGCGCACTTTTGTACCCCTTTACCTGTGCACGGGCAGTCGGAGCCGCGCCCACAGTCACACCAAGCAGAACAGGGGAGGTGAGCCAAGGTAAGACCGAAGCCCAAGATAACCAGAGCAACGCCAAGGCCAAGACCAAAAAGAGCAGAGGGACGAAGCAGGTTCCCCCAGCAAGACCCTTGCCGGGGCAGCCCCGGCAGGACCCTTGCCGTGGCAGCTCGCCCCACACCAACAGAGCGAGCCACCCTTGAGCCCACGGTCTCCAACATCACGTTGGGCCAGGGCTCGGGAGGCACCTCCATAGTGGCATGCAGATCTTTGTGAAGACAAGGAACGCTCAAGATCAGATGAGGATTAGAAGACAATGATCCTCGGCAGGATCCTTGCCGAGGAAGGCCACCAGACCCCCGGCAAGGTCCTTGCCGGGGACGACAGCGCGCCACGGCAAGACCCTTGCCGGGCCACCCGGCAAGGCCCTCACCGAGGACGACATCAAGGCCACTACCAGGCCCGCACCAACCAAGTCTCCACCACCGTTCACATGCGGCTGCCAGCCCAACCAACTGGGCGGGCACCTGCATGGCAACATGTAGCTCCCAGGCCAACTCATCAAGCGCCTGCGTGGCGGCATGTAGATCTTCATGAAGGCTTTGCCACCGCGCCACCTCAGCTGCCTGCCAGCCTACATGGCGCTGCATGCATCGCTGACCAGGGCACGTGTCAAAGCAAGGAGGAGCGGCGACGGACGGGACGGGCCTCGTTCCCGTCCCCAATAAAGCAAGGGGACACCTAAGCGATGCATTAAATGCGCCTTGTCCTGTAATACAAGCGATAAGCTCATAGCACTGTGGGCCTTTCCACCTCATGTGTGCCACTGTGGCAGCCCCTTTCGACTATAAAAGGAGGCCCATGGCATACTGGAGAGGGATTCAGCCTTTTCGAACCACACACTCACCACAGCAAGTTCGAGAGCTCAAGAACTCTCTGAAATACACCCACCAAAGCAGGACTAGGGTTTTACGCATCCTCGTGGCCAGAACCTGGGTAAACGATCCTCGTGTGGTTACTAATCATGCTCTTCTCGCAACCCCGCATCTCGGCAACCGTAGTAGGGGTTCTTGTGATCCCATAGGTGTCATTCCACACCGACATCTTTTGGCGCGCCAAGTAGGGGGTGGCGCAATTGTGAGAATCTGGTCTGGTAGTTAGCCGAGCAGTTCTTCATCGCCATGGCTCCCAAGAAGGAGACGGCCAGGAGAAAAGAGCGCCGCCTGCGAACGCGAAGGACGCTAGCGCGGCAAAAGAAAAGTTAAGTCATTCAGAGTGTTGAGTTATTTCCTTTTATATATAAGGTTATCGTCCTTGGAAATCTTGCCTATGTATGAGAAACCTGCACACAAAGGGGCCCTCCTGCAATTGGCAACACCCTTGTTCTGTTTCGAGTCCGATCAACAGCTCAAAGCGGCCGCATCGAGAGTGGCGGGGTAGCCTTCCGCACTTGGCAACGCTCCCGACTCTGACTTGAGTCAAGCTCGATAGTTCGGGCGACCGCGCTAGGGGCGGTAAGGTGGTTCGCCTGGCAGCAAGCACACCCGGCAGGCCAATGGGGATCCGTCCCCAAGACGCTGCCCTGGGTTTACGCGCCGGCAAGCCTACCCAGTTACGTAGGGTGGACATACAAGGAAAAATCGAACAGGAAAATAACATGCATGATATTAAAAGTGCTGCAGAGTTATATTACATTGAATTGTTGTTGTAGTTCTAACTAAAGATAGCAATTGTCTTGGTTGTGAACCTGCATCGGCGATAAGAAACGGGGTGCCTAATCCCGCGCTGGCCCTCCACCCTCCGAATTCCGCCAACACCGCTGATGATGGGTTGATGCGCTCCCTGAGCGGTGCGAGGTCAGTACCCTCCGGCAAGCTCTCCAGCGCAGCATCGAAGTCGAGGTCGGGGTATCGGTACGCCACCTTGGTGAGAACCTTGGTCATGGCGCCCTGGCAAAGCCTCCGGGCCTCGTCAGCCAGCGAGGCCGCCCAGTTGGCCTGAAGCAGCTCCAAAGCACCGACGACCCTCTCGAAGAACAGGGTCAGGCTGCAATCAGCGCTCACACTCCGCTCCGAGGCGTACCTCATGTCCGGCATCCCCATGGTGGCCAGCTGCACGGCGGCTTGGTTGGCAACGGTGGCGAGGCGATCCAGCCAGCGGCTCTCGCCCTCCACGTGCTCCTTGAAGTCGAGGGCATCGTTCGCCCGCAGCTGCTTCTCTGTCTCTAGGTTTTTGGTCAAGATCCCCTCCCAGGCCTTGGCCTCCGACAGCATCTTCTCGAGACCCTCTAGCTTCAGCTTGATGTCTTTGATGGAGTTGTTGGCCTCGGAGAGCTCCCCGGCCCTGCTGACGGCCGCGCCCTGCGCCTCCGTCAGGGTGCTGTTGAGCGTGTCCTTCTCCTGGGACAGCTTCTGGGCCTGCTCCTTCAGCTCGTCCCGCTCCACCTCCAGCTCCTTCACCTTGTCGGCGTGAACCTGAGCCTGGGCATCGAGCGCCTCTTTGTGCCTCTGCTCCAGCTCGCTGGTCCGCTGCAAGACAAGCTTCCCCACCTCTTCATCCTTGCCGCGAAGCGTGGCGGTAAGCTTCTCCTCGCGCGCGGCGAGGTCCTCCTCATGGGAGTTCAGTGCGGCCTCGTGCTGGGTCCGGGCGGCTTCAGCGGCAGCGGCCAAGTTCTTTGCCGTCTCTTGGGCCTTCTCGACGTCGGCCAGCTTCATGATGAGCTCCACATCACGCTTGGCCAACTCGCCCTGGGCGGCCTTCAGCTCATCGCGAGCCTGGCGGAACCAGTCATGCGTCTCGACGACGCGCTTCTGGAGGTCCGCCTCTGCCTTCTCCACCATCGCCGTCCTGGACCTAGCTTTGTCCAGGCGGGCACGATGGAGCGCCTGGAGCCTCCGGAAGTTGGCACCCATGGCCTGAAGCAGCCGCTCCTCCTGGGAGTCGTCGCCACCAACGCTCGGCTCATCGACGACCTCGAGTCCGGCGGAGGCGAGCACTTTGTCGTCGAACACCTCCCCTGCTACCTCTTGAGCACTGTGTTGGATTACCCTGAATAGGAAGGGATGATGCAGCAAAGTAGCGTAAGTATTTCCCTCAGTTTTTTAGAACCAAGGTATCAATCCAGTAGGAGGCTACGCTCGAGTCCCTCGTACCTACACAAAAACAATAGCTCCACACAACCAACACACTTAGGGGTTGTCAATCCCTTCACGGTCACTAACGAAAGTGAGATCTGATAGAGATGATAAATAATATTTTTGGTATTTTTGGTATAGAGATGCAAAGTAAATAAAGTAAAAGCAAAGTAAAAGCAAAGCAATAATAAAGTGATGGAGATTAATATGATGAGAAAGAGACCCAGGGGCCATAGGTTTCACTAGTGGCTTCTCTCAAGAGCATAAGTATTCTACGGTGGGTGAACAAATTACTGTGGAGCAATTGACAGAATTGAACATAGTTATGAGAATATCTAGGTATGATCATGTATATAGGCATCACGTCCGAGACAAGTAGACCAAAACGATTCTGCATCTACTACTATTACTCCACTCATCGACCGCTATCCAGCATGCATCTAGAGTATTAAGTTAAAAATAGAGTAACGCCTTAAGCAAGATGACATGATGTAGAGGGATAGTTTCATGCAATATGATAAAAACCCCATCTTGTTATCCTCGATGGCAACAATACAATACGTGCCTTGCTGCCCCTTCAGTCACTGGGAAAGGACACCGCAAGATTGAACCCAAAGCTGAGCACTTCTCCCATGGCAAGAACAACCAATCTAGTAGGCCAAACCAAATTGATAATTTGAAGAGACTTGCAAAGATAACCAATCATACATAAAAGAATTCAGAGAAGATTCAAATATTATTCATAGATAGACTTGATCATAAACCCACAATTCATCGGTCTCAACAAACACACCGCAAAAAGAAGATTACATCGAATAGATCTCCACGAGAGAGGGGGAGAACATTGTATTGAGATCCAAAAAGAGAGAAGAAGCCATGTAGCTACTAGCTATGGACCCGTAGGTCTGAAGTAAACTACTCACACTTCATCGGAGGGGATTGGATGATGATGTAGAAGCCCTCCGTGATAGATGCCCCCTCCGGCGGAGCTCCGGAACAGGCCCCAAGATGGGATCTCGTGGATACAGAAAGTTGCGGCGGTGGAATTAGGTTTTTGGCTCCGTCCCCAATCGTTTGGGGGTACGTGGATATATATAGGAGGAAGAAGTACGTCGGTGGAGCTTCGAGGGGCCCATGAGACAGGGGGCGCGCCCTAGGGGGGGGGGCGCCCTCCACCCTCGTGACCACCTCGTGGCTTTATTGATGGAGGGTCCAAGTCTCCTGGATCTTATCTGATGAGAAAATCACGTTTCCGAAGGTTTCATTCCGTTTGGACTCCGTTTGATATTCCTTTTCTTCGAAACCCTAAAACAGGCAAAAACAGCAATTCTGGGCTGGGCCTCCGGTTAATAGGTTAGTCCCAAAATAATATAAAAGTGGAAAATAAAGCCCAATAATGTCTAAAATAGTAGATAATATAGCATGGAGCAATCAAAAATTATAGATACATTGGAGACGTATCAAGCATCCCCAAGCTTAATTCCTGCTCGTCCTCGAGTAGGTAAATGATAAAAAATAGAATTTTTGATGCGGAGTGCTACTTGGCATAATTTTAATGTAATTCTTCTTAATTGTGGTATGAATATTCAGATCCGAAAGATTCAAGACAAAAGTTCATATTGACATAAAAATGATAATACTTCAAGCATACTAACTAAGCAATTATGTCTTCTCAAAATAACATGGCCAAAAAAGTTCATCCCTACAAAATCATATAGTTTAGTCATGTTTCATTTTCGTCACACAAGAATGCTATCATCATGCACAACCCCGATGACAAGCCAAGCAATTGTTTCATACTTTAGTAATCTCAAACCTATAAACTTTCATGCAATATATGAGCGTGAGCCATGGATATAGCACTATGGGTGGAATAGAATATAATGGAGGGGGTTATGTGGAGAAGACAAAAAAGGAGAAAGTCTCACATCAACGAGGCTAATCAATGGGCTATGGAGATGCCCACCGATTGATGTTAATGCAAGGAGTAGGGATTGCCATGCAACGGATGCACTAGAGCTATAAATGTATGGAAGCTCAACAAAAGAAACTAGTGGGTGTGCATCCAACTTGCTTGCTCACGAAGACCTAGGGCACTTGAGGAGGCCCATTGTTGGAATATACAAGCCAAGTTCTATAATGAAAAATTCCCACTAGTATATGAAAGTGATCACATGAAAGACTCTCTACTATGAAGATCATGGTGCTACTTTGAAGCACAAGTGTGGTAAAAGGATAGTAACATTGTCCCTTCTCTCTTTTTCTCTCATTTTTTGAGCCTTTTTATGGCCTTTCTCTTTTTGGGGGCTTTCTCTTTTTTATGGACTTTTTATTTATTTATTTTATTCCTCACTTGGGACAATGTTCTAATAATGATGATCATCACACTTCTATTTATTTACAACTCAGTGATTACAACTCGATACTAGAACAAAGATGACTCTATATGAATGCCTCCGGCGGTGTACCAGGATATGCAATGAACCAAGAGTGACATGTATGAAAGAATTATGAACGGTGGCTTTGCCCCAAATACTATGTCAACTACATGATCATGCTAAGCAATATGACAATGATGAGTGTGTCATGATGAACGGAATGATGCAAAGTTGCATGGCAATATATCTCGGAATGGCTATGGAAATGCCATAATAGGTAGGTATGGTGGCTGTTTTGAGGAACATATAAGGAGGTTTATGTGTGAAAGAGCGTATCATATCACGGGGTTTGGATGCACCGGCGAAGTTTGCGCTCTCAATGTGAGAAAGGGCAATGCACGGTACCGAAGAGGCTAGCAAGGATGGAAGGGTGAGAGTGCGTATAATCCATGTACTCAACATTAGTCATAAAGAACTCACATAATTATTGCAAAAATCTACAAGTCATCAAAAACCTCGGCACTGCGCGCATGCTCCTAGGGGGATAGATTGGTAGGAAAAGACCATCGCTCGTCCCCGACCGCCACTCATAAGGAAGACAATCAAATAACACCTCATGTTTCAAATTTGTTGCATAACGTTTACCATCGTGCATGCTACGGGACTTGCAAACCTCAACACAAGTATTTCTCAATTTCACAGCTACTCAACTAGCATGACTTTGATATTATTACCTCTATATATCAAAACAATCATCAAGCATCAAACTTTTCTTAGTATTCAACACACTCATATGAAAGTTTTATTATTAATCTTGCATAACAAGCATATTAGGATTTCAAGAAAATTACCATGCTAATAAGACTCTCAAAAAATCTAAGTGAATCATGAGAGATCAATAGTTTCTATAAAACAAATCCACCACCGTGCTCTAAAAGATATAAGTGAAGCACTAGAGCAAAACTATAAAGCTCAAAAGATCTAAGTGAAGCACATAGAGTATTCTATCAAATTCCAAATCATGTATGGCTCTCTCAAAAGGTGTGTACAGCAAGGATGATTGTGGTAGACTAACAAGAAAAGACTCAAATCATAAAAGACGCTCCAAGCAAAACACATATCATATGGTGAATAAATATATAGCTCCAAGTAAAGTTACCGATAGAAGTAGACGAAAGAGGGGATGCCTTTCGGGGCATCCCCAAGCTTTGGCTTTTACGTGTCCTTAGATTATCTTGGGGGTGCCATGGGCATCCCCAATCTTAGGCTCTTGCCAATCCTTGTTCCATAATCCATCAAATCTTTACCCAAAACTTGAAAACTTCACAACACAAAATTTAAAGTAGAAAACTCGTGAGTTCCGTTAGCGAAAGAAAATAAAAGACCAATTCAAGGTACTGTAATTAACTCATTATTTATTTATATTAGTGTTATACCTACTGTATTCCAACTTCTCTATGGATTATAAACTATTTATTAGACATAGATTCATCAAAATAAGTAAACAACACACGAAAAACAGAATCTGTCAAAAACAGAACAGTCTGCAGTAATATGTATCTAGAGCACGATCTGGAACTCCAAAAATTCTAAAATAAATTTCTGGATGTGAGGAATTTATCTATTAATCATCTGCAAAAATAATTAACTAAATAAAACTTTCCAAATAAAAATGACAGCAGTTCTCGTGAGTGCTAAAGTTTCTGTTTTTTACAGCAAGTTCAACTAGACTTTCCCCAAGTCTTCCCAACGGTTCTACTTGGCACAAACACTAATTAAACACAAAAAACACAACCAAAATAGAGGCTAGATAATTTATTTATTACTAAATGGGAGCAAAAAGCAAGGAAAAAATAAAATTGGGTTGCCTCCCAACAAGCGCTATCGTTTAACGCCCTAGCAAGGCATAACAAGCAAGAATAGATCTAGGTATTGCCATATTTGGTAGGCAATCCATAAGTGGCTCTCATGATAGATTCATATGGTAATTTTATTTTCTTTCTAGGTAAGTGTTCCATGCCCTTTTTTTAATGGAAATTGGAATCTAATATTCGCTTCCTTCATATCAATAATTGCACCAACCGTTCTAAAGAAAGGTCTACCAAGAATAATAGGGCAAGAAGGATTGCAATCTATATCAAGAATGATAAAATCTACGGGCACATAATTCCTATTTGCAACAATAAGAACATCATTAATTCTTCCCATAGGTTTCTTAATAGTGTAATCCGCAAGATGCAAGTTTAGAGAGAAATCATCAAAATCACGGAAATGTAGCAAATCATACAAAGTTTTGGGAATAGTGGAGACACTAGCACCCAAATCACATAAAGCATAAAACTCATAATTTTCAATTTTAATTTTAATAGTTGGTTCCCACTCATCATAAAGTTTTCTAGGGATAGAAACTTCCAATTCAAGTTTTTCTTCATAAGATTGCATCAAGGCATCAACGATATGTTTAGTAAACGCTTTATTTTGACTATAAGCGCGAGGAGATTTTAGCACGGATTGCAACAAGGAAATACAATTAATCAAAGAGAAATTTTCATAGTTAAATTCCTTAAATCCATAATAGTGGGTTTAGCAACATCTAGGGTTTTAATTTCTTCAATCCCACTTTTATCAAATTTAGCATCAAGATCAACAAATTCCGAATCCTTAGAATGCCTTCTAGGTAAAGGTGGATCATATTCAGTCCCATCATTATCAAGATTCATATTGCAAAACAAATATTTAATAGGGGACACATTAATAACTTTTATATCTTCTTCATTATTTTCATAGGAACTAGAAGAACACGCTTTTATAAAGGCATCTTTCTTAGCACGCATCCTAGCGGTTCTTTCTTTGCACTTGTCAATGGAAATTCTCATGGCTTTGAGAGACTCATTGATATCATGCTTAGGTGGAATAGATCTAAGTTTCAAAGAATCAACATCAAGAGCAATTCTATCAACGTTCCTAGCCAAATCATCAATCTTAAGCAATTTTTCTTCAATCATAGCATTAAAATTATTTTGCGAAGAAATAAATTCTTTAATATTAGATTCAAAATCAGAGGGCATCTTATTATAATTTCCATAATAATTGTTGTAGGAATTACCATAATTATCAGAGGGATTGCTAGGATAAGGCCTAGGATTGAAATTTCCTCTATACGCGTTGTTACCAAACTTGTTCCTACCAACAAAATTTACATCCATAGATTCATTATTATTCTCAATCAAAGTAGACAAGGGCACATCATTAGGATAAGAAGAAACACTCTTATTAGCAAATAATTTCATAAGTTCATCCATCTTTCCACTCAAAACATTAATTTCTTCTGCCGCATGCACCTTTTTAGTAGATCTTTCAGCATGCCATTGAGAATAATTAACCATAATACTATCTAGGAGTTTAGTAGCTTCTCCTAAAGTGATTTCTATAGAAGTGCCTCCCGTGGCCGAGTCTAAAAGATTTCTAGAAGCAAAATTCAATCCGGCATAAATTTTTTGTATAATCATCCACAAATTCAAACCATGAGTAGGGCAATTACGTATCATTAATTTCATTCTCTCCCAAGCTTGTGCAACATGTTCATGATCAAGTTGTTTAAAATTCATAATATCGTTTCTAAGAGAAATGATCTTAGTGGGAGGAAAATACTTAGAGATAAAATCATCTTTGCACTTGTTCCATGAATCAATACTATTTTTAGGCAAAGACGACATCCAAAATTTAGCACGATCTCTAAGCGAAAAAGGAAATAGCTTCAATTTAACAATATTATTATCGACATCTTTCTTCTTTTGCATGTCACACAAATCAACGAAGCTATTAAGATGGGTAGCGTCATCTTCACTAGGAAGGCCGGAGAACGGATCTTTCATGACAAGATTCAGCAAAGCAGTATTAATTTCACAAGATTCAGCATCAGTAAGAGGAGCAATCGGCGTGCTGAGGAAATCATTATTATTGGTATTGGTGAAGTCACACAATTTAGTATTATCTTAAGCCATCGCGATAAACAAGCAAACTAACACACGAGCAAACAAAAAGCAAACGGGCAAAAGAGGCAAATAGAGAGGGAGGAAGGATAGAGAGAGAGAGGGCGAATAAAACGGCAAGGGTGAATTGGGGGGGAGAGGAAAACGAGAGGCAAATGGCAAATAATGTAATGCGGGAGATAGGGATTGTGATGGGTACTTGGTATGTTGACTTTTGCGCAGACTCCCCAGCAACGGCGCCAGAAATTTTTCTTGCTACCTCTTGAGCACTGCATTGGATTTCCCCGAAGAGGAAGGGATGATGCAGCAAAGTAGCGTAAGTATTTCCCTCAGTTTTTGAGAACCAAGGTATCAATCCAGTAGGAGGCTACGCTCGAGTCCCTTGTACCTACACAAAAGCAATAGCTCAACGCAACCAACGCGCTTAGGGGCTGTCAATCCCTTCATGTTCACTTACGAAAGTGAGATCTGATAGAGATGATAAATAATATTTTTGGTATTTTTGGTATAGAGATGCAAAGTAAATAAAGTAAAATCAAAGTAAAAGCAAAGCAATAATAAAGTGATGGAGATTAATATGATGAGAAAGAGACCCGGGGGCCATAGGTTTCACTAGTGGCTTCTCTCAAGAGCATAAGTATTCTACGGTGGGTGAACAAATTACTGTCGAGCAATTGACAGAATTGAGCATAGTTATGAGAATATCTAGGTATGATCATGTATATAGGCATCACGTCCGAGACAAGTAGACCGAAACGATTCTGCATCTACTACTATTACTCCACTCATCAACCGCTATCCAGCATGCATCTAGAGTATTAAGTTAAAAATAGAGTAACGCCTTAAGCAAGATGACATGATGTAGAGGGATAGTTTCATGCAATATGATAAAAACCCCATCTTGTTATCCTCGATGGAAACAATACAATACGTGCCTTGCTACGACTTCTGTCACTGGGAAAGGACACCACAAGATTGAACCCAAAGCTGAGCACTTCTCCCATGGCAAGAACAACCAATCTAGTAGGCCAAACCAAACTGATAATTCGAAGAGACTTGAAAAGATAACCAATCATACATAAAATAATTCAGAGAAGATTCAAATATTATTCATAGATAGACTTGATCATAAATCCACAATTCATCGATCTCAACAAACACACCGCAAAAAGAAGATTACATCGAATAGATCTCCACAAGAGAGGGGGAGAAAATTGTATTGAGATCCAAAAAGAGAGAAGAAGCCATCTAGCTACTAGCTATGGACCCATAGGTTTGAAGTAAACTACTCACAATTCATCGGAGGGGCTTGGATGATGATGTAGAAGCCCTCCGTGATCGATGCCCCC
Organism: Triticum urartu; assembly: GCF_056163025.1. NCBI lineage: Eukaryota > Viridiplantae > Streptophyta > Magnoliopsida > Poales > Poaceae > Triticum > Triticum urartu. The sequence goes on from NC_141873.1 coordinate 110,714,660, forward strand.
TCCGGCGGAGCTCCGGAATAGGCCCGAAGATGGGATCTCGTGGATACAAAAAGTTGCGGCGGTGGAATTAGGTTTTTGGCTCCGTCCCCGATTATTTGGGGGTACGTGGATATATATAGGAGGAAGAAGTACGTCGGTGGAGCTTCGAGGGGCCCATGAGGCAGGGGGCGCGCCCTAGGGGGGGCGCCCTCCTCCCTCGTGACCACCTCGTGGCTTTCTTGACGGAGGGTCCAAGTCTCCTGGATCTTATCTGATGAGAAAATCACGTTTCCGAAGGTTTCATTCCGTTTGGACTCCGTTTGATATTCCTTTTCTTCGAAACCCTAAAACAGGCAAAAAACAGCAATTCTAGGCTGGGCCTCCGGTTAATAGGTTAGTCCCAAAAATAATATAAAAGTGGAAAATAAAGCCCAATAATGTCTAAACAGTAGATAATATAGCATGGAGCAATCAAAAATTATAGATACGTTGGAGACGTATCATCCCCCTCGACGGGGGCCCTGGTGCTCGACGCGCCGAGGAGGTGGACGAAGAGGCCGTCACTCACCTTCAGGTACTTGCCGGAGCCAAAGGTAGCGGAGGAGGAAGGCTGGTCATCGACCACCTCCTCCTCGGCGGTGGCCTCGCCGCTCCCTCCGGCAGCCCCCTTGCCGGCCTCCTCGGCAGTAGCCTTGCCGGACTCCCCGGCAGGCCCTTCGGCGGCGTCCTCCGTGGCACCACTGGCGTTTTCCTTGGCGGCGATCTTCTCGGCCTCCGCCGCGGCGTCCTTGGCCACGTCCTCAGTAACGGTGTCCAGGTCCTCCCGGTCCGCCGAAAGAGGATATGGATATCAAGAAGAGGGTGGGGTAGAGCCAGGATCAAAAATTCAAAAAGAAGAAAGAAAGCAGGGACGGAAGGCCAAGAGACTTACCAGTGCCAGACCGGGAAGCAGAAGTCCCCTCCCCGCCAACATTTGGCGCCGAGGCGAAGCCACCAACGCCCAAGTTCTCCTCCTCCTCCATGTGCGTGGGCCCGGTGCTTGGCGCCCTTGCCGGGGACGCCCCTCGGGGTGGCGTGTTGGGAGTAGCCCTCTGCGGCTCCTCCTGCTGCTCTCCTCCTACATACCCAGCAAGGTCAGCACCAGAGCACCATACCCCTGACACATGTAGACGAGGGGAGAGTAATGAACTTACGCTGGGGGCTGTGCCAGGGGATGCTATCCGGGCTGCTCAGTACCACTAGTGGCGCCCTCGAAGTACCAGTCGGGGGCTGGCCACCCGCCAAGACCTTGGCCCTCTTCACTCTCTAGGCCAGCGTCTCCACGTCCCTGCAAAGATGTAGACAAGTCAAGACAAGTGGCTCAGATTGAGGAAACAGGGATGGTGAAAAGAAGCAGGATGCTTACTCGTCATCCACCTCCTCCTCTGTTGTTTTCCTCTTCCTTCTAGGGCTAAGTGACCCGAAGTCGAAGGTGACCCCCGCGTCGACGTCTACCAGAGGAGGGGAGGAGGGCGGAGTCTAGACGCGCTTGGACAAAGAGGAGGCAGATGCTTTCTTCTTCGCCACCGCGGCCCTCACCACATTCTTCGCCGCCGCGGCCCTCGTCTGACGCGCGGACTGCTCCGGGGACTTTGGCTGCCGCGTGGCCTTGACGGGCCGTACCGGCTCGCCAGAAGTGGCCCGCCGTAGGACTTGCTCTCTCCCCATGGCCGGAGGGTCAATAGCCCCGGCCTCCTCCTCTGACGACTCGTCGGCCGCATCCTCAACCAGAGGAGCCTCGGTGCCGGCGCTGCTGGCTTCCCCGGCGGCCGCCGCCCATCGGGCGAGCTCCTCCGCGGCCATCGCGGCCTTGTCCTCCACACCACCAGCGCCGCAGGCCTCCTTGGCATGCTGCGCCTCCCTCGCCCTGGCAGCGATGTAGTCTAGTTCCACCTGGGTGGTGTCCTGGACGTGCAGCCGCTCGGCGTCGGTGTTGATGTACCCCTCATGCAGAGTGTCAAAGAACTGCTGCACCTCGACGTCCTCCGGCTCCTTCCAGCTTGGGTCAGGGCCATGTGCGTTGCAGTCCGGCATCATGGCGATGATCTCGGTCCGGCGCGAATTATTGCACAGTGGGACCACTCCCGCCGGCAGCTTGAACAAAGGCCCCTTTAAGACCTTGCCGGCCTTCGCGGCGGCCCTCGCGACCTTGCCGGTATGCTCGACCTCGCCGTCACGGCCCACATCGAGCTGGAAGAGCTGCTGGCAGAAATGGGCATGCCCCATCACCGTGAAGTTGTGGTCGAGGCCGGGGCGAATCCGCATGATGTCGACGGGGTTCGTGAAGAGCCAGGCTGGCCTCCCCTTGTTGTGCAGTGGAGCGATCCGACGGTGGATGAAATCCGCCCCGATCATCTCAAGGGTGAGCCCAGCCTCGGTGAGCCGGAGGATCCTGGTGGTGGCGACCGTGAGCTTCTCGTCGTCGGTGTCGACGTCGCTCCAATCGCTTCTGCGGACCGGCGGCGCCCGGCGAACTTCGCAGAATGTCGGCGGGTCCTTCTCTTCGATCCAGCACCACCGGCCCCGCCATTCTTCCTACCTCTCCTTCATGGCGCCATCCGGGTACGCTCCCTTGGACCATGGGATCCAAGCGATGCGACCAGAAATGGCGCCTCCCGTCTGGATCCGAGGGAAGAAGTAATGGCAGAAGAGCGCCGTGTTGGGGTGCACCCCAGCGAAACCCTCGCAGAGGTGCGCGAAAAGGGCCATGCACACCACCGCATTCGCGGTACAATCCAAGAGGTGGAAGCCAAAGGTGTGCATGATGTTGCTGAAGAAATTGGAGAAGGGAGGACAAAGCCCGTAGGAAAAATAGTCGACAAAGAAGGGGTACCGATTTAGGGCAGCCTCGGCGCAGTTGGCGGGGATGACGCGCGTGGCTGGATGCCCCGACTTCTCTCCCCGCGTCTTCACCCCCCACAGGGGCTTGAAGGATTCTCGAAGCTCGAGCACGTCAACTGTCGAGGGGAAGAAGGCGGACTGTGTCCGCTGCACCGCCAGCGCACTCTCCGGCGGCTCCACCGCTCCGGCATCCTTAGCCACACCCTTGCCCTTGATGGATTTTGGTGCCATGGAGGCCGGCGGAGAAGGGAAAAGCAGAGGGCGGCAGGAACGCAATGGCGGCGAGCGAGGGAGAAGCTTAGGGAGGAAGAGGAAGATGAGCAGAGGCTTCCGAGATTGGGGTTGCGCGGAGGGTAAAGGAACAGTGCGCTCGCGGTTATCCCTTTTTATGGGGAAGCCACGGGTCGCGCTGCCGATTTACTATGATCTGACGCATGCGTGCGGGAACCACCCCATGCATGCCGCCCACGTCACGCGCACCCCTCCATGCCGCGCCACGCCGTGCGCGGGTCGTGGGAAGCGCAGCGCACGAAAAGTTTTACCGCGGTAAAAACTGCCCCGCCTGCCCGCGCACCATTTTGGGCCTAGCCCAACAACGTGTCACGCTTATGTGTGGCCCAGGCCCGGGGGCTCCTGTCGGTGTACAAAAGGAGGGGTGCACTTTTGTACCCCTTTACCTGTGCACGGGCAGTCGGAGCCGCGCCCACAGTCACACGAAGCAGAACAGGGGAGGTGAGCCAAGGTAAGACCGAAGCCCAAGATAACCAGAGCAATGCCAAGGCCAAGACCACAAAGAGCAGAGGGACGAAGCAGGTTCCTCCGGCAAGACCCTTGCTGGGGCAGCCTCAGTAGCCCCGGCAGGACCCTTGCCGGGGCAGCTCGCCCCACACCAACAGAGCGAGCCACCCTTGAGCCCACGGTCTCCAACATCACGTTGGGTCAGGGCTCGGGAGGCACCTCCATAGTGGCATGCAGATCTTTGTGAAGACAAGGAACGCTCAAGATCAGATGAGGATTAGAAGACGACGATCCTCGGCAGCATCCTTGCCGAGGAAGGCCACCAGATCCCCGGCAAGGTCCTTGTCGGGGACGACAGCGCGCCACGGCAAGACCCTTGCCGGGCCACCCCGCAAGGGCCTCACCGAGGACGCCAGCAGGGCCACTACGAGGCCAGCACCAACCAAGTCTCCACGACCGTTCACATGCGGCTGCCAGCCCAACCAGCTGGGCGGGCGCCTGCGTGGCAACATGTAGCTCCCAGGCCAACTCATCAAGCGCCTGCGTGGCGGCATGTAGATCTTCGTGAAGGCTTTGCCACCACACCACCTCAGCTGCCTGCCTGCCTACATGGCGCCTCATGCATCCTGGCCAGGGCACGTGTCGAAGCAAGGAGGATCGGCGACGGACGGGACGGGCCTCGTTCCCGTCCCTAATAAAGCAAGGGGACACCTAAGCGATGCATTAAATGCGCCTTGTCCTGTAATACAAGTGATAAGCTCATAGCACTGTGCGCCTTTCCACCTCCTGTGTGCCACTGTGGCAGCCCCTTTCGACTATAAAAGGAGGCCCATGGCATACTGGAGAGGGATTCGGCCTTTTCGAACCACACACTCACCACAGCAAGTTCGAGAGCTCAAGAACTCTCTAAAATACACCCACCAAAGCAGGAATAGGGTTTTACGCATCCTCGCGGCCCGAACCTGGGTAAACGATCCTCGTGCTGGTTACTAATCCTGCTCTTCTCGCAACCCCGCGTCCCAGCAACCGTAGTAGGGGGTCTTGTGATCACATAGGTGTCGTTCCACACCGACAGGCCCTCTTCGTTTTCATTCCGTTTTGCATGTCCATTTGCATACCCATTTGCCCATATGCTTGCATGCTATCTATTTGTAGGCGTTCCAAACTTTGGAGGCTTTCAAGGTCCAACATGACAACAAGTCCTTTAACGCATCCCATTGTTGGAGGGTCATCAACGGAGAGGAGGAGTTCAAGGCGCAATATGCCGCCCTCATGGCGCGTGGGGGGAACAAAGTCGTGGAGGAGGTTGGAGAGGGCGAGAAGGCACGGCCACGGGGGAATACCAACTCCAAGAAGGAGGACAAGTGGGATGCAGTGTCCAACGCCTTGATCGCTACCGTGGAGGACATGATGACCAAGAAGGACTCAAGGGAGGAGAAGCACTGGCAAGACAAGGAAGAGCAAAGGAACGCCTTCATGGAGATCCTAAGGAGGAGGCTTGCGATGGAGGCGTAGAAGCAAGCGAGGATGCTTGATATGGAGGCGGAGAAGCAAGCGAGGATGCTCGAGATCGAGGCCGCCAATGCCAAGACCAAGGCGAAAGAAGTAGCTCTCGCTAGCATGATGATGGGGGTGGAGATCATGAAGGTGGACCTCAACACTGTGTCGCTGAGGAAGAGGCCATGGTTCGAGAAGATGCAGGCCGGCATGCTCAAGTTCGACGATGAGTGATCTATGGCGGCACGTGCCATCCATTTTTGTATGCTAGCAAGTGTGCTGGCATGACCACGACTGAGATGGCGTGGTCGAACTCCCGACCTTTTTTGTGCTGGCATGTGTGCCGGCCGCTGCAAGTGCGCACAACAAGGCTGTGTGATGGTCTTTTTGGAGGCTGGCATTGTATGCCGGCCGCTGGCATGAACTTTGGGTGGCGGCATTGCTGCATGCACGATCTATGGTCGTGGACCTTTTAAATTTGCATGCGGACATGAAATGGGTCGCTTGCATTGGGTGCACGAGCGACCCAAAAAGAAAACTGGCTAGACACCGAGCGGGCGGCCGACCCAAACGGATGAAAATCGGAAAAAATCTTCGTCCGTATGGATCGGCGCATTGGAGCTGCTCTTAAAGCGGCGAAAAAAATAAGTAATAGTGGGCTGGTCCACTACGCATTGTAGCGGGTGCCGATTGAGGAGTTCCCCGGCACTGACAGCACTGAATAGAAGCACCGCTATATCTTCCTTCACGCGAGATGAACGCAGTTCTCGCATGGAGGGTTTCCCTCTTCTCGTTGTTTCTGGGCCGGTGCATTGTCATTTTATTTATCAGTTGCTCGATCACGTGTTGTTTGTTCGTTCTTCTCCGGGGTTTTCTTATGCTTTATATTTCTTTTTTATTTTAATTTTCTTTGTTACTTCACCATTATCTGAATGAAATATGCCCTAGAGGCAATAATAAAGTTGTTGTTTATATTTCCTTATATCATGATAAATGTTTATTATTCATGCTAGAATTGTATTAACCGGAAACTTAGTACATGTGTGAATACATAGAAAAAAGTGTCACTAGTATGCCTCTACTTGACTAGCTCGTTAATCAAAGATGGTTATGTTTCCTAACCATAGACATGAGTTGTCATTTGATTAACGGGATCACAACATTAGAGAATGATATGATTGACTTGACCCATCCGTTAGCTTAGCATGGTGATCGTTTAGTTTACTGTTATTGCTTTCTCCATAACTTATACATGCTCCTATGACTATGAGATTATGCAACTACCGAATACCGGAGGAACACTTAGTGTGCTACAATGTCACAACGTAACTGGGTGACTATAAAGATGCTCTACAGGTGTCTCCGATGGTGTTTGTTGAGTTGGCATAGATTGAAATTAGGATTTGTCACTCCGTGTATCAGAGAGGTGTCTCTGGGCCATATCGGTAATGCACATCACTATAAGCCTTGCAAGCAATGTAACTATAGCATTACGAAACGAGTAAAGAGACTTGCCGGTAACGAGATTGAACTAGGCATTGAGATACCGACGATCGAATCTTGGCAAGTAACATACCGATGACAAAGGGAACAACGTATGTTGTTATGTGGTTTAACCGATAAAGATTTTCATAGAATATGTAGCAACCAATATGAGCATCCAGGCTACGCTATTTGTTATTGACCGGAGATGAGTCTTGGTCATGTCTACATAGTTCTCGAACCCGTAGGGTCCGCACGCTTAATGTTCGGTGACGATCGGAATTATAAGTTTATGTGTTTTGATGTACCAAAGGTAGTTCGGATTCCCGGATATGATCACCGACATGACGAGGAGTCTCGGAATGGTCGAGACATAAAGATCGATATATTGGAAGCCTATGTTTGGACATCGGAATGGTTCCGGATGAGTTCGGGCATATACCGGAGTATCGGGAGGTTACCGGAACCCCCCGGGAAGTATATGGGCCTTATTGGGCCATAGTGGGAGAGAGGAGAAGGGAGCCTAGGAGGGGGCGCGCCCCCCAAGCCCAATCCGAATTGGGTGGGGGGGGGGGCAGCCCCTTTCCTTCCCCCTCTCTCCCCCTTCCTTCCTCTCCTAATCCAACTAGGGAAGGGGGGAATCCTACTCTCGGTGGGAATAGGACTCCCCTTGGGCGCGCCATAGAGGGGCCGACCCTCCCCCTCCTCCACTCCTTTATATACGGGGGAGGGGGCACCCCATAGACACACAAGTTGATTGTTTAGCCGTGTGCGGTGACCCCCTCCACAGATTTCCACCTCGGTCATATCGTTGCAGTGCTTAGGCAAAGCCCTGCGCCGGTAGCTTCATCATCACTGTCATCACGCCGTCGTGCTGACGAAACTCTCCCTCGATACTCAGCTGGATCTAGAGTTCGCGGGATGTCACCGAGCTAAACGTGTGCAGATCGTGGAGGTGTCCTATTGTAACACCCCGGATATGACTTTCCCAATATGTATTCCAACTCTTGCCGTTTCCGGCCTTAAGTTATTTTATTTTCTCGGGTTCGGGTTTTTGTCTCTGTGTGTTGTTGTCGTTGTCATGCATCTCATATCATGTCATCATGTGCATTGCATTTGCATGCGTGTTCATCTCATGCATTCGAGCTTTTTCCCCGTTGTCCGTTTTGCATTCCGGCGCTTCGTTCTCCTCCGGTGGTCATTTCTACCTTTCTTTCGTGTGTGGGGTTTAAACATTTCCGGATTGGACCGAGACTTGCCAAGCGGCCTTGGTTTACTACCGGTAGACCGCCTGTCAAGTTTCGTATCATTTGGACTTCGTTTGATACTCCAACGGTTAACCGAGGGACCGAAAAGGCCTTGTGTGTGTTGTAGCCCAACACCCCTCCAAGTTGGACCAAAACCCACCATAACCCTCTCCATCATCTAGAGCGTTCGATCATGATTGCGTGGCCGAAAACCGCACCTCATTTGGACTCTCCTAGCTCCCTCTAGCCTATATATAGACCCCTTCCCCGAAATTCGGATCTCCCTCGTCCGAAACCCTAAAATATCTCCTCTGCCGCCGCCGGACACGTCCGGACGGACGGACGTTGTCCGCCGCCGCCACCGACCAACCTCGGCTCGCCACGTGTCCCCGGGAGAGCCCCACTTCGCCGCCGACCGCGAGGGCCCACCAGGCCCGGAGCCGGCCCCCGCGGCCCAGTTGCCCGCGCGCCGCCGCCTGGCTCTTCTCCGCCCGAGCCGGCAGCCCCTTGCCGCGCCGCCGCCTTCACTCCGCCACGCCGCTGCGGGCCATTGCCGGCCCCGCCGGAGCAAGCCGCCGCGCCACCTCGTCAGTCCGGCGACCGCCCGCGCCCTGCCGCCTCTCCACCGACCACGCCGGCTCCGGCGAGCGTCGCCCGCCGCCATCCACCGCTCCGACAAGCCCGCAGACGACTCCGGCGAACAGTGATTCCGGCGAGCGCCTCGAAGTCCGTGCAGATCTGAGATCCGAAATCTCGGTTGACTTTTTGCCCGAAACCCTAGTTCATATTGCCCTGTTCATCATGCTATAACTCCGCATCCGTAGCTCCGTTTCTGGCATATAGCATATCAAAATGTTCGTCTCAGAGAGCACATCATTTCATCTCATTGCATCATTTTCATTTGAGTTCATCTTGATGCCCGAAATGCTGTTAGAAGAGTGCTACTTGAGTTAATTGTCAGATCTGCTGCTCCATTTAGATATTTGTCATTTTTGCCATGATTAATGTGTGCATGATATGCCCATGAGTTCTACATATGTTTTGTTAAGGGTTTTGCCATCTTTCCAGAGGTGCAACCCATGTATTTTTTGTGATGTGTGTGGTGACTAGCACAAACTTGCAAAGTGAGGCACTTGGTAATGCTGATTTCAGGGACTTAGCATTTCCACCAAGTTCTTGAGCTGTTTATTTCATATGGCCATATGTTCATGTAGTTTCCTAGTGATCCGTGCCTCTTTTGAGGACGATCAGTAAGGATGTTTTGTTAATCTTGTAGTGCTCTATCCATCCATGTCTTTTTTTTGCAATTGTGGAGCACCCTAGCTTGAGTCAATCAAGCTCTATTTTTGCTATTTCGTGAATCTGGGCAGATTGTCTACTTGTTAGCGATTTTGCCGATGATGTTGTAGTTGATCCGTGCATGCTATGCTATTGTTCTTGCCATGTCTAGCTTGCATTTTATGTATTCTTGATGGATGTATGCTTAGCTTGTCATGACTTGCTCTGTAGTGAGTGCATCGAGCTCGTAAACATGCCTACTTGATATCTGTTTTCAGCATGCTCTAGTTTTCACTAAGTCTGAGAACTGATTATGTTTTTGCCATGTTCACATGCTTGCAATTGTATTTTCTGATCCCTTTTGGCTCAAGGTCACTAAGGGACTTTTGTTAAGCTCTTTGAGTAGCTCCATGACATGCTTTACTTTGCCATGTTCAGGTCCTGTAGCATGTAGTTTTGTTGCTCCGAAGAGTGCTATCTGATCTGAAATTCCAGACAAGTGTTAATTTCACTAAGTCTGAAATCTGTTTGTCAAATGCATTGTTGCCATGATTGTTTGAACCTGTTATTGGATGATTTGGCCGTAGCTCAGTGCTAGACTTTTGTTAATCATCTTGAATGCATCCCTGCCATGTATTTTGATGCCTTGTTTGAGTGCTGTAGCATGTGCATCTTGTTGCATTTAGATGGCTACTTGCTGTAAATCGCAGACCGGTGTCATATTTGAATCGCTTGCCATTTGTGAACCGTAGCTCCGATTCCGGCGTTCTTTATATCGTTTTCAAGCGATTTCATATCATATTTCCAGTGGCACACTTGGATTTCCATGTTGAGGCCAGGTACATGCATTCCTTGTCACATCTTGCATATGCATCCCGCATCGCATCCCGCATAGCATACCATGTTTGCTTCATATTGTTTGATCCTTGCACGCGGTTGATTGTGTCCTTGTTGCTTGTTTGTCTTGTTTGGGTAGAGTCGGGAGACGAGTTCGCTAACAAGGAGCCCATTGAGTTTGCTTTCAAGGATCGAGTCAACTCTGACAACTTTGCAGGCAAGATGATCATACCCTCGAAATCACTACTATCTTTGCTATGCTAGATTGCTCGCTCTTTTGCTATGCCAATGCTACGATGCCTACCACTTGCTTTCAAGCCTCCCAAATTGCCATGTCAAACCTCTAACCCACCATGTCCTAGCAAACCATTGATTGGCTATGTTACCGCTTTGCTCAGCCCCTCTTATAGCGTTGCTAGTTGTAGGTGAAGATTGGAGACCGTTCCTTGTTGGAACATTATTTACTTGTTGGGATATCATTATATTGCCATGTTATCTTAATGCATCTATATACTTGGTAAAGGGTGGAAGGCTCGGCCTCTCGCCTAGTGTTTTGTTCCACTCTTTCCGCCCTAGTTTCCATCATATCGGTGTCATGTTCCCGGATTTTGCGTTCCTTACGCGGTTGGATTATAATGGGAACCCCTTGACAGTCCGCCTTGAATAAAACTCCTCCAGCAATGCCCAACCTTGGTTTTACCATTTGCCACCTAGCCTTTTCCCTTGGGTTTCGCGGACTCAAGGGTCATCTTATTTTAACCCCCCCGGGCCAGTGCTCCTCTGAGCGTTGGTCCAACCTAGAGCACCGTGCGGGGCCATCCCTTGGCAACTTGGGTTACGTTGGCTCCCGTACGCTTAGCTTATCTGGTGTGCCCTGAGAACGAGATATGTGCAGCTCCTATCGGGATTTGTCGGCACAGCGGGTGGTGTTGCTGGACTTGTTTTACCATTGTCGGAGTTGTCTTGAAGAACCGGGATACCGAGTCTGATCGGAATGTCTCGGGAGGAGGTCTATTCCTTCGTTGACCGTGAGAGCTTGTCATGGGCTAAGTTGGGACTCCCCTGCAGGGATTTGAACTTTCGAAAGCCGTGCCCGCGGTTATGGGCAGATGGGAATTTGTTAATGTCCGGTTGTAGATAACTTGAATCTTAATTTAATTAAAATGAATCAACAGTGTGAGTTGCCGTGATGGTCTCTTCTCGGCGGAGTCCGGGAAGTGAACACGGTGTTGGAGTAATGCTTGCGCAGGTTGTTCTCTAGTTTCTCGCTCGCGCTTTGCCTCCTCTTCTCGCTCTCTTTTGCGAACAGGTTAGCCACCATTTATGCTAGTCGCTTGCTGCAGCTCCACATATTTTACCTTGCCTTACTATAAGCTTAAATAGTCTTGATCGCGAGGGTGTGAGATTGCTGAGTCCCTGTGGCTCACAGATTACTATTACACCAGATGCAGGGCCTGATGATTCCGCTCCAGGTGACGCGCTTGAGCTCAAGTGGGAGTTCGACGAGGACTCTCAACGATACTATCTTTCCTTTCCTGATGATCAGTAGTGGTGCCTAGTTGGGGTGATCGGGACCGTGTCGCATGTTGGGTTATCTTTAATTTTGGCGCCATAGTCGGGCCATGAGTGTTTGAATGATGTAATGTTATTTATGTACCTTGATTGACGTGGCGAGTGTAAGCCAACTATGTTATCTCCCCTTTTATTATCTATATATTACATGGGATGTTGTGAAGATTGCCTAACTTGCGACATATACCTTCAATGCGATTATGCCTCTAAGTCGTGCCTCGACACGTGGGAGATATAGTCGCATCGAGGGTGTTACAAGTTGGTAATCAGAGCCTTCCCCGACCTTAGGAGCCCCCATTGCTTGATCGTTCTTAGCAGCCGTTGTTGAGTCTAGAAAAATGTTTTGAGTCATTTAGGAATTATATATCGGAGAGTTTAGGAATTCTTTTTACTTCCTAGTCTCCTCATCGCTCTGGTAAGGCATCCTGACGTAGAGTTTTGACTCTTCTCTTCTCAAATTTCACTAAAAAATTTTTAGGATCACGCGGGTATCTTGGAATTGTTCCGATGGTTTTATGACGAGAACATTGTCTTGGTGCCTCCTGTCAGGGGTTTTGTGGAAGTGTCCCGGGGAGTTGAGCTCTGAGGTGTTGTTGTCATAATTTTATCGTTGCAGTTCTAGAATACCTGAGTTTAGTACGCCGACATCAAAAATCTCTTTTATGCAGTTCGGTGGTGAGATAACCTCGACGCCACCCAGTACTGGGGCGGGAGTTCGGGAGTATCGCCATAACATGTATAATGGATGCTTTTCGAAGGTTGAGGTAGATGGTTTCCGAAGTTTTTTCTCGGTTATGTGTTGAAGGATGGATACAGCTGGATGTAGGATTTGCTAGATTTGGGTGGGATATTATGCTTCCCCTGTATCCCCAACACCTGATTGCATAACCGGAAAGGTTCGGGAGTTTCATAGGTGGGAATTCTTGTAGCTCTAGTTCTTCTTCCACGGATATTTGGTTTGAGATTGGGATTTCTTACCGAGTATTCGTTCTTGATCCGTACCTTGTTGATTTATTTCTCTACCTAAATTCTAAGTGGCTTCTCAATTTATGGATATGTGACCATTTCAAGAGGAATGCATTCGTTCATTTTGTTCGGATGTGAAGACTATATGTTGCAATTTTCATTCCGTTGGACTCAGCTTCTTTTATCTGTCTATGTGCTAACGGTGGTCAACCTCTTTAGGATGGCTCCCCCTAAGATCACCAATTAGAATCAGAATCAAGATCCGCCACCACCTCCACCTCCTCCGGAGGCATGGCAAGCTGTGATGTCCGCAACCAATGCAAACACACAGTTGATCATGCAAATTCTTCAAGAGCGCAATCAAGGCAACCAAGGGAACCAAGGCAACAATCAGAACCACTTTGCTACACTCAACCAGTTCCTTGCTAACGAGCCAAAGACTTTCAGCAATTGTGTTGAGGTAACCGATGCTGACGATTGGCTAGTGGATCTGTGCAAGCATTTTGAGTGCAGTAACGTCAGGCCTGAGGACTTCGTCAAGTTCGCTTCCTTCCAACTCAAAGATCAAGCTGCAGAATGGTTCCAGCAGTACAAGGATTCCAGAGGTGGACGTGTTATCACTTGGGATGAATTCCCTCAAGACTTCAAAGCTCATCATATTCCTCAGAGCGTGGTTGAAAGCAAGCGTGAGGAATTCCGCAACCTGAAGCAAGGCTCTTTGTCTGTCTATGACTACAACAAGTTGTTCCAGAAGCTCGCCCGCTTTGCCAAGCAGGACGTCCCTAATGAGAAGAGCATGATATACCAGTCCAGGGGTGGTCTCAGAGAAGAAATCCAGCTAGCTCTTGTTCTCTTTGAGCCCTTGAGGTACGATGAGTTCTACAACATGGCACTGAAGCAAGAGGCCGCTCAACTAAGATGTGATGCTTCCAAGAAGCGAGTCAGAGATGCTACTCCTTCTTCCTCTACTCAAGTGGCCAAGCAGTAGAAGTATTGGCTCCCTCCTCCTCCGTTCCGTCAGCCGTATCAGCAGAAGAGAAAAGGTGGCAGTGGATCTTCCCACCCACCCAACCCTGGATTTCGGAACAAGACTTCGTCTCAAGCTCCAAGATTGAGTGCTCCGTACCACCGTCCGCTTTCAGAGGTCACGTGCAACAAGTGCCAACAGAAGGGTCACTATGCCAACAAGTGTCTCAACCAGAGGCGTCTTCCTCCTCCTCCTCCTGTGAGATCGGCAAGTACAGCTATGGTCAAGCATAACCCCAAGCACGCCAAGGTCAACTTGCTGAATGCAGCCCAGGCAGAGGACTCATCAGATGTTATCATGGGTAACTTTCCAGTTAACTCTTTTCCCGCAAAAGTTCTTTTTGACACTGGTGCATCGCATTGTTTCATGTCAAGATCATTTGTTTCCAAGCATGACTTCATTTCGCAAATGTTGGGTAAACCTATGGGAGTGGTTTCTCCGGCTAAGTCTATGAGGGCTACTTCAATAGTCCCGGATGTTTCTATCATGATGGGTGATTTCAAGTTTCTGGCTTCCCCAATGGTTCTTGGTAACTCGGATATTGATCTTATTCTCGGGATGGATTGGCTTTCTAAGCACAAGGCTCAGCTTGATTGTGCAGCCAGGCAGATTCAATTGACTCATTCGTCTAAGGATGTAATTGTCTTTGCCGCGAATGACGATACCATCCATCTGTTTTCTCTCAATGAGAAGGGTGAACTGGATGCTATCTCGCAGATTCCAGTCGTTTGCGAATATCAAGACGTCTTTCCAGAAGAGCTTCCAGGAATGCCTCCGCACCGACCAGTTGAATTCGTAATTGATCTTGAGCCTGGCACGGAACCTGTGTGCAAGCGTCCTTACAAGCTCAGACCTGAAGAGTTGAAGGAGCTGAAGAAGCAACTCAATATTCAAGAGAGAATGGGTCTCATCCGGCCTAGTTCTTCTCCGTGGGGTTGTGGTGTTCTTTTTGTGAAGAAGAAGGATGGAACGGACCGACTTTGTGTCGATTACCGTCCATTGAACAAGAAGACCATCAAGAACAAATATCCACTTCCCAACATCAATGAGCTGTTCGAACAACTCAAAGGTGCCCAAGTATTCTCCAAGCTTGATCTCCGTATGGGTTATCATCAGATTCGAATCAGTGAGCAAGATATTCCCAAGACGGCTTTCAGGACAAGCTATGGTTCATATGAATACACCGTCATGTCTTTTGGTCTCATCAACGCTCCTCCGACTTTCTCTCGCATGATGAGCTTCATCTTCAATGCCTACACCAATGACTTCGTTTCGGTCTATCTCGATGACATTCTGGTTTTATCGAAGAACAAGGAAGATCATGCCAAGCACTTGCGTTTGGTGCTTGATAAGCTGAGGGAACACAAGTTCTACGCCAAGTTCTCCAAGTGCGAATTTTGGCTTGATGAGGTTCTTTATCTTGGTCATATCATCTCTGCCAAGGGCATTGCGGTGAATCCTGAGAAGGTGTCTGCAATTGTGAATTGGGAACCTCCTCAGAACGTGAAGCAACTCCATAGCTTCCTCGGTCTCGCAAGCTATTGCCGAAGATTCGTTGAAAACTTTTCTAAGATCGCGAAGCCTCTCTCAAATCTTCTCCAGAAGCACGTCAAGTACGTTTGGTCTCCGGAGTGTGACATTGCTTTCAACACTTTGAAAGAGAAATTGATCACTGCTCCAGTTCTGACTCCGCCTGATGAATCCAAGTCGTACGAAGTCTTTTGTGATGCCTCTCTCCAAGGTCTTGGGCAGTGTTGATGCAAGAGAAGAAAGTTGTTGCTTATACCTCTCGCCAGTTGAAGCCCAATGAGAAGAACTACCCCACTCATGATCTCGAGTTGGCGGCAGTTGTGCATGCTCTTTTGACTTGGAAACATCTCTTATTGGGAAGAAAAGTGGACATTTTCACTGATCACAAGAGTCTCAAGTACATCTTCACTCAGCCTAATCTCAACCTCAGGCAAACTCGATGGGTCAAAATGATTCAAGAGTATAATCCGAGTATCGAGGATACTCCAGGCAAGGCTAATGTGATTGCTGACGCATTGGGCAGAAAGGCTTATTGCAACAGTCTGATTCTCAAGCCTTATCAACCCGAGCTTTGTGAAGCTTTCCGCAAACTTAATCTGCAAGTTTTTCCTCAAGGTTTCCTCGCCAACCTTCAAGTCTCTCCTACCTTGGAAGACCAGATTCGCCAAGCCCAGCTTCTTGATGCTATGGTGAAAAAGGTGAAGATTGGGATTGCCAAGAGTCAACCCAAGTACAAGTGCTACCGCCTTGATGACAAGGATACTCTCTTCTTCGAGGATCGTATTGTTGTACCCAAAGGTGATCTTCGTAAAGTGATCATGAACGAGGCTCACAATTCTCTCCTCTCCATCCACCCTGGGAGCACGAAGATGTATCAGGACCTCAAGCAGGCTTATTGGTGGACTCGAATGAAGCGCGAGATTGCTCAATTCGTGAACGAGTGTGATGTCTGCAGAAGAGTGAAGGCAGAACACCAAAGGCCAGCTGGTCTCCTCCAACCTCTTGCCATTCCAGAATGGAAGTTTGACCACATTGAAATGGACTTCGTGACTGGGTTTCCAAAGTCCAAGCGTGGCAATGATGCTATATTCGTTGTCAGACAAACTCACTAAAGTGGCTCACTTTCTGCCTATCAAAGAGTCAATCACTGCAGCTCAATTGGCGGAACTCTATACCTCTCGAATTGTCTCTCTGCACGGTATTCCACAAGTGATCTCTTCAGACCATGGCAGCATCTTTACCTCCAAGTTTTGGGATTCTTTTCAGAAGGCCATGGGCACCAACATCCGCTTCAGCACAGCTTTCCATCCTCAAACTAGCGGTCAAGTCGAGCGTGTCAACCAGATTCTTGAAGATATGCTCAGGGCTTGTGTGATCTCCTTCGGCATGAAGTGGGAGGATTGTCTTCCTTATGCTAAATTCTCCTACAACAACAGTTTTCAAGCAAGTTCGGGCAAGGCCCCATTTGAAATTCTGTATGGCAGGAAGTGCCGTACCCCTCTCAACTGGTCTGAAACCGGTGAACGTCAGCTTCTCGGAAATGACTTAATCACAGAGGCAGAGGAAATGTGCAAAGTCATTCGAGATAACCTCAAAGCAGACCAATCCCGCCAGAAGAGCTACTATGACAGTAAGCACCATGATTTGGCTTTCGAGATCGGAGATCATGTTTACCTCCGCGTCTCTCCTATGAAAGGTACTCGTCGCTTCGGTATCAAAGGGAAGATTGCCCCCAGATACGTGGGACCTTTCAAGATTGCCAGCAAGAGAGGCGACCTCGCCTATCAACTCGAGCTTCCTTCAAACTTTGCAGATGTGCATGACGTGTTCCATGTCTCTCAGCTCCGAAAGTGCTTCAAGACTCCTGACCGCACCGTCAACTTCGAGGACATCGAGCTCCAAGAAGATCTCTCTTATCGCGAGCACCCCGTTGCTATTCTTGAAGAGACTGAACGCAAGACTCGCAACAAGTCAATCAAATTCCTCAAAGTCAAGTGGTCACACCATTCCGAACGTGAAGCTACCTGGGAACGCGAGGATCACCTCCGTTCTGAATACCCGGCGTTCTTTCAGTCCTAGATCTCGGGACGAGATCCTTTCATAGTGGTGGAGTGTTGTAACACCACGGATATGACTTTCCCAATATGTATTCCAACTCTTGCCGTTTCCGACCTTAAGTTATTTTATTTTCTCGGGTTCGGGTTTTTGTCTCTGTGTGTTGTTGTCGTTGTCATGCATCTCATATCATGTCATCATGTGCATTGCATTTGCATGCGTGTTCATCTCATGCATTCGAGCTTTTTCCTCGTTGTCCGTTTTGCATTCCGGCGCTTCGTTCTCCTCCGGTGGTCATTTCTACCTTTCTTTCGTGTGTGGGGTTTAAACATTTCCGGATTGGACCGAGACTTGCCAAGCGGCCTTGGTTTACTACCGGTAGACCGCCTGTCAAGTTTCGTATCATTTGGACTTCGTTTGATACTCCAACGGTTAACCGAGGGACCGAAAAGGCCTTGTGTGTGTTGCAGCCCAACACCCCTCCAAGTTGGACCAAAACCCACCATAACCCTCTCCATCATCTAGAGCGTTCGATCACGATTGCGTGGCCGAAAACCGCACCTCATTTGGACTCTCCTAGCTCCCTCTATGCCTATATATAGACCCCTTCCCCGAAATTCGGATCTCCCTCGTCCGAAACCCTAAAATATCTCCTCTGCCGCCGCCGGACACGTCCGGACGGACGGACGTTGTCCGCCGCCGCCACCGACCAACCTCGGCTCGCCACGTGTCCCCGGGAGAGCCCCACTTCGCCGCCGACCGCGAGGGCCCGCCAGGCCCGGAGCCGGCCCCCGCGGCCCAGTTGCCCGCGCGCCGCCGCCTGGCTCTTCTCCGCCCGAGCCGGCAGCCCCTTGCCGCGCCGCCGCCTTCACTCCGCCGCGCCGCCGCGGGCCATTGCCGGCCCCGCCGGAGCAAGCCGCCGCGCCACCTCGTCAGTCCGGCGACCGCCCGCGCCCTGCCGCCTCTCCACCGACCACGCCGGCTCCGGCGAGCGTCGCCCGCCGCCATCCACCGCTCCGACAAGCCCGCAGACGACTCCGGCGAACAGTGATTCCGGCGAGCGCCTCGAAGTCCGTGCAGATCTGAGATCCGAAATCTCGGTTGACTTTTTGCCCGAAACCCTAGTTCATATTGCCCTGTTCATCATGCTATAACTCCGCATCCGTAGCTCCGTTTCTGGCATATAGCATATCAAAATGTTCGTCTCAGAGAGCACATCATTTCATCTCATTGCATCATTTTCATTTGAGTTCATCTTGATGCCCGAAATGCTGTTAGAAGAGTGCTACTTGAGTTAATTGTCAGATCTGCTGCTCCATTTAGATATTTGTCATTTTTGCCATGATTAATGTGTGCATGATATGCCCATGAGTTCTACATATGTTTTGTTAAGGGTTTTGCCATCTTTCCAGAGGTGCAACCCATGTATTTTTTGTGATGTGTGTGGTGACTAGCACAAACTTGCAAAGTGAGGCACTTGGTAATGCTGATTTCAGGGACTTAGCATTTCCACCAAGTCCTTGAGCTGTTTATTTCATATGGCCATATGTTCATGTAGTTTCCTAGTGATCCGTGCCTCTTTTGAGGATGATCAGTAAGGATGTTTTGTTAATCTTGTAGTGCTCTATCCATCCATGTCTTTTTTTGCAATTGTGGAGCACCCTAGCTTGAGTCAATCAAGCTCTATTTTTGCTATTTCGTGAATCTGGGCAGATTGTCTACTTGTTAGCGATTTTGCCGATGATGTTGTAGTTGATCCGTGCATGCTATGCTATTGTTCTTGCCATGTCTAGCTTGCATTTTATGTATTCTTGATGGATGTATTCTTAGCTTGTCATGACTTGCTCTGTAGTGAGTGCATCGAGCTCGTAAACATGCCTACTTGATATCTGTTTTCAGCATGCTCTAGTTTTCACTAAGTCTGAGAACTGATTATGTTTTTGCCATGTTCACATGCTTGCAATTGTATTTTCTGATCCCTTTTGGCTCAAGGTCACTAAGGGACTTTTGTTAAGCTCTTTGAGTAGCTCCATGACATGCTTTACTTTGCCATGTTCAGGTCCTGTAGCATGTAGTTTTGTTGCTCCGAAGAGTGCTATCTGATCTGAAATTCCAGACAAGTGTTAATTTCACTAAGTCTGAAATCTGTTTGTCAAATGCATTGTTGCCATGATTGTTTGAACCTGTTATTGGATGATTTGGCCGTAGCTCAGTGCTAGACTTTTGTTAATCATCTTGAATGCATCCCTGCCATGTATTTTGATGCCTTGTTTGAGTGCTGTAGCATGTGCATCTTGTTGCATTTAGATGGCTACTTGCTGTAAATCGCAGACCGGTGTCATATTTGAATCGCTTGCCATTTGTGAACCGTAGCTCCGATTCCGGCGTTCTTTATATCGTTTTCAAGCGATTTCATATCATCTTTCCAGTGGCACACTTGGATTTCCATGTTGAGGCCAGGTTCATGCATTCCATGTCACATCTTGCATATGCATCCCGCATCGCATCCCGCATAGCATACCATGTTTGCTTCATATTGTTTGATCCTTGCACGCGGTTGATTGTGTCCTTGTTGCTTATTTGTCTTGTTTGCGTAGAGCCGGGAGACGAGTTCGCTAACAAGGAGCCCGTTGAATTTGCTTTCCAGGATCCAGTCAACTCTGACAACTTTGCAGGCAAGATGATCATACCCTCGAAATCACTACTATCTTTGCTATGCTAGATTGCTCGCTCTTTTGCTATGCCAATGCTACGGTGCCTACCACTTGCTTTCAAGCCTCCCAAATTGCCATGTCAAACCTCTAACCCACCATGTCCTAGCAAACCGTTGATTGGCTATGTTACCGCTTTGCTCAGCCCCTCTTATAGCGTTGCTAGTTGCAGGTGAAGATTGGAGACCGTTCCTTGTTGGAACATTATTTACTTGTTGGGATATCATTATATTGCCATGTTATCTTAATGCATCTATATACTTGGTAAAGGGTGGAAGGCTCGGCCTCTCGCCTAGTGTTTTGTTCCACTCTTGCCGCCCTAGTTTCCATCATATCGGTGTTATGTTCCCGGATTTTGCGTTCCTTACGCGGCTGGGTTATAATGGGAACCCCTTGATAGTCCGCCTTGAATAAAACTCCTCCAGCATTGCCCAACCTTGGTTTTACCATTTGCCACCTAGCCCTTTCCCTTGGGTTTCGCGGACTCAAGGGTCATCTTATTTTAACCCCCCCGGGCCAGTGCTCCTCTGAGCGTTGCTCCAACCTAGAGCACCGTGCGGGGCCGTCCCTTGACAACTTGGGTTACGTTGGCTCCCATACGCTTAGCTTATCCGGTGTGCCCTGAGAACGAGATATATGTAGCTCCTATCGGGATTTGTCAGCACAGTGGGTGGTGTTGCTGGACTTGTTTTACCATTGTCGGAGTTGTCTTGAAGAACCGGGATACCGAGTCTGATCGGAATGTCTCCGGAGGAGGTCTATTCCTTCGTTGACCGTGAGAGCTTGTCATGGGCTAAGTTGGGACTCCCCTGCAGGGATTTGAACTTTCGAAAGCCGTGCCCGCGGTTATGGGCAGATGGGAATTTGTTAATGTCCGGTTGTAGATAACTTGAATCTTAATTTAATTAAAATGAATCAACAGTGTGAGTTGCCGTGATGGTCTCTTCTCGGCGGAGTCCGGGAAGTGAACACGGTGTTGGAGTAATGCTTGCGTAGGTTGTTCTCTAGTTTCTCGCTCGCGCTTTGCCTCCTCTTCTCGCTCTCTTTTGCGAACAGGTTAGCCACCATTTATGCTAGTCGCTTGCTGCAGCTCCACATATTTTACCTTACCTTATTATAAGCTTAAATAGTCTTGATCGCGAGGGTGTTAGATTGCTGAGTCCCTGTGGCTCATAGATTACTATTACACCAGATGCAGGGCCTGATGATTCCGCTCCAGGTGATGCGCTTGAGCTCAAGTGGGAGTTCGACGAGGACTCTCAATGATACTATGTTTCCTTTCCTGATGATCAGTAGTGGTGCCCAGTTGGGGTGATCAGGACCGTGTCGCATGTTGGGTTATCTTTTATTTTGGCGCCGTAGTCGGGCCATGAGTGTTTGAATGATGTAATGTTATTTATGTACCTTGATTGACGTGGCGAGTGTAAGCCAACTATGTTATCTCCCCTTTTATTATCTATATATTACATGGGATGTTCTGAAGATTGCCTAACTTGCGACATATGCCTTCAATGCGATTATGCCTCTAAGTCGTGCCTCGACACGTCGGAGATATAGTCGCATCGAGGGTGTTACACGTATCTTCGGTGCCAGGATCGGTCGGATCGGATCATGAAGACGTACGACTACATCAACTGCGTTGTCATAACGCTTCCACTTACGGTCTACGAGGGTACGTGGACAACACTCTTCCCCTCTCGTTGCTATGCATCACCTAGACGGATCTTGCATGTGCGTAAGATTTTTTTTGAAATTACTGTGTTCCCCAATAGTGGCAGCCGAGCCAGGTCTATGCGTAGATGTTATATGCACGAGTAGAACACAAAGGAGTTGTGGGCGTGGGTATATACATATTGCTTGCCGTCACTAGTTGATTCTTGATTCAGCGGTTTTGTTGGATGAAGCGGCTCAGACCGACATTACGTGTACGCTTACGCGAGACTGGTTCTACCGACATGCTTCGCACATAGGTGGCTGGTGGGTGTCAGTTTCTCCAACTTTAGTTGAATCGGATCCAATGAACAGGGTTCTTTCTGAAGATCAAAAAGTAATCACTATACCTCATTGTGGTTTTTGATGCGTAGGTAAGAACGGTTCTTGCTCAGCCCGTAGCAACCACGTAAAACTTGCAACAACAAAGTAGAGGAAGTCTAACTTGTTTTTGGAGGGCATGTTGTGATGTGATATGGTCAAAACATGATGCTAAATTTTATTGTATGAGATGATCATGTTTTGTAACAGAGTTATCGGCAACTGGTAGGAGCCATATGGTTGTCGCTTTATTGTATGAAATGCAATCGCCATGTAATGCTTTACTTTATCACTAAGATGTAGCGATAGTCGTAGAAGCAATAGTTGTCGAGACGACAATGATGCTTCGATGGAGATCATGGTGTCAAGCCGGTGATGATGGTGATCATGACGGTGCTTTGGAGATGGAGATCAAAGGCACAAGATGATGATGGCCATATCATATCACTCATATTGATTGCATGTGAAGTTTATCCTTTATGCATCTTATTTTGCTTAGTTCAGCGGTAGCATTATAAGATGATCTCTCACTAAATTTCAAGGTATAAGTGTTCTCCCTGAGTATGCACCGTTGCTACAGTTCGTCGTGCCGAGACACCACATGATGATCGGGTGTGATAAGCTCTACGTTCACATACAACGGGTGCAAGCCAGTTTTGCACACGCGGAATACTCGGGTTAAACTTGACGAGCCTAGCATATGCAGATATGGCCTCGGAACACTGAGACCAAAAGGTCGAGCGTGAATCATATAGTAGATATGATCAACATAGTGATGTTCACCATTGAAAACTACTCCATCTCACGTGATGATCGAACATGGTTTAGTTGATATGGATCACGTGATCACTTAGATGATTAGAGGGATGTCTATCTAAGTGGGAGTTCTTAAGTAATTTGATTAATTGAACTTTAATTCATCATGAACTTAGTACCCGATAGTATTTTGCATGTCTGTTGTTGTAGATAGATAGCCCATGCTGTTGTTCCGTTGAATTTTAATGCGTTCCTACAGAAAGCTAAGTTGAAAGATGATGGTGGCAATTACACGGACTGGGTCCGTAACTTGAGGATTATCCTCATTGCTGCACAGAAGAATTACTTCTTGGAAGCACCGCTAGGTGACAAACCTGCTGCAGGAGCAACACCAGATGTTATGAACGTCTGGCAGAGCAAAGCTGATGACTACTCGATAGTTCGGTGTGCCATGCTTTACGGCTTAGAACCGGGACTTCAACGATGTTTTGAACGTCATGGAGCATATGAGATGTTCCAGGAGTTGAAGTTAATATTTCAAGAAAATGCTTGAATTGAGAGATATGAAGTCTCCAATAAGTTCTACAGCTCCAAAATGGAGGAGAATAGTTCTGTCAGTGAACATATACTCAGAATGTCTGGGTACCACAACCACTTGACTCAGCTAGGAGTTAATCTTCCTGATGATAGTATGATTGACAAAGTTCTTCAATCACTGCCACCAAGCTACAAGAGCTTCGTGATGAACTATAATATGCAAGGGGTGGATAAGACAATTCGCGAGCTCTTCGCAATGCTAAAGGATGCGGAGGTAGAAATCAAGAAGGAGCATCAAGTGTTGATGGTCAAGAAGACCACCAGTTTCAAGAAAAAGGGTAAAGGGAAGAAGGGGAACTTCAAGAAGAACGGCAAGCAAGTTGCTGCTCAAGTGAAGAAACCCAAGTCTGGACCTAAGCCTGAGACTGGGTGCTTCTACTACAAAGGGACTGGTCACAGAAAGCGGAACTGCCCCAAGTATTTGGTGGAAAAGAAGGATGGCAAAGTGAAAGGTATATTTGATATACATGTTATTGATGTGTACCTTACTAATGCTCGCAGTAGCGCTTGTGTATTTGATACTGGTTCTGTTGCTATTATTTGCAACTCGAAACAGGGGCTATGGATTAAGCGAAGATTGGCTAAGGACGAGGTGACGATGCGCGTGGGAAATGGTTCCAAAGTTGATGTGATCGCCGTCGGCACACTACCTCTACATCTACCTTTGGGATTAGTTTTAGACCTAAATAATTGTTATTTGGTGCCAGCGTTGAGCATGAACATTATATCTGGATCTTGTTTGATGTGAGACGGTTATCCATTTAAATCATAGAATAATGGTTGTTCTATTTATATGAGTAATGTCTTTTATGGTCATGCACCCTTGATGAGTGGTCTATTTTTACTAAATCTTGATAGTAGTGATACACATGTTCATAGTATTGAAGCCAAAAGATATAAGTTTAATAATGATAGTGCAACTTATTTGTGGCACTGCCGTTTAGGTCATATTGGTGTAAAGCGCATGAAGAAACTCCATGTTGATGGACTTTTGGAATCACTTGATGCTTGCAAACCATGCCTCATGGGCAAGATGACTAAGACTCCATTCTCCGGAAAAATGGAGCGAGCAACAGACTATTTGGAAATAATACATACTGATGTATGCGGTCCGATGAGTGTTGACGCTCACGGCGAGTATCATTATTTTCTTACCTTCACAGATGATATGAGCAGATATGGGTATATCTACTTGATGAAACATAAGTCTGAAACATTTGAAAAGTTCAAAGAATTTCAGAGTGAAGTGGAAAATCATCATAACAAGAAAATTAAGTTTCTACGATCTGATCGTGGAGGAGAATATTTGAGTTACCAGTTTGGTCTTCATTTGAAACAATGTGGAATAGTTTCGCAACTCTTGCCACCTAGAACACCACATCGTAATGGTGTGTCCGAACGTCGTAACCACACTTTATTAGATATGGTGCGGTCTATGATGTCTCTTACTGATTTACCACTATCGTTTTGTGGTTACGCTTTAGAGATAGTTGCATTCACGTTAAATAGGGCACCATCAAAATCCGTTGGGACAACACCTTATGAACTGTGGTTTGGCAAGAAACCCAAGTTGTCGTTTCTTAAAGTTTGGGGCTGCGATGCTTATGTGAAAAAGCTTCAACCTGATAAGCTCGAACCCAAATCAAAGAAATGTGTCTTCATAGGATGCCCAAAAGAGACTGTTGGGTACACCTTCTATCACAGATCCGAAGGCAAGATATTTGTTGCTAAGAATGGATCATTTCTAGAGAAGGAGTTTCTCTCGAAAGAAGTGAGTGGGATGAAAGTAGAACTTGACGAGGTAATTGTACCTACTCCCTTATTGGAAAGTAGTTCATCACAAAAATCAGTTCTAGTGATTCCTACACCAGTGAGGAAGCTAATGATGATGATCATGAAACTTCTGATCAAGTTACTACTGAATCTTGTAGGTCAACCAGAATAAGATCCGCACCAGAGTGGTATGGTAATCCTGTTCTGGAGGTCATGTTACTTGACCATGACGAACCTACGAACTATGAGGAAGCAATGATGAGCCCAGATTCCGCAAAATGGCTTGAGGCCATGAAATCTGAGATGGGATCCATGTATGAGAACAAAGTGTGGACTTTGGTTGACTTGCCCGTTGATCAGCAAGCCATAGAGAATAAATGGATCTTAAAGAAGAAGACTGACGCTAACGGTAATGTTACTGTCTACAAAGCTCGACTTGTTGCAAAAGGTTTTTGACAAGTTCATGGAGTTGACTACGACGAGACCTTCTCACCCGTAGCGATGCTTAAGTCCGTCCGAATCATGTTAGCAATTGCCGCATTTTATGATTATGAAATTTGGCAAATGGATGTCAAAACTACATTCCTTAATGGATATCTTAAAGAATAGTTGTATATGATGCAACCAGAAGGTTTTGTCGATCCAAAAGGTGCTAACAAAGTGTGCAAGCTCCAGCGATCCATTTATGGACTGGTGCAAGCCTCTCGGAGTTGGAATATACGCTTTGATAGTGTGATCAAAGCATATGGTTTTATACAAACTTTTGGAGAAGCCTGTATTTACAAGAAAGTGAGTGGGAGCTCTATAGCATTTCTTATATTATATGTAGATGACATATTGTTGATCGGAAATGATACTGAATTTCTGAATAGCATAAAAGGATACTTGAATAAGAATTTTTCAATGAAAGACCTCGGTGAAGCTACTTATATATTGGGCATCAAGATCTATAGAGATAGATCAAGACACTTAATTGGACTTCCACAAAGCACATACCTTGATAAAGTTTTGAAGAAGTTCAAAATGGATCAAGCAAAGAAAGGGTTCTTGCCTGTGTTACAAGGTGTGAAGTTGAGTCAGACTCAATGCCCGACCACTGCAGAAGATAGAGAGAAAATGAAAGTCATTCCCTATGTTTCAGCCATAGGTTCTATCATGTATGCAATGATGTGTACCAGACCTGACGTGTGCCTTCCTATCAGTTTTGCAGGGAGGTACCAAAGTAATCCAGGAGTGGATCACTGGACAGCGGTCAAGAACATCCTGAAATACCTGAAAAGGACTAAGGATATGTTTCTCGTTTATGGAGGTGACAAATAGCTCGCCGTAAACAGTTACATCGATGCTAGCTTTGACACTGATCCAGATGACTCTAAGTCACAAACCGGATACATATATTTATTGAATGGTGGAGCTGTCAGTTGGTGCAGTTCCAAGCAGAGCGTCGTGTCGGGATCTACGTGTGAAGCGGCGTACATAGCTGCTTCGGAAGCAGCAAATGAAGGAGTCTAGATGAAGGAGTTCATATCTGATCTAGGTGTCATACCTAGTGCATCGGGTCCAATGAAAATCTTTTGTGACAATACTGGTGAAATTGCCTTGGCCAAGGAATCCAGATTTCACAAGAGAACCAAGCACATCAAAAGACGCTTCAATTCCATCCGCGATCAAGTCAAGGAGGGAGACATAGAGATTTGCAAGATAAATACAGATCTGAATATTGCACACCCGTTGACTAAGCCTCTCTCACGAGCAAAATATGATCATCACCAAGACTCCATGGGTGTTAGAATCATTACAATGTAATCTAGATTATTGACTCTAGTGCAAGTGGGAGACTGAAGGAAAATATGCCCTAGAGGCAATAATAAAGTTGTTATTTATATTTCCTTATATCATAATAAATGTTTATTATTCATGCTAGAATTGTATTAACCGGAAACTTAGTACATGTGTGAATACATAGACAAACAAACTGTCACTAGTATGCCTCTACTTGACTAGCTCGTTAATCAAAGATGGTTATGTTTCCAAACCGTAGACATGAGTTGTCATTTGATTAACGGGATCACATCAATAGAGAATGATATGATTGACTTGACCCATCTGTTAGCTTAGCATGATGATCGTCTAGTTTACTGCTATTGCTTTCTCCATAACTTATACCTGTTCCTATGACTATGAGATTATGCAACTCCCGAATACCGTAGGAACACTTAGAGTGCTATCAAATGTCACAACATAACTAGGTGACTATAGAGATGCTCTACAAGTGTCTCCGATGGTGTTTGTTGAGTTGACATAGATCGAGATTAGGATTTGTCACTCTGTGTATCGGAGAGGTATCTCTGGGCCCTCTTGTTGGGGAACATAGTAATTTAAAAAAATTTCCTACACACACAAGATCATGGTGATGCATAGCAATGAGAGGGGAGAGTGTTGTCCACGTACCCTCGTAGACCGAAAGCGGAAGCGTTAGCACAACGCGGTTGATGTAGTCGTACGTCTTCACGATCCGACCGATCCAAGTACCGAACGCACGGCACCTCCGAGTTCAGCACACGTTCAGCTCAATGACGTCCCACGAACTCCGATCCAGCAGAGCTTCACGGGAGAGTTCCGTCAGCACGACGGCGTGGTGACGGTGATGATGTTGCTACCGACGCAGGGCTTCGCCTAAGCACCGCTACGATATGACCGAGGTGGAATATGATGGAGGGGGGCACCGCACACGGCTGGGAGAGATCAACTGATCAACTTGTGTGTCTAGAGGTGCCCCCCTGCCCCTGTATATAAAGGAGCAAGGGGGAGGCCGGCCGACCCTCTATGGGCGTGCCAGGAGGAGGAGTCCTCCTCCTAGTAGGAGTAGGACTGCCCTTTCCTACTCCTACTAGGAGGAGGAAAGGAAGGAGGAGAAGGAGAAGGAAGGAGAAGGAGGAAAAGGCGGAAAGGGGGGCCGGCCCCCTAGTCCAATTCGGTTTGGGCTAGGGGGGTCGCGCACCCTGCCTCCTCTCTTCCACCACTTGGCCCATGAGGCCCATTACTTCTTCCTCGTATTCCCGTAACTCCCCGGTACCCTCGAAAATACCTGAATCACTCGGAACCTTTCCGATGTCCGAATATAGTCGTCCAATATATCGATCTTTACATCTCGACCATTTCGAGACTCCTCGTCATGTCCCCGATCTCATCCGGGACTCCGAACTACCTTCGGTACATCAAATCACATAAACTCATAATACAATCGTCACCGAAACTTTAAGCGTGCGGACCCTACGAGTTCGAGAACTATGTAGACATGACCGAGACATGTCTCCGGTCAATAACCAATAGCGGAACCTGGATGCTCATATTGGCTCCCACATATTCTACGAAGATCTTTATCGGTCAGACCGCATAACAACATACGTTGTTCCCTTTGTCATCGGTATGTTACTTGCCCGAGATTCGATCGTCGGTATCTCAATACCTAGTTCAATCTCGTTACCGGCAAGTCTCTTTACTCGTTCCGTAATACATCATCCCGCAACTAACTTATTAGTTGCAATGCTTGCAAGGTTTAAGTGATGTGCATTACGGAGAGGGCCCAGAGATACCTCTCCGACAATCGAAGTGACAAATCCTAATCTCGAAATACGCCAACCCAACAAGTACCTTCGGAGACACCTGTAGAGCACCTTTATAATCACCCAGTTACGTTGTGACGTTTGGTAGCACACAAGGTGTTCCTCCGGTAAACGGGAGTTGCATAATCTCATAGTCATAGGAACATGTATAAGTTATGAAGAAAGCAATAGCAACAAACTAAACGATCAAGTGCTAAGCTAATGGAATGGGTCAAGTCAATCACATCATTCTCCTAATGATGTGATCCCGTTAATCAAATGACAACTCATGTCTATGGTTAGGAAACATAACCATCTTTGATCAATGAGCTAGTCAAGTAGAGGCATACTAGTGACACTCCGTTTGTCTATGTATTCACACATGTATTATGTTTCCGGTTAATACAATTCTAGCATGAATAATAAACATTTATCATGATATAAGGAAATAAATAATAACTTTATTATTGCCCCTAGGGCATATTTCCTTCAGTCTCCCACTTGCACTAGAGTCAATAATCTAGTTCACATCGCCATGTGAGTTAACACCAATAGTTCACATTACCATGTGATTAACACCCATAGTTCACATCGTCATGTGATCAACACCCAAAGGGTTTACTAGAGTCAATAATCTAGTTCACATCGCTATGTGATTAACACCCGAAGAGAACTAAGGTGTGATCATATTTTCTTGTGAGAGAAGTTTAGTCAACGGGTCTGCCACATTCAGATCCGTAAGTATTTTGCAAATTTCTATGTCAACAATGCTCTGCACGGAGCTATTCTAGCTAATTGCTCCCACTTTCAGTATGTATCCAGATTGAGATTTAGAGTCATCTGGACCAGTGTCAAAACTTGCATCGACGTAACCCTTTACGAGAACCTTTTTGTCACCTCCATAATCGAGAAACATATCCTTATTCCACTAAGGATAATTTGACCGTTGTCTAGTGATCTACCCATAGATCACTATTCTACTCCCTTGCCAACAACAGTGTAGGGTATACAATAGATCTGGTACACAGCATGGCATATTTTATAGAACCTATGGCCAAGGCATAGGAAATGACTTTCATTCTCTCTCTATCTTCTGCCATGGTCGGGTTTTGAGTCTTACTCAACTTCACACCTTGTAACACAGGAAATAACTCTTTCTTTGACTGTTCCATTTTGAACTACTTCAAAATCTTGTCAAGGTATGTACTCATTGAAAAACTTATCAAGCGTCTTGATCTATCTCTATAGATCTTGATGCTCAATATGTAAGCAGCTTCACCGAGGTCTTTCTTTGAAAAACTCCTTTCAAACACTCCTTTATGTTGTGCAGAATAATTCTACATTATCTCCAATCAACAATATGTCATTCACATATATGTAGTGCTCCCACTCACTTTCTTGTAAATACAGGCTTCACTGCAAGTCTGTATAAAACTATATGTTTTGATCAACTTATCAAAGCGTATATTCCAACTTCGAGATGCTTGCACTAGTCCATAGATGGATCGCTGGAGCTTGCATATTTTGTTAGCACCTTTAGGACTGACAAAACTTTCTTGTTGCATCATATACGACTCTTCTTTAATAAATCCATTAAGGAATGTAGTTTTGTTTATCCATTTGCCAGATTTCATAAAATGTGGCAATTGCTAACATGATTCGGACAGACTTAAGAATAGATACGAGTGAGAAAATCTCATCGTAGTCAACACCTTGAACTTGTCGAAAACCTTTTGCGACAATTCTAGCTTTGTAGATAGTAACACTACTATTAGCGTCCGTCTTCCTCTTGAAGATCCATTTAATCTCAATGGCTCGCCGATCAATGGGCAAGTCAATCAAAGTCCATACTTTGTTCACATACATGGATCTCATCTCAGATTTCATGGCCTCAAGCCATTTCGTGGAATCTGGGCTCATCATCGCTTCCTCATAGTTCGTAGGCTCGTCATGGTCAAGTAACATGACCTCCAGAACAGGATTACCGTACCACTCTGGTGCGGATCTCACTCTGGTTTACCTACTAGGTTCGGTAGTAACTTGATCTGAAGTTACATGATCATCATCATTAGCTTCCTCACGAATTGGTGTAGTAGTCGCAGGAACAGATTTCTGTGATGAACTACTTTCTAATAAGGAAGCAGGTACAGTTACCTCATCAAGTTCTACTTTCCTCCCACTCACTTCTTTTGAGAGAAACTCCTTCTCTAGAAAGGATCCATTCTCAGCAATGAATATCTTGCCTTCGGATCTGTGATAGAAGGTGTACCCAACATTTTCTTTTGGGTATCCTATGAAGATGCACTTCTCCGATTTGGGTTTGAGCTTATCAGGTTGAAACTTTTCACATAAGCATTGCAACCTCAAATTTTAAGAAATGACAGCTTAGGTTTCTTGCCAAACCATAGTTCATACGGTGTCGTCTCAACGGTTTTAGATGGTGCCCTATTTAATGTGAATGTAGCTGTCTCTAATGCATAACCCCAAAATGATAGTGGAAAATTGGTAAGAGACATCATAAATCGCACCATATCTAATAAAGTACGGTTATGACGTTCGGACACACCATTACACTGTGGTGTTCCAGGTGGCGTGAGTAGTGAAACTATTTCACATTGTTTTAACTGAAGGCCAAACTCGTAACTCAAATATTTTACTTCTACGATCATATCGTAGAAACTTTTATTTTTGTTACAATGATTCTCCACTTCACTCTGAAATTCTTTGAACTTTTCAAATGTTTCAGACTTGTGTTTCATTAAGTAGATATACTCATATCTGCTCAAATCATCTGTGAAGATCAGAAAATAATGATACCTGCCGCGAGCCTCAATATTCATCGGACCACATACATCAGTATGTATGATTTCCAACAAATCTGTTGCTCGCTCCATTGTTCCGGAGAACGGAGTCTTAGTCATCTTGCCCATGAGGCATGGTTCGCAAGCATCAACTGATTCATAATCAAGTGATTCCAAAAGCCCATCAGCATGGATTTTCTTCATGCGCTTTACACCAATATGACCTAAACGGCAGTGCCACAAATAAGTTGCACTATCATTATTAACTTTGCATCTTTTGGCTTTAATATTATGAAAATGTGTATCACCATGATCGAGATCCAACAAACCATTTTCATTGGGTGTATGACCATAGAAGGTTTTATTCATGTAAACAGAACAACAATTATTCTCTAACTTACATGAATAACCGTATTGCAATAAACATGATCCAATCATATTTATGCTCAATGCAAACACTAAATAACATTTATTTTAGGTTTAACACTAATCCCGAAAGTAAAGGGAGTGTGCGATGATGATCATATCAATCTTGGAACCATTTCCAATACACATCGTCACTTCACCCTTAACTAGTCTCTGTTCATTCTGCAACTCCTGTTTCGAGTTACTACTCTTAGCAACTGAACCAGTACCACATACCGAAGGGTTGCTACGAACACTAGTAAAATACACATCAATAATCTGTATATCAAATATACCTTTGTTCACTTTGCCATCATTTCTTATCCGCCAAATACTTGGGGCAATTCCGCTTGCAGTGACCAGTCCCTTTGCAGTAGAAGCACTTAGTCTCAGGCTTAGGTACAGACTAGAGAATTCTATCAATCACTATTTTATTTGGAAGATTAACTCCCACTTGATTCAAGCGATTGTAGTACCCAGACAATCTGAGCATATGCTCACTGCTTGAGCTATTCTCCTCCATCTTTTAGCTATAGAACTTTTGTTGGAGACTTCATATCTCTCAACTCGGGTATTTGCTTGAAATATTAACTTCAACTCCTGGAACATCTCATATGTTCCATGACTTTTAAAACGTCTTCGAAGTCCCGATTCTAAGCCATTAAGCATGGTGCACTAAACTATCAAGTAGTCATCATATTGAGATAGCCAAACATTCATAACGTCTGCATCTGCTCCTGCAATAGGTCTGTTACCTAGCGGTGCATTAAGGACATAATTATTCAGTGCAGCAATGAGGATAGTCCTTAGATCACGGATCCAATCTGCATCATTGCTACTAACATCTTTCAACTCAGTTTTCTCTAGGAACATATCAAAAATAAAACAGGGGAGCTAAACGCGAGCTATTGATTTACAACATAGATATGCTAATACTACCAGGACTAAGTTCATGATAAATTAAAGTTCAATTAATCATATTACTTAAGAACTCCCACTTAGATAGACATCCCTCTAATCATCTAAGTGATCACGTGATCCAAATCAACTAAACCATAACTGATCATCACGTGAAATGGAGTAGCTTTCAATGGTGAACATCATTATGTTGATCATATCTACTATATGATTCACGCTCGACCTTTCGGTCTCAGTGTTTCGAGGCCATATCTGCATATGCTAGGCTCGTCAAGTTTAACCTGAGTATTCTGCGTGTGCAAAACTGGCTTGCACCCGTTGTAGATGGACGTAGAGCTTATCACACCCGATCATCACGTGGTGTCTGGGCACGACGAACTTTGGCAACGATGCATACTCAGGGAGAACACTTTTATCTTGAAATTTAGTGAGAGATCATCTTATAATGCTACCGTCAATCAAAGCAAGATAAGATGCATAAAAGATAAACATCACATGCAATCAATATAAGTGATATGATATGGCCATCATCATCTTGTGCTTGTGATCTCCATCTTCGAAGCACCGTCATGATCACCATCGTCACCGGCGCGACACCTTGATCACCATCGTAGCATCGTTGTCGTCTTGCCAATCTTATGCTTCCACGACTATCGCTACCGCTTAGTGATAAAGTAAAGCATTACAGCGCAATTGCATTGCATACAATAAAGCGACAACCATATGGCTCCTGCCAGTTGCCGATAACTCGGTTACAAAACATGATCATCTCATACAATAAAATTTAGCATCATGTCTTGACCATATCACATCACAACATGCCCTACAAAAACAAGTTAGACGTCCTCTACTTTGTTGTTGCAAGTTTTACGTGGCTGCTACGGGCTTAGCAAGAACCGTTCTTACCTACGCATCAAAACCACAACGATAGTTTGTCAAGTTGGTGTTGTTTTAACCTTCGCAAGGACCGGGCATAGCCACACTTGGTTCAGCTAAAGTTCGAGAAACTGACACCCGCCAGCCACCTGTGTGCAAAGCACGTCGGTAGAACCAGTCTCGCGTAAGCGTACGCGTAATGTTGGTCCGGGCCGCTTCATCCAACAATACCGCCGAACCAAAGTATGACATGCTGGTAAGCAGTATGACTTATATCGCCCACAACTCACTTGTGTTCTACTCGTGCACAACATCAACGCATAAAACCTAGGCTCGGATGCCACTGTTGGGGAATGTAGTAATTTCAAAAAAATTCCTACGCACATGCAAGATCATGGTGATGCATAGCAACGAGAGGGGAGAGTGTTGTCCACGTACCCTCATAGACCGAAAGCAGAAGCGTTAGCACAACGCGGTTGATGTAGTCGTACGTCTTCATGATCCGACCGATCCAAGTACCGAACGCAGGGCACCTCCGAGTTCAGCACACGTTCAGCTCGATGACGTCCCGCGAACTCCGATCCAGCAGAGCTTCTGATAGTGCAACTATCCCTGGGTGGTTTTGGTAATTCCTAACAACATATAGCTCATTGAGCTAACATTATTCCAAGATTAATATTTCAGGAAAAGCTCAATGAATGGCATGGCATGGATGAGGAAAGTGGATCCCTCAAAATTCTAAGGACAAAAAGTTTGGCTCAAGCTTGAAGCTCAAGACTCTACATTTTATATTTTAGTGATCCAAGATCACATTGAGTCTATAGGAAAAGCCAATACTATCAAGGAGGGATGAGGTGTTGCTTAATGGCTTGCTTGCTCAAAATGCTTAGTGATATGCTCCAAAATCCTCAACTACCTTCCCACATCCACATATGACCTAAACCAAAAGTCAAACTCGGCCCCACCGATTCTTTCTATCCGGCGCCACCGAGTTTCAAATGTCATAGCCACTGCCACAAACCCTAGCAAATCGGTCTCATCGATAGGGATCTCGGTCTCACCGAGATGGGATTGTAATCTCTCTGTTTCCCTTCGTAACATTTCGGTCTCACCGAGATGAGCGAATTGGTCCCACCGAGTTTACCTGACCAACTCTCTGGTTAGCTTATTACCAAAATCGGTCCCACCGAGTTTGTGTAATCGGTCACACCAAGATTATGTTATGCCCTAACCCTAACCATATCGGTCCTACCGAGTTGCATCTCAGTCCCATCGAAAATCCTAACAGTCACTAGGTTTGCTGAATCGGTCTGACCGAGTTTAACCATTCGGTCCCACCGAGTTTGGCAAATTGTGTGTAACGGTTAGATTCTGTGTGGAGGCTATATATACCCCTCCACCCACTCTTCATTCATGGAGAGAGCCATCAGAACATACCTACACTTCCAATACACATTTTCTGAGAGAGAACCACTTACACTTGTGTTGAGGTCAAGATATTCCATTCCAACCATATGAATCTTGTCTCTAGCCTTCCCCAAGTTGCTTTCCACTCAAATCTTCTTTCCACCAAATCCAACTCTTGTGAGAGAGAGTTGAGTGTTGGGGAGACTATCATTGGAAGCACAAGAGCAAGGAGTTCATCATCAACACACCATTTGTTACTTCTTGGAGAGTGGTGTCTCCTAGATTGGCTAGGTGTCACTTGGGAGCCTCCGACAAGATTGTGGAGTTGAACCAAGGAGTTTGTAAGGGCAAGGAGATCGCCTACTTCATGAAGATCTACCGCTAGTGAGGCAAGTCCTTCGTGGGCGACGGCCGTGATGGAATAGACAAGGTTGCTTCTTCGTGGACCCTTCATGGGTGGAGCCCTCCGTGGACTCGCGCAACCGTTACCCTCCATGGGTTGAAGTCTCCATCAACGTGGATGTACGATAGCACCACCTATAGGAACCACGACAAAAACATCTGTGTCTCCAATTGCGTTTGAATCCTCCAAACCCTTCCCTTTACATTTTTGCAAGTTGCATGCTTTACTTTCCGCTGCTCATATACTCTTTTGCATGCTTGGTTGAATTGTGTGGAGATTGCTTGACTTGTGCTAAGATAGCTAAAATCTGCCAAGAACTAAAATTGGGAAAAGGCTAAATTTTTATTTGATCAAGTAGTCTAATCACCCCCTCTAGACATACTTTCGATCCTACAAGTGGTATCAGAGCTTTGGTCTCCATTTGCTTTGATTTCCATAGATTTTGGTGATCATAGCCTTGGTCTCACAACCTAGGAGAGTATGGCGTCTAGCGAGGGAAATTATCACCGTAGAGGTCCTTACTTGGATGGCACTAATTTTGCTAGTTGGAAGCATAAGATGAAAATGCATATTCTTGGACATAACCCCGCCGTTTGGGCTATTGTGTGTATTGGCTTGCAAGGTGAATTCTTTGATGGGAAAGAACCGAATCGTGAAGCTACCGCGGAAGAGTTGAAGATGCTGCAATACAACGCTCAAGCATGTGATATCCTCTTCAATGGATTGTGCCCCGAAGAATTCAACAAAATCAGCCGTCTTGAGAATGCAAAGGAAATTTGGGATACTTTGATTGATATGCACGAAGGTACCGACTCCGTCAAGGAATCCAAATTGGATGTGCTTCAAAGTCAACTTGACAAGTTCAAAATGAAGGATGGTGAAGGTGTCGCTGAAATGTACTCTAGGCTTGCTCTTATCACAAATGAGATTGCCGGCTTAGGGAGTGAAGCGATGACCGATAGATTCATCATCAAGAAGATCCTAAGAGCCTTGGATGGAAAATATGATACCGTGTGCACATTGATCCAAATGATGCCCAATTACAAAGATCTCAAGCCAACGGAAGTCATCGGAAGAATTGTTGCTCATGAGATGTCACTCAAGGATAAAGAGGAACTTCACAACAAATCAAGTGGTGCTTACAAAGCCTCATGTGAAGCCCCCACATCATCGAGTGAGAAACAAACCTTCAATGAAGAATTGAGCTTAATGGTGAAGAACTTCAACAAGTTCTACAAGAGTAGAAGCAAAGAGAGAAGCTCCAAGTCAAGGTCCTACAATGACAAAAGATCTTCTAGTCGAGAGCGAAACTGCTACAATTGTGGAAGGACCAGACACTATTCCAATGAGTGTACGACCCCCTACAAGAGAAGAGAAGATTCTCCCAAGAGAATAAGTAGAAGAGAAGAATCACCATCTAGAGAAAGAAGGAGTAGAGATGATCGTTATGAACAAAGATCCTCACAGAGAAGCAAGGATTCGGAAAGAAAGGACAAGTAATCAAGGAGCTACACAAAACGAAGACATAAAGCTCATGTTGGTGGATGGGTATCCGGCTCCGACTCCGACAACCACTCCGAGAGAAGCTATCACTCCGACTCCGTATATACTCAAGATGAAGGTGTTGCGGTCTAGCACTTGTGACAACCAACTCCTACGACATATTTGACTCACCAAACGAAGGAGTTGGAACATGCTTCATGGCTAAAGGCCCAAAGGTATCACACCCCGAGTATGTTGATTTCAATAGTGATGAAGATGACTTGTTAGGTGATGATGATTTACTTGTTGACAACTCTAGTGATGAATCCTATGATGAAACGTCAATTAATCATGCTAATCAAGATAAAACGAATGACAATGATAAGGAGAAGATTGAGTCAATTAATCTTCGCAAGAAAAGTTCTTCTTACATTGCCAAGCGTTTACTCTTATCCACTTACATGCCTCAAGTCAAGTCTAGTAACAAGAACAAGAAAGATTCTTCCTCTAGTAGTAACAATAATCATGCTAAATCCAATATTGTTTCTTCTAGTAGTTCTCTTGATTCCACTAATGATACTCTTAGCCAAGTTACACTTGAGCAAGAAAATAGCTTATTGAAGGGAATTATAGAGAAAGGTGTTTACAAGAGCCTTGCCAGAAGTAAGCAATTCGAGGAAATTGTACGCAAGCAAGGAAGGCACCGGAAGAATCAAGGTGTTGGTTTTGAACGAAAGTTCAATGCCAATGGAGTTGAGTGGGAAGAAGATCAATACCCCAACCACCACAAGACCACAAGCAAAAAAGGCAAGGACAAGCTTCAAGAGGAAATTGATGCATTTGAAGAAGCTCCTAAGGCCTTAGTCAAGTGGGTTCCCAAGACTACTTCAAGTTCCACTTCATCAAGTACAACTACAACATGGAGGATTCCCATCAAGACGGTGTGGATCCCGAAGAAGAAGAACTAGAGAGTTCTTGAGGGTGACTCTGCCAACATACTTCACTCTTATCATCTTGGCAAGAACAAGTGTAATCAACTTCCACATCTTGCACTAGTTCAAGGAGTCACAAACCCTCTTGTTGGTAAGACAAGGGACAAGGTAACCTAAATGCTTTCATAGACATCATCTTGTGTGTGCATCACTCTATGTCTATGGATATCCTTGTTTGTTCCTTGTGGGACTAACCCGTGTAGGTATTGAAAGTGCAACTCACTCCAATGTATAGCTCCAAATGATCTACATCAACATTGAGCATCCACATCTTCAGCATCTACATGAAGTCATCATCGACAAAACCCAAGGTTAGTTCATCCCTCTTAGGGGGGATCTCACATCTAGGGGGAGCTTTACTCTAAGAATTGAGCTAAAGCAACTATAATGGTGTGAACACAACAATGCTTTATGTAAAAGTGGTAACCCCACTTGTGCTTAAACGATGAGTATGACCTATGATCAAATGTTCTCATTTGACTCCTAAGTCAATATACTCATATATAGATGACCTAGTCATCGCAAATTGTTTGATAGATGCTAGAATTGGTTGTGCATGCTTTGCCACATATTTCAATTGTCGTTTTATTGTGTGAGCATGTTCATTGCATATTTCACTCATTCGAGGACATCCACTTGTTGTTTTGATTGATTGTTTTTCTTTTCTTTTGCCAAGTGGATGGACAAGAATGCCTAAGAACCCTCTCTAGCTATCTATGCTTTTCTCGTCTCAAACTCTATTCATGCTACATCACAAAATTT
This sequence comes from Triticum urartu, assembly GCF_056163025.1. Lineage (NCBI taxonomy): Eukaryota > Viridiplantae > Streptophyta > Magnoliopsida > Poales > Poaceae > Triticum > Triticum urartu. The sequence continues at coordinate 110,753,267 of NC_141873.1, forward strand.
GATCAAGTCAGATTCGAACCACTCTGTGTGAGGAGAACTCGGAGTCCCTGATTCGTCATAGACTTAAACTTCCAAAACTTCTTTGTGCATTTCGGTCTGACCGATTCATCCATTTCGGTCATACCGAGATCACTAAGTCGATCTAGGTTTTCAATCTCGGTGCAACCGATTTGAACCTTTCGGTCACACCGAGTTTCAGTAACTGCTTGCAGTTATGAATCTCGGTGCCACCGAGTTGTTCCACTCGGTCACACCGACAGGGTCGGGCTATATATACTCACGGGCAAAATTTTGGAAATTTCTCCGAAACCCTTCGCCCGCGCATAGCTCGCTCTGCCTCCTGGGTCTCCGGATCGTCCTCCTCATCGCCAGCCGCCTCCTGTCGCTGGTCTCCACCGCCGTCAACGGAATTCTTCCCCGCCGTTGCCGCTGTAGCGAGTTCATCGCCGAAGTAGGGTATGGACTCGATCACAGTGATATCCCCGTCCGATTCCTAGCACATTGTGTTCATTATGATTCTTGCCATGATTGAAACGCTTCTATCCAGTCAGAACACTCCGTAGATTAGAGTTGAATTGAAAATTTAGGGTTAGGTTTCCGCCGAAACCATCTCGGACCAACCGAGTTGTGGAAACCGGTACCACCGATTTGGCTCAGGCCATTGCACATGTAATTTTCGGTCTGATCGAGAATTGCAAATCGGTGTGACCGAGTTTAGGACTTTGTGAAACCCTAGCAGTCTCAGTGCCACCGAACTGTGACTCGGTCTGACCGAGTTCACTAGTTTAGGTTCCAACAGCTGCTTCGGTATCACCGAGTTTACAAATCGGTTGATCCAAAATGCTTTTTGTGGAAAACTAAAACTAAGTTTTTGACTCATTCTTTTGCAAAAACCTCTGCATTTTGTGATGCTCATCCACTCTATCTCATCTATATCTATTCACAGGGTCTGCTGTCAGTGTTTGCAATATGTCTGGTGTGTTTGACAGCTTCAGTGCTTGTGGAGTTGCAGACTTTGTTGGGCAGAAGCTCACAAAGTGGAATGAGGAGCTCATAATGCAATTCTACTCCACAGCACACCTCTATCCAGATGGCAGGATAGTATGGATGTCTGAAGGTACAAGGTACCACTCAACTATTGAGGAATCGGCAAATCTTATCAATGCTCCTAAGGAAGAAGAAGATGACTTGGATGTCTATGCCAAGAAGAAGATGGATCACAACTCTATGGAAAACATGCACAAGGAGATTCCTGAAGATGATCTTGAGACTCGCCAGTTTGGGTCAGTAAAACACTTGCTGTCAGGGCTGCCTACAATCAATTGGATCCTTAGACACACTCTCTTGCCCAAGTCTGGTGATCACAGAATGATCAGAGGCCATGCAATTAACTAGCTACATATATTTGATGTGATGCAGAAGTTCAAGGTCATGAGCCTTATAGTTGATACTATCAAGAGGAATGCAGCAGACCAGAAAAGAAGTTGTGGATATGCCCCACAAATTCAGGAGTTGATAAACTCAAAGATGGGCACAGGCACATACCTGTTGGATAAGGAACACTTGCCTATCTACCCAGACTTCGAGGACAATCAAGTTGTGATGAATGAGAATGAACCATCATCAGTACAAGCTCAAGAGAAGAAGGAGAAAGCAAAGAAAGAGAAGGCTGCCAAGATGCCAACTCAAGAGGAGGCATCTGAGTACTTTTTGAAAAGCAAGCAAGATCAGCTTGGCTACCTGATTGCATCCACTCTGAGGATTGAGAAGGGACTGGCCACCCTGACTCAAAACCAGCAGAGCTTGGAAAGAATCGTGGAACAAAAATTCTATGATTTAGATGTCAAAGTAACTGAGATTCAGTCTGTTGTGGAGCAGCTACAGGATGACATGTAGGAGAGGAAGGGCAAGACAACCACTGATGCATTTGCTAGAGTGCCTTGCGCTCAGAGATCTGCTGCAGTGCCTGTTCCAGACACTAGAGTCACTTCATCTGCACCAGCTACAGCTCCAGCGCAACCAGCTCCAGCACCAAATCCATCAGCTCCATCTACTTCGACTGAAGCCTTCGTCCTTGGCGTTCTCCGGACACCACCACCTGAAGACCAAGCCTGAGAGACGTTTTAGTGCTATGCATTTTCTATGAACTTTTTGGTAACTTGTTGCCAAAGGGGAGAAAAATGTATAGATCATAGGCTTCGAGAGAGAGAGAGAGTTTGCTTTTGTTCTCTCTTGTCTTCTTGGTTGAACTTTGGTTACTTTTGATTGCTTGAGATACTATGCTATTATCTGTGAGACATTGACGATCATGTGGTTGATCATAAGCTACACTTATGCTTGTTAGATGATATTATCTTACTTGTCCTTATATGATCATTCACTTTGCTTGGTGATGAGTGCATGTATTTAAATCTTATCATTTTTAGCGCTCCACCAAGATGTATGTGACATGGAAGAGTAACCCATGATCCTAACTCATTGTGCATTTACAGTCCAAAGCAAATCTTAAGATAAGCACAAATTTTAGGGGGAGCTCTTGCTTTTCACATACTTCTCAAAGCGACAATATCTTTCACTCTTATTATCATTTGTCGAAGCTTTGATCTATATGTTGTCATCAATTACCAAAAAGGGGAGATTGAAAGTGCAACTATCCTTGGGTGGTTTTGGTAATTCCTAACAACATATAGCTCATTGAGCTAACATTATTCCAAGATTAATATTTCAGGAAAAGCTCGATGAATGGCATGGCATGGATGAGGAAAGTGGATCCCTCAAAATTCTAAGAACAAAAAGTTTGGCTCAAGCTTGAAGCTCAAGACTCTACATTTTATATTTTAGTGATCCAAGATCACATTGAGTCTATAGGAAAAGCCAATACTATCAAGGAGGGATGAGGTGTTGCTTAATGGCTTGCTTGCTCAAAATGCTTAGTGATATGCTCCAAAATCCTCAACTACCTTCCCACATCCACATATGACCTAAACCAAAAGTCAAACTCGGCCCCACCGATTCTTTCTATCCGGCGCCACCAAGTTTCAAATGTCATAGCCACTGCCACAAACCCTAGAAAATCGGTCTCACTGATAGGGATCTCGGTCTCACCGAGATGGGATTGTAATCTCTCTGTTTCCCTTCATAACGTTTCGGTCTTACCGAGATGAGCGATCGGTCCCACCGAGATTGCAATGTAAACTCTCTATTTCCCTTTTGTAACATTTTGGTCTCACCGAGATAAGCAAATCGGTCCCACCGAGTTTACCTGACCAACTCTCTGGTTAGCTTATTACCAAAATCGGTCCCACCGAGTTTGTGTAATCGGTCACACCGAGATTACGTTATGCCCTAACCCTAACCATATCGGTCCTACCGAGTTGCATCTCAGTCCCACCGAAAATCCTAACGGTCACTAGGTTTGCTGAATCGGTCCGACCGAGTTTAACCATTCGGTCCCACCGAGTTTGGCAAATTGTGTGTAACGGTTAGATTCTGTGTGGAGGCTATATATACCCCTCCACCCACTCTTCATTCGTGGAGGGAGCCATCAGAACATACCTACACTTTCAATACACATTTTCTGAGAGAGAACCACCTACACTTGTGTTGAGGTCAAGATATTCCATTCCAACCATATGAATCTTGATCTCTAGCCTTCCCCAAGTTGCTTTCCACTCAAATCTTCTTTCCACCAAATCCAAATCCTGTGAGAGAGTTGAGTGTTGGGGAGACTATCATTTGAAGCACAAGAGCAAGGAGTTCATCATCAACACACCATTTATTACTTCTTGGAGAGTGGTGTTGTAACGCCCCGAGACCGATGTGCCAGGTGTCGTTCAGTTATTCGTTGTCGTTGCCGTGTCATTTGCTTGCGTGTTGCATCTTATCATGTCATCATGTGCATTGCATCATCATGTTTTTAAAACTTGCATCCGTCTCGGCCTCCTCGTTCTCTCCGTTGTCCGTTCTGAGCCCAGACACACTTGCACGCGCCCGCGGCATGTCCGAAATATTATTTTATAAGTGGCCGGAAAATGTTCTCGGAATGGGATGAGATTTGACGTGTGGTCTTATTATAGTGTAGACAGACCGCCTGTCAAGTTTCATCGCAATCGGAGTTCGTTTGACGCCCCAACGGATAAATATAGCGGCAATAGTAGCCGGTCAAAACGTCGGACGTTTTCGGTCTCCGGAAACAGCCGCCGGGCCTCTCCTCTTCTCTCTTCGCAGCCCTCTGCCTTCTGCACTACCTCTCACCACCAGGCCCTACCTAACCTCTCTCGTCTGCCCGCGGACCTCCTCCCGCGCGCGTCCGAAATCTGTCCCGGACCCGACCCGGACTGTCGCCACCGCTGTGTCCGGATCATCCCCAAACGTCTACAAAACGTCATCGTTTTCCTATTTGGACTTCCTAGTGTTTTATTCTCGACCGCTCGATTTTAATTGGAGGGACGGATTAGCCCCTAAACTTCCCTCTTTGCCATATATATAGTCCACTCATAGACTATTTTGGACAAATCCCTAATTTTTAGGGATCCCCCCAGCCGCCGCCGCCACACTCATTTCCACCTCGGGATCCTCTCATCCCCCCCCCCCCCCGCACCAATCCCACCGAGGCCCTGGATCCAGCTGTCCCGCAGCGACCACGAGCCAGCCTCGCCGGAGCCCGGCAGGAGCATGGCCCCCTCACCTCCATCCCCGTGCTCACCCGACGCCCGAGCGAGGAGCTCCCCTTGGCCCTCCTCGACCTGCGACAGCCACCATAGTCCCTCGAGCAGGAGGGCTTCGCCTACCCGGAGCCCCGCGTCCACGCCTCCGTCCGGCCATCCTCATCGCTGTCGCACTCAGCAGATGAGCCCTGCCGCTGCTCTCCTTCCCTCCATTTCTCCCTGCGGCTCCCTCCTCTCACATCTCTCTCTCTGAACCAGTCTCGCAGGCCACCATGGACAGCCCAGGAGCTCTCTCGCAGTCGCCTTGCTCTGCCCTCGCCGCCGTCCCGCCGCTCCCGGATCCGCACCTTCCTTCGTTCCCTGCACCGCCGCGTCGCCGGAGCAGGAGCTCCATCCGCCGCCGCGCCCTGCATCGGCTGAAGCTGCCCCGCGCCTCGCCTCCTCTGTCTGCTTCCTCTGCATCGAGCGAGGCCAAACAACCGCGCCCCCGTTGACTTCTCGTCGTGAGGCTCCAGTCCACCTCGTCCGCACCGGCCCAGATGCGAGGCCCAGCCGGCCTCCTCCCCGCCGTGGCCTCCCAGGCCCAGCGTGCCGTCCCCGCCTTCGGTCCAGATCCGCACCGCGCCAGCCCAGCCGGCCTCGCCTCGGCCTCCTTCCTCCTCTGCTGGGCCAGGCCCAAGGGTGAGCCGACCCCAGCGCCCCCTCCTCTATTTTCTTCCTCGCTGTTGGGCTTACCTCAGATTCGGCCCGATGCATGTTTTTTTCCTCTGTTGCGAATTTAGTAATTATCCAGAGATTGCCAGTTTTACAGATTAGACCCTCATGTTCATGCATTTAATAACTCATGAACCGTGCATCGGATTAAAATGTTTTATATATGGAACTTGCTCAGAATTTTGTGTAGACTAATAATATCAAACTTTCATCCATGTTTAAAATGTTTAAAATGTTGTTTGCATTAATTTACTCCTATGCCATGTTAAAATGATTTAATTCATAACTAATTAACCGTAACTCCGATTTTAATAAACTTTATATGTAAATGGGGTAGAATTTTGCCTAGTTTAACATGTTGGCCTTATTTTGCATGTTTAACAACTCTAAAATATTGTTTAGGGCAGAACAGTGCCAAGCCTAATTTATGCTCATGAGGAGTTTCCGGAATTGTTGTTCGTTGCTTCCGGCCTCATTTAAACTTGACTAGATAGGTAGTTTTACTTTGCTTCACCCTCTTGCCATGTTAACCAACATTTAATATTGTTGGGTACATAAACAAGAGAGAACTAAATAATTGATGTGGTGTTTTGTCAATATGCATCCCGATGCATATTGAGCTCCACTTAATTTGTAGGATTGCTTGTGCACTTTGCCATGACATGTATCATTAAACCGGACATGCATCATACTTGTTTGTGCATCATGCCATGATTATGTGAAGGTTGTTTACCATGATTGTTTGCTTCTTTCCGGTGTGCTTCTTCCGGTTGGTTCCGATAACGTCGTGTTGTGAGGAACCGTTCGACTACATCCGTTTGTCTTCTTCATGGACTCATTCTTCTTCCTTGCAGGATTTCAGGCAAGATGATCATACCCTCGAAATCACTACTATCTTTGCTATGCTAGTTTGCTCGCTCTTGCTATGCCAATGCTACGATGCCTACCATTTGCTTGTCAGCCTCCCAAGTTGCCATGTCAAACCTCTAACCCACCATGTCCTAGCAAACCGTTGATTGGCTATGTTACCGCTTTGCTCAGCCCCTCTTATAGCGTTGTTAGTTGCAGGTGAAGATTGAAGTATGTTCCTTGTTGGAACATGGAGATGTTGTTCCTTGTTGGAATATTGTTTACTTGTTGGGATATCACTATATATCTTATTTAATTAATGCATCTATATACTTGGTAAAGGGTGGAAGGCTCGGCCTTATGCCTGGTGTTTTGTTCCACTCTTGCCGCCCTAGTTTCCGTCATATCGGTGTTATGTTCCCGGATTTTGCGTCCCTTACGCGGTTGGGCTATAATGGGAACCCCTTGACAGTTCGCCTTAAGTAAAGCTTTTCCAGCAATGCCCAACATTGGTTTTACCATTTGCCACCCAGCCTTTTTTTCCTTGGGAGTCGCGCATCCCGAGGGTCATCTTATTTTAACCCCCCCGGGCCAGTGCTTGTCTAAGTGTTGGTCTGAACTAAGTAGACTGCGGGGCCACCTCGGGGAAACTTGAGGGCTGGTTTTACTCGTAGGATGTCTCATCCGGTGTTACCCTGAGAACGAGATATGTGCAGCTCCCATCAGGATGTCGGCACATCGGGCGGTGTTGCTGGTTTAGTTTTACCCTGTCGAAATGTCTTGTTGTACCGGGATACCGAGTCTGATCGGAACGTCTCGGGTGGAGGTCTATTCCTTCGTTGACCGTGAGAGCTTGTGATGGGCTAAGTTGGGACACCCTGCAGGGATTTGAACTTTCGAAAGCCGTGCCCGCGATTATGGGCAGATGGGAATTTGTTAACGTCCGGTTGTAGAAAACCTAAACTTGACCTTAATTAAAATGAATCAACAGCGTGTGTAACCGTGATGGTCTCTTTCCGGCGGTGTCCGGGAAGTGAACACGGTTGTTGGAGTTATGCTTGACGTAGGTAGTCTAGGATCACTTCTTGATCATACTTTTATCGACCGTGCTTTGCCTTCTCTTCTCGCTCTCATTTGCGTGTGTTAGCCACCATATGTGCTAGTCGCTTGCTGCAGCTCCACCTCATACCTTTACCTTACCCATAAGCTTAAATAGTCTTGATCGCGAGGGTGCGAGATTGCTGAGTCCCTGTGGCTCACAGATACTTCCAAAACCAGCTTGCAGGTGCCAATGAGTCCGTGCAGATGTCGCAACCAAGCTCAGGAGGAGCTCGATGCAGATCTTGTCCTTTGTGGTGTTTCGTTCTAGTTGATCAGTAGTGGAGCCCAGTTGGGGTCGATCGCGGACCTTTGTCGCATTTGGGGTTCTTCTTTTATTTGGTTCCGTAGTCGGACCATGAGTGTATTTGATTGATGTAATGTTTATTCATGTAATTGTGTGAAGTGGCGATTGTAAGCCAACTATGTATCTCTTTCCCTTATGTGTTACATGGGTTGTGTGAAGATTACCTCACTTGCGACATATGCCTTCAATGCGATTATGCCTCTGAGTCGTGCCTCGACACGTGGGAGACATAGTCGCATCGAGGGTGTTACAAGTTGGTATCAGAGCCTTCCCCGACCTTAGGAGTCCCATTGCTTGATCGTTATTAGTGGCCGAGTTGTGTCTAGAAAAATGTTTTGAGTCAATTAGGAATTATATATCGGAGAGTTTAGGAATTCTTTTTACTTCCCAGTCTCCTCATCGCTCTGGTAAGGCATCCTGACGTAGAGTTTTGTCTCTTCTCTTCTCAAATTTCACTAAATTTTTTTTAGGATCACGCGGGTATCTTGGAATCGTTCCGATGGTTTTATGATGAGAACATTGTCTTGGTGCCTCCTGTCAGGGGTTTTGTGGAAGTGTCCCGGGGAGTTGAGCTCTGAGGTGTTGTCGTCATAATTTTATCGTTGCAGTTCTGGAATACCTGAGTTTAGTACGCCGACATCGAAAATCTCTTTTATGCAGTTCGTTGGTGAGATAACCTCGACGCCACCCAGTACTGGGGCGGGAGTTTGGGAGTATCGCCATAACTTGTATAACAGATGCTTTTCGAAGGTTGAGGTAGATGATTTCCGAAGGTTTCTTGGTTATGTGTTGAAGGATGGATACAGCTGGATGTAGGATTTGCTAGATTTGGGTGAGATATTATGCTTCCCCTGTATCCCCAACACCTGATTGCATAACCGGAAAATTTCGGAAGTTTCATAGGTGGGAATTCAAGTAGCTCTTAGGATATTTTTCCAACAGATGTATGATATGAAATTGGGGTTCGACGTCTAGTGGTCCGCCTATTCACGGTCGGTTTTACAGTGGTCTCGTTGTGTCTTAAAGAGTCCTTGGCTATGCCGACTCGGGGACGCTTCGTATGTCATGTGCACTGCCTTGTACATGATGGTGTTGTACGATCGAGCCCGTGTAGGCCCCACCACGAAAACTTCGGACGAAATCTCTATCATATGTTTGTTCCGGCTTATTCCGCAAGCCAATTCTTTGTTTTGTTTTGAGTTGTGGTATTCGAGTTGCTTCGAAGTCAAATGTTGATTCCATACCTTTTCCTAAATGTTGTTCTCATATTTCTATGTGAATACCAATCCTTCTTGATCATCAAGATTGTTTTTGTCAATCCTTTTTAACCGGTGTGCTTCTCTTCAAGTGGATCCGTTTATTTTTCAACATCCGCAAGATTCAATCTCAGTTTTCTCAACGGTGTTCATTTCTTCCGTCTCCAAGTTGCCTTTGTTTTTTCCCACCCTCCCTCCCTTTGTTTTTTCTCCAAGGATTCAGATCTCTTAATCGAGTATCCATATTATTGATGTGAAGTCTCTCCATTCTTTTCTATCAATATTCTTATCCGGTGATTATCAGGAACATTCTAACGGAGCTTCAAGTTCGTCACCCTTAATTCTTTTCTTCTCCGGTGGATTCAATTCAAGCTTTTGGTGTTGGTCATATCTTTTTCCTTGTTTCAAATATCTTATCATACCGGTGCACCTCATAACCATTCATTTCTCGTTATTCATTTGTTCCGGAGTGCTCAAGATATCTCAAAAGGATCGTCTTGTCATTCAAGATCCGTTAATCCTATTTTGAGGATGTCTATCTCATTCAAGCTATTTAATTCAACTGGTGGAATCTCTCTTTTAAATCATTCAACAATGTTTTCTTTTGAGTGGGCCCTAACCCACAGGTCTTTTCCCAGGGTCTTACCTGACTCTTCTTATTTTCCCGGAGCTATCATAAATTCATTTCAAATTTCACGTAAGAATGATTCATCATCGGTCTTATGTTTTCTCCAAGATCTTTCAAATTCTTTTCATCGTTGGCTAAATCGCTTCACTTTTGATTCTTCCGGAGCGTCTAAATAATTCATGGTGGTGTTCTCGTCGTCATTCTCCTATTTTGAAGACCGAAGAAGAGTTTCTCCTTAATCTTGCTTCATTCTCTTCAAGATTCGTGATTCTAGCTCGTTGCCATCCTCTCATAATTGTTTCGTTCGTGAAAATTCTTTTCACCCTTCCGGAGCAATTTAAGAGTCTTCTCAGTTTGTTATCCGGAGTCCATTAAGTCAGGTTTATTCATTCTCAGTTTGCAGTTTTCATTCTCCGATCTTACCGGTGCTTCGTTCAAGTGATCTTTAATCGGCTCGTGATCTCTTCGTTCTCATGTATCTAAATTTCTCTCAAGCTTCTTCATTCATTTTCTTATTCTTCCCGTTGTTCCTTTATCTTTTCTTCGTTCATCTTAATTCTTATGGTGGTTCTTTCAAGATCTCTCTTCCTTGTTCATCATATCAATTCATTTGTTGTTCCAATCCTACCGGTGGTTCGTTGAAAACCTTCTTAAATTTGCGCTATAGCTATCTTAATCTTTCTACGAGGATAAGTAGTATGCCAAATCCGTTGCTTGTCAGCAATTAAATTGTTGAAGGATACGCATAACATAATTCTTATTCTTGTTCCATCCAAATGATTAATTCCTTATTCCGGAGGTTCATCAAAATTCTTGGTTTCAATTGTTTCATCTTTTCTTTTCCGGAGTTCCAAGCGCTCTCAATTTATTTCATCACGAAGATCCATCTAAATCATTGCAAGGATTCACCTTGCATTTTCAACTTCTCTTTCTTTTCGTTTGATCATCCTTTTGTTACCGGAGTTCTTCATGGAGGCTCTACATGATGGTGCATCAAGGATATAACTCCTTCTCCAACTTTGTCATCGAGATTCTTTTCTAAGAAACTCAAGCTTTCATCATCTTCCTATCCGGAGTGCATTTCTTTCTAACGTATCATTGGAGGTGGTATTATGTCATTCTTGATAATTTGACTTCATGTTTTCATGATTCACATATTGTCAAGATTGAGGTAGTTTAAATCCATTAATCTCGTCATTGGAGTTATCTTGGGTTATATTTCACCTTAAGCCTTCCCTAAGGATGGTTGTTATTATGGTGCTTATAAATGATCCAAGTTTTCATTTATCCTCCCGGTGAAATAAGTTTCTTGCCTCCTAGTTCATATCAATCCAATCTTTTGTTTTCGTTAGTGGCAGAATTTTCACCTCATAAAGTTTGAGATGGTCTCCATAAGCCCACTACAACCTTGTTCTTTTCTTGTTGTTAATCCAACAAATCCGTTCTAACATTTGTTGTAACCGTGCTCTCTCAAGATCTTGTTTCCCTTCGTTCCGGAGGCATTGTGATGTTGCTCTCCTCAACCCATCTTCTCGGATTGTCAGGACCATGTTTTGATCGTGCTTATCCTTTTAACCAGAGTGTTGTGTCCCCTTTTGCTCAAGCTCTTTCATTTTACCAAGTTTTTCATCTCTTTTAAACTGGAGTGCTGTCCGAGATCTTTCTTACCCCTAGTTTCAATTCATTCAATAGTTACGGAGGCAGTGTATTGTGATTTCATCAAGTATCTTCTCATCTTTTCGAGTTATTATTCAATTCCTTTTCTTTTCAACCGGAGTGCTGCCTGAATTTGGTCTTCCTTGATCCCCTTCTTTAACCGGAGTGTTTTCAATATATATCTTGCCCTTCAGCCTCAAGTTTTTTTTTCGCAATGTTCTTTTTTTCCTCTCTTCTAACGGAGTGTTTTCAACTTCGTTCATCTCAGTTGTATTCTTTTCTCAAAATGGCTTAACCTTTTTCAAGGTTCGTGGTTTCACTCGTTTGTCAAAGAAGCAACTTAGTTTTACCTATTCTCTTTCTCCTCCGTTTTCCCTCCGGTGCCATTCTAGATCTCGGGACGAGATCCTCTCGTAGTGGTGGAGTGTTGTAACGCCCCGAGACCGATGTGCCAGGTGTCGTTCAGTTATTCGTTGTCGTTGCCGTGTCATTTGCTTGCGTGTTGCATCTTATCATGTCATCATGTGCATTGCATCATCATGTTTTTAAAACTTGCATCCGTCCCGGCCTCCTCATTCTCTCCGTTGTCTGTTCTGAGCCCAGACACACTTGCACGCGCCCGCAGCATGTCCGAAATATTATTTTATAAGTGGCCAGAAAATGTTCTCGGAATGGGATGAGATTTTACGTGTGGTCTTATTATAGTGTAGACAGACCGCCTGTCAAGTTTCATCGCAATCGGAGTTCGTTTGACGCCCCAACGGATAAATATAGCGGCAATAGTAGCCGGTCAAAACGTCGGACGTTTTCGGTCTCCGGAAACAGCCGCCGGGCCTCTCCTCTTCTCTCTTCGCAGCCCTCTGCCTTCTGCACTACCTCTCACCACCAGGCCCTACCTAACCTCTCTCGTCTGCCTGCGGACCTCCTCCCGCGCGCGTCCGAAATCTGTCCCGGACCCGACCCGGACTGTCGCCACCGCTGTGTCCGGATCATCCCCAAACGTCTACAAAACGTCATCGTTTTCCTATTTGGACTTCCTAGTGTTTTATTCTCGACCGCTCGATTTTAATTGGAGGGACGGATTAGCCCCTAAACTTCCCTCTTTGCCATATATATAGTCCACTCATAGACTATTTTGGACAAATCCCTAATTTTTAGGGATCCCCCCAGCCGCCGCCGCCACACTCATTTCCACCTCGGGATCCTCTCATTCCCCCCCGCACCAATCCCACCGAGGCCCTGGATCCAGCTGTCCCGCAGCGACCACGAGCCAGCCTCGCCGGAGCCCGGCAGGAGCACGGCCCCCTCACCTCCATCCCCGTGCTCACCCGACGCCCGAGCGAGGAGCTCCCCTTGGCCCTCCTCGACCTGCGGCAGCCACCATAGTCCCTCGAGCGGGAGGGCTTCGCCTGCCCGGAGCCCCGCGTCCACGCCTCCGTCCGGCCATCCTCATCGCTGTCACACTCAGCAGATGAGCCCTGCCGCTGCTCTCCTTCCCTCCATCTCTCCCTGCGGCTCCCTCCTCTCACATCTCTCTCTCTCTGAACCAGTCTCACAGGCCACCATGGACAGCCCAGGAGTTCTCTTGCAGTCGCCTTGCTCCGCCCTCGCCGCCGTCCCGCCGCTCCCGGATCCGCACCTTCCTTCGTTCCCTGCACCGCCGCGTCGCCGGAGCAGGAGCTCCATCCGCCGCCGCGCCCTGCATCGGCTGAAGCTGCCCCGCGCCTCGCCTCCTCTGTCTGCTTCCTCTGCATCGAGCGAGGCCAAACAACCGCGCCCCCGTTGACTTCTCGTCGTGAGGCTCCAGTCCACCTCGTTCGCACCGGCCCAGATGCGAGGCCCAGCCAGCCTCCTCCCCGCCGTGGCCTCCCAGGCCCAGCGTGCCGTCCCCGCCTTCGGTCCAGATCCGCACCGCGCCAGCCCAGCCGGCCTCGCCTCGGCCTCCTTCCTCCTCTGCTGGGCCAGGCCCAAGGGTGAGCCGACCCCAGCGCCCCCTCCTCTATTTTCTTCCTCGCTGTTGGGCTTACCTCAGATTCGGCCCGATGCATGTTTTTTTCCTCTGTTGCGAATTTAGTAATTATCCAGAGATTGCCAGTTTTACAGATTAGACCCTCATGTTCATGCATTTAATAACTCATGAACCGTGCATCGGATTAAAATGTTTTATATATGGAACTTGCTCAGAATTTTGTGTAGACTAATAATATCAAACTTTCATCCATGTTTAAAATGTTAAAATGTTGTTTGCATTAATTTACTCCTATGCCATGTTAAAATGATTTAATTCATAACTAATTAACCGTAACTCCGATTTTAATAAACTTTATATGTAAATGGGGTAGAATTTTGCCTAGTTTAACATGTTGGCCTTATTTTGCATGTTTAACAACTCTAAAATATTGTTTAGGGCAGAACAGTGCCAAGCCTAATTTATGCTCATGAGGAGTTTCCGGAATTGTTGTTCGTTGCTTCCGGCCTCATTTAAACTTGACTAGATAGGTAGTTTTACTTTGCTTCACCCTCTTGCCATGTTAACCAACATTTAATATTGTTGGGTACATAAACAAGAGAGAACTAAATAATTGATGTGGTGTTTTGTCAATATGCATCCCGATGCATATTGAGCTCCACTTAATTTGTAGGATTGCTTGTGCACTTTGCCATGACATGTATCATTAAACCGGACATGCATCATACTTGTTTGTGCATCATGCCATGATTATGTGAAGGTTGTTTACCATGATTGTTTGCTTCTTTCCGGTGTGCTTCTTCGGGTTGGTTCCGATAATGTCGTGTTGTGAGGAACCGTTCGACTACGTCCGTTTGTCTTCTTCATGGACTCATTCTTCTTCCTTGCAGGATTTCAGGCAAGATGATCATACCCTCGAAATCACTACTATCTTTGCTATGCTAGTTTGCTCGCTCTTGCTATGCCAATGCTACGATGCCTACCATTTGCTTGTCAGCCTCCCAAGTTGCCATGTCAAACCTCTAACCCACCATGTCCTAGCAAACCGTTGATTGGCTATGTTACCGCTTTGCTCAGCCCCTCTTATAGCGTTGTTAGTTGCAGGTGAAGATTGAAGTTTGTTCCTTGTTGGAACATGGAGATGTTGTTCCTTGTTGGAATATTGTTTACTTGTTGGGATATCACTATATATCTTATTTAATTAATGCATCTATATACTTGGTAAAGGGTGGAAGGCTCGGCCTTATGCCTGGTGTTTTGTTCCACTCTTGCCGCCCTAGTTTCCGTCATATCGGTGTTATGTTCCCGGATTTTGCGTCAGGATGTCGGCACATCGGGCGGTGTTGCTGGTTTAGTTTTACCCTGTCGAAATGTCTTGTTGTACCGAGATACCGAGTCTGATCGAAACGTCTCGGGTGGAGGTCTATTCCTTCGTTGACCGTGAGAGCTTGTGATGGGCTAAGTTGGGACACCCTGCAGGGATTTGAACTTTCGAAAGCCGTGCCCGCGGTTATGGGCAGATGGGAATTTGTTAACGTCCGGTTGTAGAAAACCTAAACTTGACCTTAATTAAAATGAATCAACAGCGTGTGTAACCGTGATGGTCTCTTTCCGGCGGTGTCCGGGAAGTGAACACGGTTGTTGGAGTTATGCTTGACGTAGGTAGTCTAGGATCACTTCTTGATCATACTTTTATCGACCGTGCTTTGCCTTCTCTTCTCGCTCTCATTTGCGTATGTTAGCCACCATATGTGCTAGTCGCTTGCTGCAGCTCCACCTCATACCTTTACCTTACCCATAAGCTTAAATAGTCTTGATCGCGAGGGTGCGAGATTGCTGAGTCCCTGTGGCTCACAGATACTTCCAAAACCAGCTTGCAGGTGCCAATGAGTCCGTGCAGATGTCGCAACCAAGCTCAGGAGGAGCTCGATGCAGATCTTGTCCTTTGTGGTGTTTCGTTCTAGTTGATCAGTAGTGGAGCCCAGTTGGGGTCGATCGCGGACCTTTGTCGCATTTGGGGTTCTTCTTTTATTTGGTTCCGTAGTCAGACCATGAGTGTATTTGATTGATGTAATGTTTATTCATGTAATTGTGTGAAGTGGCGATTGTAAGCCAACTATGTATCTCTTTCCCTTATGTGTTACATGGGTTGTGTGAAGATTACCTCACTTGCGACATATGCCTTCAATGCGATTATGCCTCTAAGTCGTGCCTCGACACGTGGGAGACATAGTCGCATCGAGGGTGTTACAGGTGTCTCCTAGATTGGCTAGGTGTCACTTGGGAGACTCCGACAAGATTGTGGAGTTGAACCAAGGAGTTTGTAAGGGCAAGGAGATGGCCTAGTTCGTGAAGATCTACCGCTAGTGAGGCAAGTCCTTCGTGGGCGACGGCCGTGATGGAATAGACAAGGTTGCTTCTTGGTGGACCCTTCGTGGGTGGAGCCCTCCGTGGACTCGCGCAACCGTTACCCTCCGTGGGTTGAAGTCTCCATCAACGTGGATGTACGGTAGCACCACCTATCGGAACCACGACAAAAACATATGTGTCTCCAATTGCGTTTGAATCCTCCAAACCCTTCCCTTTACATTCTTGCAAGTTGCATGCTTTACTTTCCGCTGCTCATATACTCTTTTGCATGCTTGCTTGAATTGTGTGGAGATTGCTTGACTTGTGTTAAGATAGCTAAAATCTGCCAAGAACTAAAATTGGGAAAAGGCTAGATTTTTATTTGATCAAGTAGTCTAATCACCCCCCCTCTAGACATACTTTCGATCCTACAGCTTCACGAGAGAGTTCCGTTAGCACGACGGCGTGGTGACGGTGATGATGTTGCTACCGACGCAGGGCTTCGCCTAAGCACCGCTACGATATGACCGAGGTGGAATATGGTGGAGGGGGCACCGCACACGGCTGGGAGAGATCAACTGATCAACTTGTGTGTCTAGAGGTGCCCCCTGCCCCTATATATAAATGAGCAAGGGGGAGGCCGGCCGACCCTCTATGGGCGCGCCAGGAGGAGGAGTCCTCCTCCTAGTAGGAGTAGGACTGCCCTTTCCTACTCCTACTAGGAGGAGGAAAGGAAGGAGGAGAAGGATAAGGAAGGAGAAGGAGGAAAAGGCGGAAAGGGGGGCCGGCCCCCTAGTCCAATTTGGTTTGGGCTAGGGGGGCCGCGCACCCTGCCTCCTCTCTTCCACCACTTGGCCCATGAGGCCCATTACTTCCCTCGTATTCCCGTAACTCCCCGGTACCCCCGAAAATACCCGAATCACTCAGAACCTTTCCGATGTCCGAATATAGTCGTCCAATATATCGATCTTTACATATCGACCATTTCAAGACTCCTCGTCATGTCCCCGATCTCATCCGGGACTCCGAACTACCTTCGGTACATCAAATCACATAAACTCATAATACAATCGTCACCGAAACTTTAAGCGTGCGGACCCTACGGGTTCGAGAACTATGTAGACATGACCGAGACATGTCTCCGGTCAATAAACAATAGCGGAATCTGGATGCTCATATTGGCTCCCACATATTCTACGAAGATCTTTATCGGTCAGACCGCATAACAACATACGTTGTTCCCTTTGTCATCGGTATGTTACTTGCCCGAGATTCGATCGTCGGTATCTCAATACCTAGTTCAATCTCGTTACCGGCAAGTCTCTTTACTCGTTCCGTAATACATCATCCCGCAACTAACTTATTAGTTGTAATGCTTGCAAGGCTTAAGTGATGTGCACTACCGAGAGGGCCCAGAGATACCTCTCCGACAATCGGAGTGACAAATCCTAATCTCGAAATACGCCAACCCAACAAGTACCTTCGGAGAGACCTGTAGAGCACCTTTATAATCACCCAGTTACGTTGTGACGTTTGGTAGCACATAAAGTGTTCCTCCGGTAAACGGGAGTTGCATAATCTCATAGTCATAGGAACATGTATAAGTTATGAAGAAAGCAATAGCAACAAACTAAACGATCAAGTGCTAAGCTAATGGAATGGGTCAAGTCAATCACATCATTCTCCTAATGATGTGATCCCGTTAATCAAATGACAACTCATGTCTATGGTTAGGAAACATAACCATCTTTGATCAACGAGCTAGTCAAGTAGAGGCATACTAGTGACACTCTGTTTGTCTATGTATTCACACATGTATTATGTTTCTGGTTAATACAATTCTAGCATGAATAATAAACAATTATCATGATATAAGGAAATAAATAATAATTTTATTATTGCCTCTAGGGCATATTTCCTTCACCTTTCGGTAATGCACATCACTATAAGCCTTGCAAGCAATGTAACTAATGAGTTAGTTACGGGATGTAGCATTACGAAACGAGTAAAGAGGCTTGCCAGTAACGAGATTGAACTAGGTATTGAGATACCGACGATCGAATCTCGGGCAAGTAACATACCGATGACAAAGGAAACAACGTATGTTGTTATGCGGTTTGACCGATAAAGATCTTCGTAGAGTATGTAGGAACCAATATGAGCATCCAGATTCCACTATTGGTTATTGACCGGAGATGAGTCTCGGTCATGTCTACATAGTTCTCGAACCCGTAGGGTCCGCACGCTTAACGTTCAGTGACGATCGGTATTATGAGTTTATGTGTTTTGATGTACCGAAGGTAGTTCAGAGTCCCAGATATGATCATGGACACGACGAGGAGTCTCGGAATGGCCGAGACATAAAGATCGATATATTGGAAGCCTATGTTTGGACATCGGAATGGTTCCGAGTGAGTTCGGGCATATACCGGAGTACCGGGAGGTTACCGGAACCCCCCGGGAAGTATATGGGCCTTATTGGGCCAAAGTGGGAGAGAGAAGAAGGGAGCCTAGGAGGGGGCGCCCCCAAGCCCAATCCGAATTGGGTGGGGGTCGGCCCCCCTCTTTCCTTCCCCCTCTCCCCCTTTCTTCCTCTCCTAATCCAACTCTCCCCTTGGGCGCGCCGTAGAGGGGCCGAGCCTCCCCTCCTCCACTCCTTTATATACGAGGGAGGGGGAACCCCATAGACACACAAGTTGATTGTATAGCCGTGTGCGGTGCCTCCTCCACATATTTCCTCCTCGGTCATATCGTTGCAGTGCTTAGGCGAAGCCCTGCGCCGGTAGCTTCATCATCACCGTCATCACGTCGTCGTGCTGACGAAACTCTCCCTCGACACTCAGCTGAATCTAGAGTTCGCGAAACGTCACCGAGCTGAATGTTTGCAGATCGCGGAGGTGCCGTACCTTCGGTGCTAGGATCGGTCGGATCGTGAAGACGTACGACTACATCAACCGCGTTGTCATAACGCTTCCTCTTACGGTCTACGAGGGTACGTGGACAACACTCTTCCCCTCTCGTTGCTATGCATCACCTAGATGGATCTTGCGTGTGCGTTTGATTTTTTTTGAAATTACTGAGTTCCCCAACATTTTCTTCATTTTGCTCCGGTTTTACCCCCTTTTTTCTTCTTTTGTCTATGTTTTTATTCGGTTTTCTTTTGTTTCTTTCTCCATTTTATTCGATTTTTTATTACCTATTTTCTTTATTTTCTTCAGTTTCTTCTGTTCCTTTGTTAGTTTTCATTACTTTTCTTCAGCTTTATTTTGTTTCCCTTTTGGTTTTTGAGTTTCTTTATTAGTTTTCTTTGCTTATTTCATGGTTTTATTTGGTTTTTTTTGTTTTTCTTCATTTTCGAGGTGTTCTTTTGTTCCGTTTCTTTGGTTTTCACTGTTGTCTTCATTTTTCTTCTTCTTTAAACACATGTTAACATTTTCATACACATTGTACACTTTACGCATACATCAGGGAACATTTTTTTATAAAAACACTCAAAAATATAATTATCTTTTTTTAATTATGTATGATGACAGGTTTTTTCATACACATTGTATATTCTTTTAGTTGTTGATTTTTTTAAAATAGATACCCTCTTATTCCAAGCGGAACACTTTGTACATTCTTTGGTATATGTCTGGCACATTTTAAATACATAAATTGTCTTTTTAAGAATATAGGATTAACATTTTGTAAAATTTATGTTTTTACATTAAAAAATAATACACAATCTATATTTTTTGTCTACACTGGTAACATTTTTTTGTACATGTTTAATTTTTTAATATAGATGATTAACATTCATTCAAATAGTTTTGATGACCACCTTTTTCATACATGTTGTACACTTTTTATATACACGGAAATATTTTTTTACACATTTAATACATCTGAAATATATAATTAACATTTTTGATACATGGACAACATTTGAATTTTCTAAATTTTTATGTTTATTTTTTAATACACGTTCTACATATTTAGTATACTTAAGGAACATATTTTACATAGATGATTAACATTTTTGGAAAATGCATATTTTTGGATGTCTACCTTTTCCATACACATTATACATAATTTTTATACATCAGTAACATTTATATATGGGACGAGGAGTTTCTGCTCCTAGTCTCAACTGCACCCGCGCTCCGAAAAAAATAATCAAAATAAATACTAGAAAAAATCAGAAAAAATCCAAAAAAATTCGTGTGCGTAGATAATTTGATGCGTGAGGTCCGCTTCAAATTTCAACTCATTTGGACATTTGAGCAACTCTCGGTACCCCAATTTTTTCTTTTTTGCCGAGAGCTGCTCAGATGTCCAAATGAGTTGAAATTTGGAGCAGACCTCACGCATCAAATTATCTACCAAACAAAAAGAAATTGGATGTTTTTTGAATTTTTCTAGCAATTTTTTGATTGTTTTTCTAAGAGGGAGCAGATGAGCCTGGGCACCGAGTTGGATTTCCGTTATATATGCATGTTTATTATTTTCTGAGTTAATGATTAACATTTTTAAAAATCTTTTCTATGTCTACTTTTTCTCTACACATTGTACATTGTTTTTATATATTGCAAACATGCTTTTATACATAGTTAATATTGTTTAAGTGCATAATTAACATTTTTCGAAGGTGCATGAAATTATATTTGTGGAATATATGTGTTTAGAATATTTGGAAGTATAAATAAAAGTAAAAAACAAAAAGACGAAAAAAACGTGGCAGTGGGTGTTCCGCGCTCCTGGGCCAGCCCAGTAGGGATCTCGCTTTGCGGCGAATAGGAGGGCCCTTCGGCTTGTACTGCTCATCTTCTTCCTTATGCCAAGATCCATGTGGACGCTGCTGTCAGGCATGAGCGAGGTGGTGCTGCAGCAGTGGTTTGCAGGGATGACAGAGGAAATTATCTGGGTAGCTCTGTGTTGGTCGTTTATGGCGTGAGTAACCCAACCACGCTGAAGGCAGTAGCATGCAGGGAGGCGTTAGCCCTGGTGGAGGATCTTAACCTGACGAACTGTGTCATCTCCAGCGACTGTAAGAAAGTGGTGTCCGACATCTCTAAAAGAACCCTAGGGGCTCATGGGGCAATCATTGCCGAGATCAGGGCAAAAGCTTCTTTATTTAATTCTATGTTCATTTTTGAGGGACGTGTTGTTAATTATGAAGCACATAGATTAGCTCGTTTTTCTCTTTCTCAGGGTTTGAACCGTCACGTCTGGTTTGACACCCCTCATGACCCTCGTTGTATCCCACATCATGTGGAATTTGATGATGAATAAAAGTTTTTTTCACCCCTAAAAAAATGAGTCATTCCTCTAAGTTCCTGTGTAATTCGAGCCATACTCAGTGAATTAGTTATCAATTGAGTGAGTCAGTAGTAGTACTATGATCTTAACACTGGCCGTAGCCCGTAGCACACTTGCTTCTGTCTCTGTTGCATCTTTTGCAGCTGGGACTCAACGATGAGCCCAGCCCAGGTCGAGAACGCATGCATGCCGAATGCTCGGCGTCCACTGACCGTCACGCAAAGTTCCGATGATTCACGAAGATAGCCTGCGGATTGCGATGATGGGGAGTTAAAAGGCGCAAATGTCCATCATACCGTGCTCAGCCAAGCCAGTTCAGTCTCTGCCGAGCTACCGGTCAATGGAGGCAGCAGCCGGGTGGACGACAAACGGGGTCGGAGGAGTACACGGAGTAGACCGACACACTGTCCGCTGTCACGCAGTGGTAACTGGTGAGCATATGATCAGACCACCAAATCAGTCCCATGTGGCCGTTGATTGACCCCGCGTCTTCCATACACCCTACCGCGCGCGGGTATCTACGTGTCGACGCCTGCCCTCGCTCCATGGCGTGAACCCTGCGCCGAGCCGTCGACTTGATCCGGTCTCCGTCGCTTTCGCTCTCTCTCATCATGTCAGGTCAGGTGTGAAAGTCTGAAAGTTCCCGCTGGCCCCATCCCAACCGGAAGATTAGACCGACTCGGAGTCGCGCCGGTCCCCACCGAGACGAGGACAACGTCAACTCCCGAGTCTTCCTGACGAATTAGTTTGGTTCGATGGGCAATCCAAGGGCCAGGAATACCCGGGATCGGGTCATGCAAGTTCAGTCTTCCTCCCCGAGCCGTCCGGGCGTGCATGCTATTTATAAGTGGAGTGGAGATCAGTGGATCCACACCGTCCCAAGCACGACCGTGTCCATGGCTGGGAAAATGGAGGCCAAGCTCGCGGCCCCCGCGCTGCTCTCACTCGTCGCACTCACCCTGCTCGCGCACACGCTCCTCCTCCACCGTCCGCGCGCCACCGCCTGGCTCCTCTCCACCGTCGACGCCTTCGGGTTCGACGGCCGCCGCCTCGTCGAGCTCGTCAACAGGAGAAACATGATCCTCCTCTGCAACGCCATCCTCCTGGTCATCCTCAAGGACGCCGGGCTCCTGGCTGCTCCAGCTCGGCCAAGCAGCTCCGCGGCCGTAACGGCCGGTGGAGCTGCTTGCTCCAGCTCCGAGGCACGGTCTCAGCCGAAGAGTCGGCAGATCGGTACGGCGGCTGGCGCGACCGGCGCCGACGAAGGTCGGCTCGAGCGTGAACATCGAGGCGCTGAGACGGCCACGGCGCGAGTGCGGCGCGGGAAGCCGCTGACGAGAGCGACGCAGAGGGAATATGCCGCGCTCCAAGAGATCGATCCGGCGGAGAAACAGAGATCGGACTACAGCTTCAACCACCTTCATCATGGTGCTGGCTATGAGATTGCCGTGGTGGCGGATAGGATCTCTAGTTTGCATGACGAGGGAAGCAGAGGAGGGGAGCACACGACCCGGCAGAAAGCACAGCCTGAGATAGTTGACGACGTGGACGAGATGAACAAGAAATTCGAAGAGTTCATCGCCAGCATGAGGAGGAAGATGCATCTCGAGACCCTGCAGCTGCAGCAGCAGGTCGAGGTCTAGACACAGACCGGAAAATGACGTACTGTATGTAGAGTGACCAGTAGGCTGTAGAGATTCGACAAATGTTGCCGGAAATGGATGTCATGTATATGTAATTTTATACTAGTACTAGCACATATGCCCGTACGTTGCAAGGAAAAAAAAATTATGGTTATGCACAATCACAATGGTTCATAGTGAATACACTATGAAGAAACGCTAGTTGTCCCACCTATATATTCAAAGAAACACTGATTGTCCCATTCACCTAAACATCCAACGGTGCTACCGACAGTAGGGAGGCACACGTTGAGGTCTAGAAAAAATACATCACAGCCGCACAATCACAAAAGAAACTACGACATAGTTGGGAGTTCTCTTTTTTGGGGCGTGGTTGAGAGTTACATGGAAGGTCATCGGTGCCTATTAGACGCCCAGACCACAGGTAGTCATTTGGACACCGCCGGCTAGCCATGCCTCGCTTGATGCAAGGCGGTCTTTTGCCCCGTACAACATGAAATATCCATGCATCAGTTTCTTGGTATAATTTGAATTTTAATCCACACACAGGCCCCGCGAAACAACTGGAGGAACCCGTCAAGCGAAGGCCCAACCCAGCAACGTGGAAGCTCAATCTTGCGTGGGCTTTGACTTTGCCTAGGCTCGTTAACCAGCGTCACAGATAACATAATCTATAAAAAAAAAATATAACTTCACTTTAGAACGCATCATATTGTCTGGTTGGGTGGCAACCCCTAGGTTGTCTCTCGTGTAGGTCGTGTATTAAACTCCTAGCTGTGGCCATTATTTTTTAGTCTTCAACAGACTCCCGGTTTTCAGGCGAAGACCCAACCCAGCAACGTGGAAGCTCAATCTTGCGTGGGCTTCGACTTTGCCTGGGTTCTTTAACCAGCGTCACAGATAACAAAATCTATAAAAAAAAAATATAACTTCACTTTAGAACGCATCGTGTAGGTTGTGTGTTCAAGACGGGACGAAACAAAGCAGAGCCAAACCAAAAATACCTATTTTCTTTAATAGTAGATATAGATATAGATATAGATATAGATATATATTATATATTAGAAATCTGAAACTATGACAGAATGGGAAATTGTTGTTCTGCTATTTTGCAATGGACGCCAATAACTGGTGTAGGTCAGCTCTAGCGGGATTCAAGCGAACGATGCATTTTCCCTAGAGGGTTCGATCTAGTCAACGATTCTGTTCGCTGGAAAGAGCCCCCGAGTGAACCCCCTCCCTATGTACGTACGATAAGCTAGTTGTTCTCGTAACTGCCCCAGTTGGGCCACAAAAGAAGCTCGGTTTACTATAAAGAGAAAAATTCACTACAGGGCCTATTACTTGCGTTGGCGCCAACTTTAGTCCCTGTGGTTACAAATACCCGAAATACAGTCACTAAACTTGTTCTAGGGAGTCATCTATGGTCCATTATACGGTTTTGTGTACATATGTGTTGAGCTGGTGCTAGTCAACCGATGCCAAGTATGCATTGACTGCCACATGTGCCCAGCTCGCTCGAATACCCATGCACGCAGGTTTTTTGTGTGCAAAACTACCAGTTATTAAAAGACCCCCCACCTGGTCGCACACCTGGTCGGATCGAGCCACACCCACTCCGACCGAGCCCACTCGCTGCCCTCTCCTAACCCTAGCTTGCAGACTCCATCGTCGTCGCCTCCCTCCGCCACGTCGCCGCCGCCGCCCTCCGCTGCCTCGACGCCGCCGTAGCCATTGCCGTCGCCCTCTCTCCTCATGTCATCTTCGAGCTCTGTTTGATCTGGGCTACGTGGCCGCTCCGTTGTAGTTCCATTGATCCCGTGCCTAGATTGTGGCGAGCAGGTCAAGTTCTACCGCTCTGGCACCGACGTGCACGAGGGGTGGGTCTTCTACAGGTGCACCAAACACCAGGTCAAGTTCCTCTACCTCAGATTCTGCATCAGATTGCCTCTACAGGTGCATGAGGGGTGATCTGTACATGCTCCATATTGCCCCTGGTTCTGCATCGGATTGATCTATAAGACTGCATTATGGTTTTGGGTAAGATTAGGGTACTGCAATTGGTTGGTGCTGCTGAATATGTTGTGTTTACTGTGTTTTATAGTTAACTGAATATGCCTAATAGTTAACTGAACTTTATAGGTAACTGAACTTTTTCAGTTAACTGAATATGTTGTGTTTCCTCTGTTTTATAGGATACCTGTGATTTCTGGCGTTGGGAGCTTGAATATGTGCAGCATCTTGTTGAACATAGGGTTCTTGTTGGTGATGCTGCTGTGGATGCAATAGGAGCAGCTGAGGATAAAAGGGAGGAGCTTGAGAGGAAGAGGACTGAACCAATGAACACAAGAAGCATAGCTGGAAGAGGCATGGCTGGGAGAGGTGCTGGCAGAGTTGATTTTGGGTCATTTGGCACCCCTAGTGAGAAGAACTTTGCTACCAAGCAGCAAGTTGCTATGCTGCTTGGATTAGGTAGAGAAATTCTAGTGCTGCTGAAGCTGGTGATGGCTGCTGTTATGGTGCTTTGTGTGTTGTGTTTCATAGTAGTTATGAAGAAGTGAGATGTAGTGAAATCAGTGAGCAAACTAAGTAGATTAAGTACTTGTGTTTTGGTTTGGATGCATGCTTTGATGGTTGTAATGGTTGCATGCTGTGATGGTTGTAATGGATAACTCAAGTAATATGAAGGCCGGAGTTATGTACCAATGTTGTTATGTTATCTTGGAATGTTGAATATGTACCAATGTTGTTATGTTACTTCTTTATTTAAACAGCAACACAACATGTCAATTCAATTCTAATCATTTCGCAACATATTATAGTTGAAAACCAAATCCATTGCACTTAAAATTCAGTTGATAGGCAAGATAAATTGAGTTGACAACCAAATTCATTTCACAACATACTTGGACAAATTCAGT
Organism: Triticum urartu; assembly: GCF_056163025.1. Lineage (NCBI taxonomy): Eukaryota > Viridiplantae > Streptophyta > Magnoliopsida > Poales > Poaceae > Triticum > Triticum urartu. The sequence goes on from NC_141873.1 coordinate 110,778,625, forward strand.
TTACACAGGGACAAGAACAAGATAAGTCAAAATCATTCAACATCCCTTTAAGCTTCCTTATCTTCTCCTTGGTCTCCTCTTTGTGTTTGAATAAGTCACCAATCATGTACTCAATCTTTCTCTTCTCTTGCTTCAATTGATCCCTCTCCTGCATGACTTGGTCCCTCTCTTTCTCTGCCTTAACCCTGAATACCTGATGAATGTTTGTTACTGATTTGTCAGTGCTCTTCTTCTTCTCAAGATCTTCCTTCAGATCAGCTAGAGCAATTTGTGTGTTGCCTAATTGGCTCATTGCATGCTCCTTTTCAGCCACCATCTTGGCAAAATCAAGCTTGAAATGTCTCAGCTCATTCTCCATTTTTGTCTTCTCTTCCATGATCTTCAAGTTCTGTTCAGCACTCAACACATTTTCTGTTAGCCTTTGTTTTGTCTCCTCTTCATACATGCTCCATATGGTAGCTAGGCTCATCTTCAATGCTTCAAGCCACTCAGGGTCTATCCATTCCACATAGGTGCAATTAGGTACTTCCTATCATCCAAACAAACATTCAGTTAAGTGACATTATTTAGTTATCTGCAAATCTTCAGATAAAAGCCATTGTCACTGTAAAATGATGATAAAATGGCACTATTATCTGGATTTTAACAAACCTTGTGTGCACAAGCCAGGAATCTTCTTCCACTGTCAACTGATTGAAAAGCCACATGCTTCTCACACAAAGATCCATGCTCACATGTAAAGGTAGTCAGATCTGTGTCCAGGCTAGTCCATTCTTTGTAGAAAATTGTTGCAGGAGGCTAAAAAAAGAAAAAAAAATTACATTTGTTAAGTATAACCCTAGAAGCTGTTTAACCCTAGCTGCATGGAGAAGAGGACATGACTAACCTTGTTGGTCACCGAGTCATCTTCAGAAGAGGTTGGGAGATCATCCCAGGACACCATTGTCGGTGTCAAAACCGGCTGATCTCGGGCAAGGGGTCCCGAACAGTGCATTTGAGGATCGAAGGTAACAGGAGACGAGGGACACGATGTTTACCCAGGTTCGGGCCCTCTTAATGGAGGTAATACCCTACTTCCTGCTTGATTGACTTTGATGAGTATAGGGGTTACAAGAGTTGATCTACCTTGAGATCGTAATGGTTAAACCCTAGATGTCTAGCCTATATGATTATCATTGCCTCTAAGGACTAAACCATCCAGTTTATATAGACACCGGAGGGGCCTAGGGTCATACAGAGTCGGTTTACAGAGAAAGGAATCTTCATATCCGAACGCCAAGCTTGCCATCCACGCAAAGGAGAGTCCCATCCGGACACGGGGGAAGGCCTTCTATCTTGTATCTTCACGGCCCACTAGTCCGGCCCATGTCACATAGCCCAGATGCCCGGGGACCCCCTAATCCAGGAATCCCTCAGTAGCCCCTGAACCAGGCTTCAATGACGATGTGTCCGGCGCGCAGATTGTCTTCGGCATTGCAAGTAGGGTTCCTCCTCCGAATACTCCAAAGTAGCTGAACAAAAGAACTATATCCGGCTTTGTATAATCAGTTACAACCCTGATCCACAAGGGTGGAATACTTAAACAAAACAAGTCACGCCTGCCGGTGTCAAAACTGGCGGATCTCGGGTAGGGGGTCCCGAATTGTGCGTCTGAGGTTGATGGTAACAGGAGACAGGGGACATGGTGTTTACCCAGGTTCGGGCCCTCTTGATGGAGGTAAAACCCTATGTCCTGCTTGATTAATATTGATGAGTATTGGGGTTACAAGAGTTGATCTACCACAAGATCGCAATGGCTAAAACCCTAGGAGTCTCGCTTATGTGATTATGATTGTCCCTACGGACTAAACCCTCCAGTTTATACAGACACCGGAGGGGACTAGGGTTGTACAAAGTTGGTTACATAGAAAGGAATCTTCATATCCGAACGCCAAGCTTGCCATCCACACCAAGGAGAGTCCTATCCGGACACGAGTGAGAGTCTTCGGTCTTGTATCTTCATAGCCCATCAGTCCAGCCCATGTCCAACAGGTCGGACGCCCGAGGACCCCTTAGTCCAGGACTCCCTCAGTAGCCCCTGAACCAAGGTTTAATGACGAGGTGTCCGGTGCGCAGATTGTCTTTGGCATTGCAAGGAGGGTTCCTCTTCCGAATACTCCAACACATTCTTTGAACAAAACGAACGTGTCCGGATCTACAAGAAAAGTACCACACACCACCATAGAGAGTATAATATTTCACGAGTCCAATCTGCTGACAACTTTTTGTATCGTGACATCACGTCCTTGTCTGGTTATTATTTCGAATCGTTTTTTGGCCTGCCGCTCCATATTTCGAGATGTGGCTTTATTGGCACGTCTTGTCAAAGTAGAGATCATGTCCCCCTATTATGGGATTCTCATCAATACGGGTATGGGTAATCCAGCCGTGCCACCTGCACGGCCCCTGGGGAATAGGCGAGTTTTATGGCGAGTGGGGAGGCGCTTGATATTCACTGCCTTTATAAGGAGATAAGGATTTACATCTTTCACCCATGCCTTCTCTCTCCCCACCTACCCACTTTCGAGCTCCATCGCCCAAGTTCTCATCCTTTCTGCCTCAAGAAAGCACTCCAACAATGTCCAGAGCGCAGGGCAAGTGGATGGCCTCCACCGTCAAGGAGAAGGACATCGTCCAACTTCGGGAGGCCGGATATTTGGCCAAGGAAATCGCCCATCGGCTTCCCGCTAAGGGATAGATCGTCCCCACTCCGGAGCCCCATGAGAAGGTTGTGTTCATCCCTCACTTCGTCCGCGGGCTGGGATTTCCTCTCCACCCATTCGTCCGTGGACTCATGTTCTACTACGGGCTGGATTTCCATGACCTAGCCCCCAATTCCTTCCTCACCATCTCAGCATTCATCGTCGTGCGTGATGCCTTCCTCCGCATCCCCCCACTTCAGACTATGGCTGAAGACCTTCAATGTGAAGCCGAAGGTGGTGGGTGGCGAACAGGCAGAATGCGAAGGCGTCATGGTGAGCAAAATGTCCAACGTCCCGTGGCCCAAAGGCACCTTTGTGGAGACCGTCAAGGGGTGGCAGAAGTTGTGGTTCTACGTCACTGAGCCCCGCGACGCTGCCTGGGCCGCGGCTCCCGAATTCAAATCCGGGGCCCCAATGCGGCTTACCTCCTGGCAGGAGAATGGCCTGGATTGGTCTTTGTCGGACGAGCTGACAATGCTTCAGATGCGCATCAGGAGCATGATGGACAAGAACGTCAAGCTCGTCAATGTGATTCAGGTGATGCTAATTCGCCGGATCCTTCCATGCCAGAACCGGGCTTGCCATCTATGGGAGTTCAATCTGGCCAAGCAGAAGACCTTGCAACAATTCTTCGGAACTACGCACGAAGACATCTGGAAGGTGCTCTTCAAGGCCAACGAGACGTGGCCGGAGACAACCGAGGAATGCGGGCACGATCTAGCCCATCCCGCCAGTTCGGTAAGTTTTCCGTGCTTCAAGGCGTATCCCTTTCTTGCTTGCTCAAGGAGGATGTCCCAACTTCTCTATTTTGCCTTTTCAGGGTTGGAAAAAGAAGGCGGAGCGGATTCGGTGTTCAGCTCCGCTGCCCGAGGAACCATCCATCCCACTTTTGACGAAGATGCTGGTTCCGGCGCCCTACGTGGCGCCGGAGAAGAAGGCTAAGGGGACCAGCGGAGGCCTTCGTCCCAAGGGTACTTCAGACATGGTGTCCGAAGATGCCAAAACTCACTCCGCCGCCGAATACGACGAGGAGGAGGAAGAGGAGGAAGAAAGCAACTTTCCCCTCCCCGAGGGGGGAAAGAAGAGGGCAGCCTCCACAGATCTGGAAGAGGAGGCATCCAAGAAGGGAAAGGCTTCCTTCGTGGATAGCTCCACATGGGACGTCAATAGCAGCCCAGAGCGGCGCCCTCGAAACAAGCCCCTGGCCGAATCGTGAGTATCCGAAGACCCTGATGTATTCATATATCCTCCTCTTTCACTTCATAATTCTAACATGTTGAATCATGCATTTGCAGTCTGGCTCGTTCCGCCCTCGAGCAATCCTCGTCTTCGGGGAACTCGCTGGACCCGAAGGTGATGGATAGCGGGTCCCTTCCAACGGCCTCCTCTCCCAAGGCCATGGACGACGCCAAGGTGTTGTACCGAAGGACCCCAGGCCAGGGAGAGATGCAGGAGGCTGTTAGGACGGCGCCAGAGGGCGATACCTCGGCCGCCGGACACATGGGGGAGCATATCCCCATGGAGACTGGTGATGGGGGCCATGTCCAATTCGGCCCCCAGCCGAATATTGTCCCGGAGACCTATACGGCTCCGGAATCCGGCAAGCGGCCTCCTTCATCGGAAGGAGGTGTGCCCATTCCGCCGGTGACCTCTGTCCAACTAGAGGTGCCGGATACTCTACTGGAAGTGATGCGAAGCGCTTCCATCGTTAAGGAACACCGTACCCTCATGGGTGCGGTGATTGAGAAGATTCAGTCTGCGAAGAGTGGATTGACCGAAGCCTGCGCGAGCCATCTAACAGGCTTTGAGGTAAGCGCTACATTTATGTGAAAATAAAGTTACAGTATAGACAGTAGCCCCTGAGACTTTGTCTGGTGTTCGAAAAGAAAAGCCAAATGGAGGATCAAATACTTTGTCACATGAGACTAATCATATATGTCTTTGTGAATAAGCAGGCGTCGCTGCTAGCTGCGACTTCTCATCCTGCCGAGGTCTCCAGACTGAAGTAGAGGCTTGAACGGACCACGGAAGAGCTCAGCCGTGTGAAAAAGTTGCTGGAGGATACCCAAGGTATGCAATGAGCTTGTGTATGTCCGGAAGGGATGAATTATGTAAGCTGATCATAGTGCCATGACATTTATTAGGGGCGGCGACCAAGGTGGGGGCCCTCAAGAAGGCGCTGGCCAATGCCGAGGAGAGAGCGGTAAAGGAAAAGCCGCCCGAGAAAAGCATGAGGCCATGGTTGGTGAGGTCCAGCGGGAGCTCCAGGACATAGTGAAGAAATGCGAGTCCTTGGAGCGCCAGAATGCGGACCAAGAGTCCGAACTCGCTAAGGCCCGCCAAAGCACACAAGAGGCCTGGGCCGAAGCCCAAGGCGCCCTTCGGGAGATCCAAGAGGCCAAGAAGATCGCGGCGGGTAAGGCTTTTATTATGCAAATCAAGTATGTGAGCCAGAGGTATCTCTTACTGACCCGGATTAGGAGTTCTCTAGGGGCGTTTGCAGATTTGCCGTGCAGTGTTTCCGATGCTGCGGAATTCTTCCGGGCCGAAGAGGGGAGCTCAACAAAGAAGCTGTATTGGTCGCAATACCTTGCACCAAAACATCCGGTGCCCTTTAGCGACCAGCTAAAACAGTTGGTCGAGCTACATAGGGTGGGCGAACTAGCCATGGAGGATTTAATAATCCGGCTGTGGCCTGCAGAAGCTATACCTGGCAGCTACTTCGGCCTCGTGAAGCGGCTGGTCAATGCCTGCCCTCGGCTTGACGCCATCAAGCGGTCGGTCTGCATAGAAGGTGCACGGATGGCGTTCGCCCGTGTCAAGATACAGTGGGCGAAGATGGACACCGTCAAGCTAGCGACCGAAGGACAGCTCGTGGGCAAGGAGCACCGCACGCCCGAGCGGTATTTTGAAGATGTTCTAAAGGGATCCCGCATTGTGGCGGAGCAATGTGCTAAGGACATTATTTTTGAATGAATACATTCATGTAATCCCGTCCTATATGATGAAAACAAGGCTTGATATGTAATATAATGCTTTGCTGTTTGTTAAAGTTTTACCTCCCGTGCGGCCGTTTCATCAAGTCTGAGAGTTGGCCAGTCGTCGGCTTCAGCCCCCATGTAGGTAGTACGGGGGTGTTCGGGGTGAATCTAAACACTCTTTATCCAAGAGTTTGGTCCTTAAAGGAGGTGTTTAGCGCAACGAACCAGGCAATCGGACTATGTGGCTTTATTACCCTCACTTAGCCATAGGACTTTGACAATGAAAATGTAGGCACAACCCCTAGTATCCAGACTAGGGTGTTGTAAACACCTGATCGGATAAGAACCGATTCGTCGCATAATGCGGGTAAAATCGCTAAAGATTTGAAACCTCCGAAGAGCTGACCGGCTCACGCCGCATCATGACAGTCAGTTTTCGGCTTTCTCTACTGAGGTGCTCATCCGGATAAACCAAGACACAATCGCAGTAGTTCTCCCTTTACTACCCTAGCCGATATAGTGGAACGTAAGGTAGTAAGCACAGGAGCCGGGCAACCCAACTATTGAGCGCCAAGTCAGTTACATAGAAAGGAATCTTCATATCCGAACGCCAAGCTTGCCATCCACGCCAAGGAGAGTCCTATCCAGACACGAGTGCGAGTCTTTGGTCTTGTATCTTCACAGCCCATCAGTCCAGCCCATGTCCAACAGGCCAGACGCCCGAGGACCCCTTAGTCCAGGACTCCCTCAATGCCCACTGACAGCTTTTTTTGGCGAGACGTTATGCTCTCGCCTTATCATTATTTCGAACTGCTTTGTGGCCTCCCACTCCGTGCCTCGAGGCGCGGCCTCTATTGACACTTCTTGTCAAAATAGAGATCATGTCCTCTTATTGCGGGATTCTCATCAATACGGGTTTGGGTAATCCAACCGTGCCGTTTGCACGACCCCTTGGGAATAGGCGAGTTTTAAGGCCCGTGGGGGGGAGCTTGATATTCACTGCCTTTATAAGAGGATAAGGATCCATATTTCTACCCGATGCCTTCTTCTTCCTCAGCCCATCCGCCCTCGAGCTCCAGCGCCCAAGATTCAATCTTTTTCATTCCCACCAAACACTCCGGCCATGTCCGGATCCGGCTCTCAAGGAAAGTGGGTGGCCTCCTCAGTAACGGAGAAGGACATCAAGGAGCTACGGGAGGCGAGGTACTTGACAGCGGAATTCAGACACAGGCTCCCTGCCAAAGAGCAAGTTATCCCCACTCCAGAGCCCGGTGAGAGGGTTGTGTTCCTCCCTCATTTTCTTCGCGGACTAGGGTTTCCCCTCCACCCCTTTGTTTGAGGTCTCATGTTCTATTACGGGCTAGATTTCCACGATCTATCCCCGAACTCCATCCTCCACATCTTGGCATTCATCGTCGTGTGTAAAGCATTCCTCCGCATCCCGCCACACTTCGGCCTGTGGCTCAAGGCTTTCAACGTGAAGCCGAAGGTGGTCAACGGAGAGCATGCGGATTGCGGTGGTGCCATGGTGAGCAAACACCCCAACGTCACCTAGCCCAGAGGGACTTTTGTGGATACCATCAAGACGTGGCAGCAGGAGTGGTTCTACATCACCAAACCTCGCGACACCAAGTGGGCAGTCGCTCCTGCTTTCAGATCCGGACCCCCGCTGTGGCTCACGTCGTGGACCAACAAGGGTCTGGACTGGGGATCATCCGACGAGGTGTTGAGGCTGCAAAAGTGCACCAAAAGTATCATAGAGAAGGGCACTAGCCTCACTGACATGGTCCAGGTGATGCTCATCCGCCGAACCCTTCCCTGCCAACTCCGGTCTCTCCGCATGTGGGAGTTAAATTCAGAAGGGCCGCGGACCCTGTGGCGGTTCTTTGGCATGGCGCACGAAGCAATCTAGAAGCTTATCTTCAAGACTCAAAAGTCGTGGCCACAGACGCTCGAAGACATCGACCTTGACTGCAATCATCCGGCTTCCTTGGTAAGTGCCATATGTCCGAACACAGCTCAGTTCCTCAATCAAAAACGGGTGCACTGAGACTTTCGTCTTATAATAGGACTGGACAAACAAGGTGGAGCGGATCAGGTGTCCGGCTCCACTCCCCGAAAACCCAGCTGATCCTCTGTTAATGAAGATGCTAGTTTCGGCGCCCTATCAGGCGCCAGAGAAAAAGGCCAAGAAAAAGATCAAGGAGGCCAAAGGTGGCCTCCGCCAAAAGGGTACCTCGGACGTAGTGTCTGGAGAGACCGAAACTCACTCCTCCCATGAGGAAGATGAAGATGAAGAGGAGGAGGAGGAAGAGAACAATCCCCCCTAAGGGGAGAAGGAAGAAAAGGGGGGCCCTCTGTAGATCCAGAAGCGGAGGCGCCCAAGAGGGGGAAGACATCCCTCCCGGATGGCTCGGATTCGGATGCTGACGCCATCCCCAAGTGGCGCCCCAGGCCGAAGCCCCTTTCCGCATCATAAGTATACGAGGGTGCCTTTCATACGCCCAATCTTTATGATTGTAATTTAAAGCGTTATATGGTGTAGTTAGGCCCACGATCTCCCGCAACAATCATTAGAGGGGAATCTTTGGACCCGAAGATGATGGAGAGCGAGTCGCCCTCGCGAGCCTCCCCGCCTATCAGCACAGACGACACCGAAATGTTGTCTCGAAGGGCCTTTCTGGGCCACGGGGTGGTACGGGAGGCCGCCGAAGCAGCGCCAGAGGGTAACGCCTTGGCCGCCGAAAACACGGGGGGAACAATCCCCACGGAGACTGATGGTGGGGCCTTGACCAGTCCGGCCCCCAGCCGAACACTATTCCGGAAACCCAAGTGGCTCCGAAATCGAATAGGTGACCCCCCGCAAGGGAGGGGGGAGTGCCAACTTCCGCGGAAACCTCCACTAATCTGGAGGAGCCGAACACACTGATGGAGGCACTGCAACGTGCTTCCGTCGTGGAGGAGCACTGCACCCTGATGGGTGTGGTGATTGAAAAGGTTCAGTCCGCCAAGAGCGGGCTAAACGAGGCGGTCACTAGCCTGCTAACAAGCTTCGAGGTATGCGATGTAATATTCCTGACCGCTTTTCATATGAACAAGATGCCTGTGTATAGATAGTAGCCCCTGAGATTCTGGTCGTCTTTTGAAAAAAAAGGCGAATAGAGGATCGATAATATTCACAGGAGATAATGTACTTTTATATGTTGACACACATGCTTCATTGTTAGCAGCAACCGTCCAGGCCGCCGAAGTATCCGAGCTCAAGCATAAGCTGGGGCTGGCCGATGATGATCCCGTCCGTATCAACAAGAAACTTGATGAAGCCCAAGGTTTGTTTCCAAATATTTCGTTCATGCCTGTATTAATATGCAGATCTTGAGTCAAAGCTCATGCGCTGCTTATGTGTATGATTGCAGGCAGTGCTGCTGCAGTCGAGGCCCTTAGGGGTGAGCTTGCCCACACCAAGGAGCAGGCAAGGGTGAACAAAGCAGCCACTGATAAAGCGATGGAGGACCTAAATCCGAGTAGGTCGTCCGCTGCCAATATGAGGAGTGGGTGACCGAAGTGGAGTACGCGCTCAAGGATGCCGCCAAAAAGTGCGAGTCCCTAATGTTGAGCCCATGGATTATACGCACTCTCACCCTTCCACCATTGCTAGCCTCTCTTGTGCCCCGCAACTTTCGCCGGTACCTTAAACCCACCATATACCTTCCTCAAAACAGCCACCATACCTACCTATTATGGCATTTCCATAGCCATTCCGAGATATATTGCCATGCAACTTTCCACCATTCCGTTTATTATGACACACTCCATCATTGCCATATTGCTATGCATGATCATGTAGTTGACATCGTATTTGTGGCAAAGCCACCGTTCATAATTCTTTCATACATGTCACTCTTGATTCATTGCACATCCCGGTACACCGCCGGAGGCATTCACATAGAGTCATATTTTGTTCTAAGTATCGAGTTGTAATTCTTGAGTTGTAAGTATGAAAGTGCGTTATATCGACTAGAGGGGGGGTGAATAGGCGATTTTTATGAAAGTCTTCAAAACGTGAGAGTTATGAAGACAAACAGTGAAGATTATGCCTATTACTATGCAGCGGAAGTTAGATTACACTAGTCCAGCCATGGTCATGTATTCAATAGAGTGAAATCGCAGTGACAAACAGCTTCAGTGTAATAAGGATCAGGTAGGAAGAAGTTATGAAGCCAAACAGATCATACATTCATTTTGTGAAGACAAACGGTAAAGCAGGCATGTAATGGCTTCACAATGAATAACTGTAAGTAAAAGGAAGTGAAGTTGAAACCAGTGACACGTTGAAGACAATGATTTGTTGGACCAGTTCCAGTTGCTGTGACAACTGTACGTCTGGTTGGAGCGGCTAGGTATTTAAACCAAAGGACACACAGTCCCGGACACCCAGTCAAGGACACGTAGTCCAAGACACCCAGTCCTCACCGTTTTCTCCTTGAGCTAAGGTCACACAGACCTCGCCCAATCACTCTGGTAAGTCTTCAAGGTAGACTCCCAAACCTTCACAGACTTCGTTCACTGGCAATCCACAATTTCTCTTGGATGCTCTGAACGCGACGCCTAACCGTCTGGAGGATGCACAGTCCTCAAGTGTAATAAGTCTTCAAATCACACAGACACGAAGACTTAAGTGATGCCCAATTTACTCTGGCTCTGGGTGGTTAGGGCTTTTCTCCTCACTGGGAATTTTTCTTTCAAAGGCTTCGAGGTGGGTTGCTCTCAAACGACAAAAGCCGTGCACTGAAATCTGAGCAGCCAACCATTTAAGGTTGTGGGGGTGAACTATTTATAGCCACTTGGCAACCCGACCTGATCTGTCCGAAATGATCCTGGGTCACTAAGGAACTGACACGTGTACCAACGGTCGGATTTCGAACTCACACGGCAACTTTACTTGGGCTACAAGTAAAGCTGACTTGTCTGACTCTGGACAAGATTTTCTCTCATAGGCTTCGCTCGAAGACATAGGATTTGAATTAGGCATCACTTCAGTCATTCTGACTGGTTCTCTTCGACCCCACTTAACAGTACGGTGGTTCCTATGACATAACATGAATGAAATAAAACTATGAAGGATCTAGGTCTTCGAGTTCCAAAAGCTTCATAGGGAGTCTTCTCATGTCATTGTCTTCAATATGAATATCTTCATAAACCACCATTGTCTTCAATGTCTTCGTACATTTTTAGGGGTCATCTCTGGTATTAAAACTGAATCAATGAGGGACTTCTACCTGTGTTTTCCTGCAATTCTCACAAACACATTAGTCCCTCAACTAGGTTTGTCGTCAATACTCCAAAACCAACTAGGGGTGGCACTAGATGCACTTACAATCTCCCCCTTTTTGGTGATTGATGACAAACTAGTTGAAGTTGTCAAAGGGAAACATAATTTGTGAAATTGTAAAAGAATTGTCTTCATAAGTTGCAAGGGCTCCCCCTGAAGATGTGCATATAAGTAATTTGCTTCTTGAATGCAAATGCACATGGCAGGTTGTACTTGTGGAGATCCACTTCAACTTATGACAATCCACTATGCATGTGAAAGTATATGAAGATAATGACATGCATAATGGAAAATGGACGTCTGCAGAATGAGATGAGTGCGGAATTTATCTTCGCAAACCGGAGTGACAAACAGGTAGCAGACGACCATCAAGGCTAAGTGTTACAACTCAATGAAGCAAATGTAGCAAAAAAACGGGAGTTGTAAGCACGAAGCAAAATGTAGCAAAAATATGAAGGCACCCGCCCATAGTGACCCGCTTGAAGACTATAACCATCATATGCTTCATATGCTTCTCCCCCTTTTGTCAGTGATGACCAAAAAGGTTTGAAGACATAGAGGTTTCTACGCGTTCCCAGGCGCAGCAGGGTCGGTGGAGTTGTTTGGCCGTGGTGCAGACGAGCTTGGTGCAGATTCGACGCGCGTTGAAGCAGGTGGAGATGATGTCGCGTCGTCTTCTTCTTCAATAATCCGGGCAGACACGGTGGCAGCAGAAGAAGAGAACTCTGACTCTTCAAGTGATGGTGTGCTGCGCATCACCGCTCTTCTTGGAGGCGTGGAGTCAAATTTGAAGTGCTCTGTGAAGCCATCCTCATGCAGTTCAGCTTCAGGGCACATCATGGTGAGGCCCTTCCAAGTGCGGCGACAGGTCTCGTGTGTGACAAATGCATTCTTGGTTGCCAGATTTCTGATGCGATTGACTTCTTGCATGATGCTTCTCATCTGCCTCTTGAGCCAGTCGTGATGCCTATCTTGCTTTTGGTGAAGAGCCACAAGAAGCTCTCTGTCATTGAATGCACGAGCGCGCTTCTTGGGTCTCTTTGCAGCTGTGCTGTTGGTGGCTTCAGTTGATGCAGGGGCACGTGTGGTGCCAGCCATTGGATACACTCGGGAGAGAGCTTCAACACCTTCAATATTTTGAGTGAAGCTCTGGTGTTCTGCATTCTGAAGACTTAGTGGTTGCTTGCCAGGCTTTGGATATATTGCTTCAGTAGATGTGTCCACATCTGGCAAGAATATCCTATGGTTGCGGGCTGAGGGTTGATAGGAGATTGCAGAGTGAAGCTTGATCAGCCTCATAACCCAAGGAGCATAGAACTTTAATCCAAACAGTTCTGAAGCAGACGCTGCAAATTGACGGATGAAGAGATCCTGTGTATTGAAGCATTTGCCGTGAAGAATGCAGAAGATGAGAGTCTTCATTGCACCATCAATCGTTGCATATCGAGAGTGTCCCTTGACTGGCCAGAGAGTCCGCCTTATGATGTGATATATTGTTCTGGGCAGGTACTCTAAGTCTTCAACGAAGAACTTAGTTGGATAGGGTGCATTTGGAGGAAATGGCTTCATCATTGAGAGCATCTGACTCATATCTGGCTCAGGACGCTGAAATATGCTCTCAATTGCTTCAGCATGGAGTTGGCACCCTTCTTCAAAGAATTCGCCAGGAGTGGGAAGGCCGGTAAGCTCAATTAGGTCGAAAGCATTGGCTTCATGATGGATATTGCCTGTCATCCACTCCAGGATCCATGTCTTCGGATCTCTATTATAGCCTTTGATATGCAAAGTGGCATAGAACTGGAGCAGAAGCTCTTCGTTCCAGTGCTCTTCGTCAGTGATAAATGGCAGCAAACCCACTTGCTTGAAGCAATCCAGTGCTTCTTCCAGACCAGGCAGACCTGCAACAGCTTCAACCTCAAGGCGCTTGTGAGGAAAGATGCGGCCTTGGTTGTAGAGGATGCATGAATAATAGCTGCGCTGTTGATGGCTCCAGAACCTATCTGATACAATCCGTTCCCTTGAATAAGGGTTCTTGGAGCGGTCGAAAAACGTGTTATCTGCCCTGAAGCCGTTGATGTTGAAGGAACCAGGAGCTGATGCAGGACCTGGAAACCTTGGTAGTCGTGGGATCGGCTTCTGGACCTAGGGCCTGTGCGCAATATGATAGTTGAATTATGGTCCGGCAGCAGACTCAGGCACAGAATGTTCAGGAGCAGTAGCTTCGGTGTCTTCTGAAGCTGTTGTTGGGGAGGGCTCCACATTTGCTTCGGCGTTGTTTGTGGCAGCCTCAACATTTTCAGCTTCAGGCACGTTCTCCTTGAGAACTGCTTCTTGTTGGTGCGGGGGAGTTGGAGCTTGTGGTATTTCAGCTTGCTCTTCGGCTGATGCAGCCGGAATGTCTTTAGCAGCCTGAGCCCTTGGCCCTCTGCGAAGCCTATGGAGTGTAGGCGCTGGTGGAGTTGCAGTGGGTTGGGGCTCATCTTCCTCCTGTGGGCGATCTGCCCACGACGCATTTTGTGTGATTGGCGTCAATGGACGACCAATACTGATCTGTTCGCTTGTCTCAAGCTGAGGAAGGGCTGCATCACCTTGCACATTGTCTTGGGGACCAATGTCTTCAGCAGCATTGGGGTTGGCTGCTGGAATGTCTTCAGCGTGCGGAGCCTCTATGTAAGCAGGCTCATGCACTGTCAACTGACGATCTGCGTCAGGATAGCGGACGCAGAGTGGTTCAACTATCAGGGGCTCTGTGGGAGCAGCCCGAGATCTCTTGGTCTTGTGCTTCTTGATGATGGGTTCAGAAGGAGAGGCTTCAGAATGTTTTCTCTTCTTAGCTTCAGCCTCTGCAGTCCGTGTCTTCTTGTGCTGTGAGGCGGTTGATCGACTCTTTGGCTTCGAGCCAGTCGTTGCAGCTGGGAAGACAATCGGAGCATCAGGTTCGGACCTTGGCACTTCAGGTTCGGGCACAGCCGCCTTCTTTTTCTTCTTCGCGGCCATCCTGGGGTCAATGCCGGGACGCCCAAGCGCCTTGCGCTTTTCTGCCTCATTGTAGGCTTGCACGCAGTGATCAGCCAAAGTCTTCATGCGTTCTCGCGAGCCTTGAGCTTCGGCACGCGTCTTCAGGAAGTTTTCTTTCAGCTCGTGCAACATGATCTTGAAGTTTTTCACTTCTTGCACACTGAGCTTGGCCACATGCTTCTTGAACTGAGCCTTTTCATGATTAATTTTCTGCTTCAGTTCTACAATTCGCTGGGCTATTGCAAGTTCTGAAGCGATTGCACCTTGAAAGGCAACGCTGAGGCCTATGGGTAGCTGCAGATCATTGAAGCTTATGTCTGGTGTGTCAAACCATTCATCGATGAAGTTGTGGATGATGGCGACATCAAACAGAGGCAGATTGTTGAAGATTTGAGCCTCCTCCTTGCTCTTGATGAGCTGCTCAAGAGCATCATCTCCAAGATCTTCATCGCTTGAGAGATCAATGGCTTCGCAGCGCAGAATGTCAGCAGCTGTGAGCTCTTTGCCTGTGTGTGGCTGAGGCTTCTTGGCTTCTTGGGGCTTGGACACTCATGATAAGCCTTCTGATTGCACACTGGCTTCAGGAGGTGCAGTTGCTAAAGGCTTCACTCTTGCGATCTTGGGAGAAGCGGCTGGCTTTGAAGCTTTTGGAGCTTTTGGCTTCTTCTGCTTTGGCTTCGGAGCAGCAGGGGCGTCATCTGACTCAGTATCTGCTGGAGGGTCATTCACAGCAGTCCCTTGGACTAGGATGCGAGTGATGAGGCCTGCAAGATTGGCATACGGCCCGATGATATTGGGATCGGCGTTGCGTGTGCCATCTGCCCTTGGTGAGGAGGGACCAGGGTTGAAGTCAAGCCCAAATTTCTTCTTGTTTATCTTCGCTGACTGTTGTGCAAACTTAAAGTTGCGCTTGAAGAGATTATCATCGCGGCACCAGAGAAGTGATGACGGATGTGCCTCAGCTGGCTGTGGTCCTCTCACCATGCATGGATAGAAGCCTTGAGCAATGGCTTCGTCTCTGGACCTGGGTACAAGATTTTTGTATAATACATCTCCCCACGGTCTCTTGATGGCGCACTTCTCCGCATATTCCTGAGTGACGAAGCGGTAGTGGAACCATTGCTCTGCCCAATATCTTCGAATCCATTGGATTTGTGTCTTGCGCTGACCATAGCTTTCTTCAGGATCAGTTTTGTACATCTCTGCCAATTCATCAGGCAGATCTTTGGACGTTTCACCACGTCGCTGTCTGCCTCCCTTCCTTGCTGCTGTTTCTGAAGCCATGAATAACTTGGAAGGCTTCAAGATGTTCAAAGGCTTCAAAGGCTTTCTTTTGCAAGAACTGGCTTCAGGCGAGTTGATGTGATGCTCAAGTATTCTGCAAATGAATGCAGACTATGAGAACCAAAGGATTCTCCCACGGACATGTACCTGTGACAGCATTAAGGTGCGAGGGAAGGGGAAGAGGTCATATGCATTCTCAGAAGATTTTGAAGATAAATCGGTTTAGAAGACATTGACCTCATTATGCGAAGACATTCACTTATAGATAAGAAGTTGGTTCCAGATTTGTACGAACCCATAGATCAGTACAAGTGAGGAATCTAACTACTTTATGAAGCACAAGTGAATATACTAGGCATGTTATGAGATGCAGCGAGAGATTTAACTGGTGTGAAGAGAAACTTCTTATGGCAGAAAGTGACTGAACTGTAGGATCAAAAGAGGCTGTAAAAGGAGGTTTTATTTACCACACTTGGAACTGCTAGACGAAGTGAGAGTTGAGGTCGAGCAGTTCAATCCTCCATGCCCTAACTTGGCAACGAAAGACACCTACGGCGACGGCGGAGAGAGCGATGTCCGCTGTCGGCGTGAAAACGGCGTCGGAGAGGTTGCGGCAGTGAAGCGCTTCGTCGCCAGCGTCGTCGAGTGCTAGCGGTGGCGCTAGGGTTCGTGCGAGGGTGGAAGAAGGAGATAATGACCGCAGTGAATCGTGTATTTATAGGGATAGAGGCGGCACTGCGCTATTACGCAGGTACCCCTGGCGGTTCGCATTTGAGGCATGCGTGGCCAGTTAGAGGAAGATTGGGATTTGTTCCATGTCCCACGCATGCCTAAATTGTCGGGCGGTCGTTCCTTCTTCTCCGGATCTTATGTGGAGGAATGAGCATTAAAAACGGACTTTTATGGTTGTCACTATGTCTTCAGCTGACAAGGACACAGTGAAGACATTTGACAGTTTCAACAGAATGCATATGACTTGGAGAGATAGAGTTTGAGATAGAAAGCATAGAGAGGTTAGGGTCCGATCACATTCACTTAGTTCAAAGGATTCAACCAAGAAGACATAGCTATAAGTGAATGCTGTAGAGGACAGAACATCAGTACATATATATCCATATAATCAACGCAGTGAAGATAATAATGAAGACATATTGAGAATGAAGCCAAACCAAATGTGAAGACATTGCGAGGTAACGCCATGAGTGAAATACTTCAAAATAGAACGTTTGGTGGTGGCGTTACCCACCGTATAGGAAGTATTAGACCCAGACACGGCGCACAATTATCGTGGCGCTCCGAAGTCAAATTCCACATTAATGTATTCACACTTAGAATGTATGTCTTCATTGATTGAAGATATACGCTACTTCGTGTGTTGCACATCTAAGTCATCAATATGCATAAGTGTTAGGATGTGTGCCTGATCACAGGACATTTGAGGATTCCAAGATATTTAGCTCACACCGTAACTTGCAAAATCTCTTCTCATCCAAGGGCTTGGTGAAGATATCTGCCAATTGCTCTTCAGTGTTGACGTGTATGATATCAATGTCTTCCTTCACAACATGATCTCTGAGAAAGTGATGACGAATTTCAATGTGCTTTGTCTTCGAGTGCTGGACTGGGTTGTTGGCAATCTTGATGGCGCTTTCATTGTCGCAGTAAAGTGGCACTTGCTTCAGATGAATGCCATAATCCTTGAGTGTTTGCTTCATCCACAGAAGCTGAGCGCAGCAAGATCCAGCAGCAATGTATTCAGATTCAGCAGTGGAGAGAGATACACAGTTCTGCTTCTTTGAAGACCAACATACAAGTGATCGTCCCAGAAAATGACATGTGCCTGATGTAGATTTGCGATCAACTTTGTCACCAGCATAATCAGCATCCAAAAATCCAACCAGATCAAACTCTGAGCCCTTTGGATACCATAATCCTAGAGTTGGGGTGTGAGCCAAATATCGAAGAATTCGCTTCACAGCTAAGTGATGCGACTCCTTTGGTGCCGCTTGAAATCGAGCACACATGCAAACACTAAGCATGATATCTGGCCTAGATGCACATAAATAAAGCAAAGACCCAATCATGGAGCGGTATACCTTTTGATCGAACTTCTTACCATTGTCGTCGGGACCCAGATGATGCTTGGTTGGCATTGGTGTTGTGAAGCCTTTGCAGTCTTGCATACCGAACTTCTTCAGGTACTCTTTAAGATATTTCTCTTGTGATATGAAGATGCCGTTGCGTTGTTGCCGTATTTGAAGACCGAGGAAGAACTTCAGCTCACCCATCATGGACATCTGATATTGCTCTTGCATCATATATCCAAACTCTTCACTATACTTCTGATTGGTGCAGCCGAAGATAATGTCATCCACATATATTTGGCACACAAACAGTTCACCATCATATGTCTTCGTGAAAAGAGTGGGATCCAGGGAACCAGGTATGAAGCCTTTGCTCTTCAGAAAGTACTTGAGTGTATCATACCAGGCCCTGGGGGCTTGTTTGAGGCCATACAGTGCCTTGTTGAGCTTGTATACCATATCAGGATGTTTTGGATTTTCAAAGCCAGGTGGTTGTGCAACATACACTTCTTCTTCGATCTTGCCATTGAGAAAGGCACTTTTCACATCCATTTGATATAGAAGTATGTTATGATGATTTGCATAGGCCAGCAGTATGCGTATGGCTTCAAGCCTAGCCACAGGAGCAAATGTTTCATCGAAGTCAATGCCCTCCACTTGAGTATATCCTTGAGCAACTAGACGAGCTTTGTTTCTGACAACTTGACCATGCTCATCTTGCTTGTTGCGGTATATCCATTTGGTGCCTATTATGTTGTGCTTCCGTGGATCAGGACGCTTAACCAGTTCCCATACATTATTCAGCTCAAACTGGTGAAGCTCTTCTTGCATAGCTTGAATCCATTCAGGTCCATGAAGGCTTCTTCAACTTTCTTGGGTTCTGATATTGAGACGAATGCGAAATGCCCACAGAAGTTTGTTAGCTGAGTTGCCCTTGAACGAGTGAGTGGACCAGGTGCATTGATGCTGTCCAGTATTTTGTCAATTTGTACTTCATTTGCAACATGAGGGTGTGTAGGGCGAAGACTTTGCTCTTGCTGATCAATGTGGTCATTTGAAGGTATATCTTCAGGCTGAGCATTGTCTTCATGTGGATCAGGTGCTGAGATGATAAGTTCTTCTTCAGGTTGAGCTTCAGAAGGTACAATTTCTCCAGTTCCCATAAGCTTGATTGATTCATTTGCTGGAATTTCATCTAGCACATTTGGCAATTGCTCTCTTTGTGATCCATTGGTTTCATCAAACCGCACATCCACTGTTTCAACCACTTTGTAGTGGAAGAGATTGAAGACTCTGTAGGAGTGCGAATCCTTTCCATATCCAAGCATGAAGCCCTCATGTGCTTTTGGTGCAAACTTTGAGGTGTGGTGTGGGTCCTTGATCCAGCATTTTGCGCCAAATACTCTGAAGTAACTGACATTTGGCTTCTTGCCAGTTAGGAGTTCATAAGATGTCTTGTTCAGGAGCTTGTGAAGATAAACACGATTGATTGTATGGCATGCAGTATCAATGGCTTCAGTCCAGAATTTTCTTGGAGTCTTGTATTCATCTAGCATTGTTCTGGCCATCTCAATGAGTGTTCTGTTCTTGCGTTCGACGACGCCATTCTGCTGTGGTGTGTATGGAGCTGAGAATTCATGTGTGATGCCCAAGGTGTCCAGATATGTATCAAGACCAGTGTTCTTGAATTCAGTGCCATTGTCACTTCTGATGTGCTTTATCTTGGCGCCAAAATTGTTCATAGCTCGATTTGCGAAGCGTCTGAAGACATCCTGCACTTCAGTCTTGTAAAGGATTATGTGCACCCAAGTATATCTAGAATAATCATCAACAATTACGAAGCCATAGAGGCATGCAGAAGTAGTAAAAGTTGAGTAGTGAGTGGGACCGAAAAGATCCATGTGAAGCAGTTCGAAGGGTTGAGTAGTGGTCATGATTGTCTTCGAAGGATGTTTTGCCCTTGTCATCTTCCCTGCTTCACAGGCACCGCATAAGTGATCTTTCTTGAACTTGACGCCTTCGATGCCTATGACGTGCTTTTTCTTCGCAAGGGTGTGGAGGTTCCTCATGCCAGCATGCCCAAGCCTTCGATGCCAAAGCCAGCATTCTGAAGCTTTTGCAAGAAGACATACTGCAAGTTGTGGTCCTGCTGAGAAATCTACCACATACAAACCACCTTTCCTATACCCTTCAAACACTAGAGATTTGTCAGATTCCATTAGCACCAGGCAATGATATTTGCCAAACATTACAATCATATTCAAATCACAAAGCATTGAGACAGACATTAAGTTGAAGCCAAGGGATTCAACAAGCATGACTTTATCCATGTGTTGATCCTTTGAGATTGCAACTCTACCTAGACCTAATACCTTACTTTTACTAGTGTCAGCGAATGTAATGTGGCTCTTGTCGGATGGACGTAAAGTTGAGTCCATAAGAAGGCTTCTTCTGCCAGTCATGTGATTTGTACACCCACTGTCAATAATCCATTCTGAAGACTTTGAAGTCGCTGGTATCGTACCCTACAGTGCAGTTAGGGGGATAGGCTTCACGAAGAGTGTTGTGAAGCATAAACATTTGACGAACCAGTGGGTTATGAAAACTTAGATCCAGATTAGGACTAATGGGGAGAGTAGCATGCGATTCAGGAACGAAGTACATAATGATGCCATTTGGGCAGTTTATCTTGCGCCCCACAAGATTTTTATGGTCCCCAGCAATAGCATCAGAAGATTTTGTTTTTGTGCTGGAGACCTTTCCCTGCAAAAAAGGTTAAGCTTTCTTAACCACCCACATCTTCAAGGGTGGCTTAGAAGCTATGAGTCTAAGAGCAGCATCTGAGAATTTTGGCTTTGAAGCCTTAGCAAACAGTCTAGCAGGGGGACAATAATACTCATAGGCATAAGCAGAATAATTTTTGGTCATATGAATATGACGGTTCGATGAACCGCTCTCATATTCATATACCTGAGTATGGTTTCCCTGCAAAACATTTGCGTTAGTGTGACTCAGGTGAGTCCTCTGTCTGTATGAAGCCTTTGGACCGAGGTTTGTCTTCTTCAAGTGAGGTGTCATGAAGACATTCACATGAAGATTTTCCAGACATGTTTTCGGAACCCAGATCTTCTTCATAGGCGGTCCATTCCTGCAGTTAGTACCAATGTACCTGGCAAACACTTCACCATTCTGATTCTTAAACAGTTTATAGTTTGCATCAAAGGATTCATCAATGATAATTGGGTTAGCACAAGTGAAGCCAGATAAATTGGATGGATCTGCTAAAAGTTCCTTTGCAGCAACCCATGTAGTTTTGGGGTACTGCTCAGGTTTCCAGTAAGAGCCATCTGCATTGATTTTCCTCACGAACCCAACAACCTCTTTCCTAGGGTTTCGGTTCAGAATCTGCTTCTTAAGGACATCACATAATGTCTGATGCCCTTTCAGACTTTTGTACATCCCTGTTTCAAGCAATGTCTTCAACCTAGCATTCTCATCAGCAATAGCAGTGGTATCCTCAACAGAGGGGTTAGTTACCACATCAACAGTTGAAGATATTGAAACAGTAGTAGCAGTGGAACATTCAGCAACAGAAGCAGCATTATCATGCTCAATGCATTTAAGACATGGTGGTTCAAATCCTTCCAGAGCGGGATTGATCTGTTCAGCGCGAAGTGACTCGTTTTCCTTTTGAAGATCTTCATGAGCCACCCTCAATTTCTCAAGTTCTTGCTTCCTTTGAAGATAATCATAGGAAAGCTTTTCATGAGTTGTTGAGAGAGTATCATGACGATCTTCAAGTTCCTGATACTTAACGTGAAGGTTTTTTATGTCTTCAATTAAGGATTCAGATCGAGTCATTTCAGCACCCAACAGATCATCGCTTCTGTCTAACAATTTTTGAATATGTTCCATAGCTTTCTGTTGTTCAGTTGCAATTTTAGCAAGTGTTTTGTAGCTAGGTTTTGAATCACATTCAGAGTCATCGTCACTAGATGTTTCATAGCGAGTTGTGCATGTGTTTACCTTGGCACCGCGTGCCATGAAGCAGTAGGTAGGAGTGGAGTCGTTCTTGTCATTTGCGTCAGTGTCGGTGATGCAGTCATTGTCTTCAGTATTGAAGATGGACTTGGCGACGTATGCTGTAGCCAGACTCGCAATGCCAGAATCAGACTCCTCCTCAGACTCCACCTCTGCCTCCTCAGATGCGGACTCCTCCTCTGAATCCATCTCCTTTCCAACAAACGCACGTGCCTTGCCAGATGAGCTCTTCTTGTGTGATGAAGACTTTGATGAAGACTTGGAAGAAGACTTTGAGTGTTTCTTCTTCTTCTTGTCGTCAGAATCATATTCCTTGCTCTTCTTCTTCCTTCTGTTCTCATTGTCCCACTGTGGACACTCAGAGATGAAGTGCCCAGTTTTCTTGCACTTGTGACATGTTTTCTTCTTGTAGTCATGAGAAGAAGCTTCATCATTCCTTGAGCTTGATCGTGAAGATTTTCTGAAGCCTTTCTTCTTGGTGAATTTTTGAAACTTCTTCACTAGCATTGCAAGTTCTCTTCCAATGTCTTCAGGATCATCAGAACTGCAGTCAGATTCTTCTTCAGATGAGGAGACAGCTTTTGCCTTCAAGGCACGAGTTCGCCCATAGTTTGGACCGTAGATATCTCTTTTCTCAGAAAGCTGAAACTCATGTGTGTTGAGCCTCTCAAGTATGTCAGACGGATCGAGTGTCTTGAAATCAGGACGTTCTTGAATCATCAGGGCCAGAATGTCAAACGAACTATCAAGTGATCTCAGCAGCGTCTTGACGATTTCATGTTTGGTGATCTCAGTAGCGCCGAGGGCTTGAAGCTCATTTGTGATGTCAGTGAGCCGATCAAAGGTGTGCTGGACATTCTCATTGTCATTTCGTTTGAAGCGGTTGAAGAGATTGCGAAGGACACTGATTCTTTGATCTCTCTGGGTTGATATGCCTTCATTAACTTTGGAGAGCCAATCCCAGACCAGTTTGGATGTCTTCAAGGCACTCACACGGCCATACTGTCCTTTGGTCAGATGACCACAGATGATATTCTTGGCAGTAGAGTCCAGTTGAACGAACTTCTTGACATCAGCAGCAGTGACACCTTCTCCAGCCTTGGGAACGCCGTTTTCGACGACATACCATAGGTCGACATCAATGGCTTCAAGATGCATGCGCATCTTATTCTTCCAGTAGGGATATTCAGTTCCATCGAAGACGGGACAGGCAGCGGAGACTTTGATTATCCCTGCAGTCGACATAGCTAAAACTCCAGGTGGTTAAACCGAATCACACAGAACAAGGGAGCACCTTGCTCTGATACCAATTGAAAGTGCGTTATATCGACTAGAGGGGGGGTGAATAGGCGATTTTTATGGAAGTCTTCAAAACGTGAGAGTTATGAAGACAAACAGTGAAGATTATGCCTATTACTATGCAGCGGAAGTTAGATTACACTAGTCCAGCCATGGTCATGTATTCAATAGAGTGAAATCGCAGTGACAAACAGCTTCAGTGTAATAAGGATCAGGTAGGAAGAAGTTATGAAGCCAAACAGATCATACATTCATTTTGTGAAGACAAACGGTAAAGCAGGCATGTAATGGCTTCACAATGAATAACTGTAAGTAAAAGGAAGTGAAGTTGAAACCAGTGACACGTTGAAGATAATGATTTGTTGGACCAGTTCCAGTTGCTGTGACAACTGTACGTCTGGTTGGAGCGGCTAGGTATTTAAACCAAAGGACACACAGTCCCGGACACCCAGTCAAGGACACGTAGTCCAAGACACCCAGTCCTCACCGTTTTCTCCTTGAGCTAAGGTCACACAGACCTCGCCCAATCACTCTGGTAAGTCTTCAAGGTAGACTCCCAAACCTTCACAGACTTCGTTCACTGGCAATCCACAATTTCTCTTGGATGCTCTGAACGCGACGCCTAACCGTCTGTAGGATGCACAGTCCTCAAGTGTAATAAGTCTTCAAATCACACAGACACGAAGACTTAAGTGATGCCCAATTTACTCTGGCTCTGGGTGGTTAGGGCTTTTCTCCTCACTGGGAATTTTTCTTTCAAAGGCTTCGAGGTGGGTTGCTCTCAAACGACAAAAGCCGTGCACTGAAATCTGAGCAGCCAACCATTTAAGGTTGTGGGGGTGAACTATTTATAGCCACTTGGCAACCCGACCTGATCTGTCTGAAATGACCCTGGGTCACTAAGGAACTGACACGTGTACCAACGGTCGGATTTCGAACTCACACGGCAACTTTACTTGGGCTACAAGTAAAGCTGACTTGTCTGACTCTGGACAAGATTTTCTCTCATAGGCTTCGCTCGAAGACATAGGATTTGAATTAGGCATCACTTCAGTCATTCTGACTGGTTCTCTTCGACCCCACTTAACAGTACGGTGGTTCCTATGACACAACATGAATGAAATAAAACTACGAAGGATCTAGGTCTTCGAGTTCCAAAAGCTTCATAGGGAGTCTTCTCATGTCATTGTCTTCAATATGAATATCTTCATAAACCACCATTGTCTTCAATGTCTTCGTACATTTTTAGGGGTCATCTCTGGTAGTAAAACCGAATCAATGAGGGACTTCTACCTGTGTTTTCCTGCAATTCTCACAAACACATTAGTCCCTCAACTAGGTTTGTCGTCAATACTCCAAAACCAACTAGGGGTGGCACTAGATGCACTTACAAAGTAAATAAAAGTGTGATGATCTTCATTATTAGAGCATTGTCCCATGTGAGGAAAGGATGTTGGAGACTATAATTCCCCACAAGTCGGGATGAGACCCCGGATGAAAAAAATAGGCCAAAAAATTTAGAGAAGGCCCAAATAAAAAATGAGAGAAAAGAGATAAGGGGCAATGCTACTATCCTTTTACCACACTTGTGCTTCAAAATAGCACCATGATCTTCATGATAGAGAGTCTCATATATTGTCACTTTCATAGACTAGTGGGAATTTTTCATTATAGAACTTGGTGTGTATATTCCAATGATGGGCTTCGTCAAATTGCCCCAGGTCTTCGTGAGCAAGCAATATGGATGCACACCCACTTAGTTTCTTTTTGAGCTTTCATAAACTTATAGCTCTAGTGCATCCGTTGCATGGCAATCCCTACTCACTCACATTGATATCTATTAATGGGCATCTCCATAGCCCGTTGATACGCCTAGTTGATGTGAGACTATCTCCTTCTTTTTGTCTTCTCCACAACCACCGTCTATTCCACCTATAGTGCTATATCCATGGCTCACGCTCATGTATTGCGTGAAAGTTGAAAAAGTTTGAGAACATCAAATGTTTGAAACAATTGCTTGGCTTGTCATCGGGGTTGTGCATGATTTAAATATTTTGTGTGAT
Organism: Triticum urartu; assembly: GCF_056163025.1. Classification (NCBI taxonomy): domain Eukaryota; kingdom Viridiplantae; phylum Streptophyta; class Magnoliopsida; order Poales; family Poaceae; genus Triticum; species Triticum urartu. The sequence goes on from NC_141873.1 coordinate 110,803,468, forward strand.
GAAGATGGAGCATAGCCAGACTATATGATTTTGTAGGGATAAGCTTTATTTGGCCATGTTATTTTGAGAAGACATGATTATCTTGTTAGTATGCTTGAAGTATTATTGTTTTTATGTCAATATTAAACTTTTCTTTTGAATCATACATATCTGAACATTCATGCCACAATAAAGGAAATTACATGATAACTATGTTATGTAGCATTCCACATCACAAATTTCGTTTTTATCATTTGCCTACTCAAGGACGAGTAGAAATTAAGATTGGGGATGCTTGATACGTCTCCAACGTATCTATAATTTTGGATTGTTCCATGCTATTATATTATATGTTTTGGTTGTTTTATATGCATTATTATGATATTTTATATTATTTTTGGGACTAACCTATTAACCTAGAGCCCAGTGCCAGTTCCCGTTTTCCCTTGTTTTAGAGTTTTGTAGAAAAGGAATACCAAACGGAATGAAACTTTCGCGATGATTTTTCTTGGACCAGAAGATATCCAGAGGACTTGGAGTACATGTAAGGGAAGCCACAAGGTTACCCACAAGGACGGAGGGCGCGCCCCTCACCCTTGTAGCCCCCTCGTGACTCCACCGACCTATTTCTTCCGCCTATATATTCTCAAATATTCCCAAACCAACCAAGAGAGCCACGAAAACACTTTTCCACTACCGAAACCTTCTGTACCCATGAGATCCCATCTAGGGGCCTTTTCCGGCGTCCTTCCGGAGGGTGATTTGATCACAGAGGGCTTCTACATTGATACGTCTCCAACATATCTATAATTTTTGATTGTTCCATGCTATTATATTATCTGTTTTGGATGTTAATTGGCTTATTTATACACTTTTATATTATTTTTTGGACTAACCTACTAACCCAAGGCCCAGTGCAAATTGCTGTTTTTTGCCTATTTCAGCGTTTCGCAAAAAAGGAATATCAACGGAATCCAAACGGAATGAAATCTTTGGGAGAGTTATTTTGGAACAAACGTGATCTAGAGGACTTGGAGTAGACGCAAAGAAATAAACGAGGAGGCCATGAGGCAGGGAGGTGCGCCTGCCCCTGGGCGTGCCCCCACCCTCGTGGGCCCCTCGTAGCTCCACTGACCTAGTCCTTCCTCCTATATATGTCCATATACCCCCAAAACACCCAGGAGCACCACGAAACCCTATTTCCACCGCCGCAACCTTCTGTAACCAAGATACCCCATCTTGGGGCCTTTTCCTGAGCTCCGTCGGAGGGGGAATCAATCACGGAGGGCTTCTACATCTACACCATAGCCTCTCCGATGATGTGTGAGTAGTTTACCGCAGTCCTTCGGGTCCATAGTTATTAGCTAGATGGCTTCTTCTCTCTCTTTGGATCTCAATACAATGTTCTCCTCGATCTTCTTAGAGATCTATTTGGTGTAACTCTTTTTGCGGTGTGTTTGTTGAGATCCTATGAATTGTGGGTTTATGATCAAGTTTATCTATGAAAAAAATATTTGATTCTTCTCTGAAATCTTTTATGTATGATTGGTTATCTTTGCAAGTCTCTTCGAATTATCAGTTTGGTTTGGCCTACTAGATTGATCTTTCTTGCAATGGGAGAAGTGCTTAGATTTGGGTACAATCTTGCAGTTTCCTTTCCCGGTGACAGCAGGGGCAGCAAGGCACGTATTGTATTGTTGCCATCGAGGATAAAAAGATGGGGTTTATATCATATTGCTTGAGTTTATCCCTCTACATCATGTCATCTTGCCTAATGTGTTACTCTGTTCTTATGAACTTAATATTCTAGATGCATGCTGGATAGCGGTCGATGTGTGGAGTAATAGTAGTAGATGCAGAATCGTTTCGGTCTACTTGTTGCGGACGTGATGCCTATATACATGATCATGCCTAGATATTCTCATAATTATGCACTTTTCTATCAATTGCTCGACAGTAATTTGTTCACCCACCTTAGTACTTATGCTATCTTGAGAGAAGCCACTAGTGAAACCTATGGCCCCCGGGTCTATCTTTTATCATATAAGTTTCCAATCTATTTTATTTTGCAATCTTTACTTTCAATCTATATCATAAAAATACCAAAAAATTATCTTATTATTATTATCCCTATCATATCTCACTCTCGTAAGTGACCGTGAAGGGATTGACAACCCCTTTATCGCGTTGGTTGCGAGGTTCTTATTTGTTTGGGCAGGTACGAGGGACTTGCGTGTAGTCTCCTACTGGATTGATACCCTGGTTCTCAAAAACTGAGGGAAATACTTACGCTACTTTGCTGGATCACCCATTCCTCTTCAAGGGAAAACCAACGCAGTTCTCAAGAGGTAGCAAGAAGGATTTCTGGCGCCGTTGCCGGGGAGATCTACGCACAAGTCAAGACATACCAAGTACCTATCATAAACTCTTATCCCTCGCATTACATTATTTGCCATTTGCCTCTCGTTTTCCTCTCCCCCACTTCACCCTTGTCGTTTTATTCGCCCTCTTTTTCCGTTCGCCTCTTTTTCGCTCGCTTCTTGTGTGCTTGTGTGTTGGATTGTTTGTCACGATGGCTCAAGATAATACTAAATTGTGTGATTTTTCCAATACCAACAATAATGATTTTATTAGCACTCTGATTGCTCCTCTTACCGATGCTGAATCTTGTGAAATTAATACTGCTTTGCTGAATCTTATCATAAAAGATCCGTTTTCTGGCCTTCCTAGCGAAGATGCCGCTACCCATCTAAACAGCTTTGTTGATTTGTGTGATATGCAAAAGAAGAAATATGTGGATAATGATATTGTTAAATTGAAGCTATTCCCGTTTTGCTTAGAGATTGTGCTAAAACTTGGTTTTCGTCTTTGCCTAAAAATAGTATTGATTCTTGGAACAAGTGCAAAGATACTTTTGTCTCTAAGTATTTTCCTCCCGCTAAGATCATCTCTCTTAGAATCGATATTATGAATTTTAAGCAACTTGATCATGAGCATGTTGCACAAGCATGGGAGAGGATGAAATTAATGATACATAATTACGCTACACATGGTTTGAATTTGTGGATGATCATACAAATTTTTTTATGCTGGATTGAATTTTGCTTCTAGAAATCTTTTATGGAAATCACTTTAGGAGAAGCTACCAAACTCCTAGATAACATTATGGTTAATTATTCTCAATGGCACACCGAAAGATCTACTAGTAAAAAGGTTCATGCTATAGAAGAAATTAATGTTTTGAGTGGAAAAGATTGCTTCATAAGACCGTGTTCTTCTAGTTTTGATGATAATAAGGATGAAGATATAAAAGTGATTGATGTATCTCCTATTAAATCTTTGTTTTGCAATATGAATCTTGATAATGATGGGACTGGAGATGAGTCAACTTTAGTTAAAAGGCGTCCCAATGATTCAGAGTTTTTAGATCTTGATGCAAAAATTGGTAAAAGTAGGATTAGAGAGGTCAAAACTTTACATAGCAATGAACCCATTATTTTGGATTTCAAGGAATTTAATTATTATAATTGCTCTTTGATAGATTGCATTTCCTTGTTGCAATCCGTGCTAAATTCTCCGCATGCTTATAGTCAAAATAAAGCTTTTACCTAACATATCGTTGATGCTTTAATGCAATCTTATGAAGAAAAGCTTGAATTAGAAGTTTCTATCCCTAGAAAACTTCATGATGAGTGGGAACCTAATATTAAAATTAAAATTAAAGATCATGAATGCTATGCTTTATGTGATTTGGGTGCTAGTGTTTCCACGATTCCAAAAACTTTGTGTGATGTGTTAGGTTTCCGTGAATTTGATGATTGTTCTTTAAATTTGCATCTTGCGGATTCCACTATTAAGAAACCTATGGGAAGGATTAATGATGTTCTTATTGTTGCAAATAGGAATTATGTCCCGTAGATTTCATTGTTCTTGATATTGATTGCAATCCTACATGCCCCATTATTCTTGGTAGACCTTTCCTTAGAACGATTGGTGCAATTATTGATATGAAAGAAGGGGATATTAGATTCCAATTTCCATTAAGGAAAGGCATGGAGCACTTTCCTAGAAAGAAAAATAAATTACCTTATGAATCTATTATGAGAGCCACTTATGGATTGCATACCAAAGATGATAATACCTAGATCTATTCTTGCTTTTATGCCTACCTAGGGGCGTTAAATGATAACGCTTGTTGGGAGGCAACCCAATTTTATTTTTGTTCCTTGCTTTTTGGTTCTGTTTAGTAATAAATAATTCATCTAGCCTCTGTTTATATGTGTTTTTATGCTTTTAATTAGTGTTTGTGCCAAGTAGAACCTTTGGGAAGACTTGGGGAAAGTCTTTGCGATCTTGCTGTAAAAAACAGAAACTTTAGCGCTCACGAGATTTGCTGCCATTTTTTACTGGAGAGTGAGATTAGGTTGATTATTTTTGAAGATGATTAATAAATAAATTCCTCATGTACATAAATTTATTTCAGAATTTTTGGGGTTACATAAGTATTCGAAACCTACAGATTACTACAGACTGTTCTGTTTTCGACAGATTCTGTTTTTCGTGTGTTGTTTGCTTATTTTGACGAATCTATGCATAGTATCGGAGGGTATGAACCATAGAGAAGTTGGAATACAGGAGGTTTAACACCAATATAAATAAATAATGGGTTCATTACAGTACCTTAAGTGGTGATTTGTTTTCTTATACTAACGGAACTCATGAGATTTTCTGTTGAGTTTTGTGTTGTGAAGTTTTCAAGTTTTGGGTGAAGATTTGATGGATTGTGGAATAAGGAGTGGCAAGAGACTAAGATGGGGATGCCCAAGGAACCCAAAGGTAAAATTCAAGGACAACCAAAAGCCCAAGCTTGGGGATGCCCCGGAAGGCATACCCTCTTTCGTCTTCTTCCATTGGCAACTTTACTTGAGGCTATATTTTTATTCACCACCTGATATGTGTTTTGCTTGGAGCGTCTTGTATGATTTGAGTCTTTGCTTTTTAGTTTGCCACAATCATCCTTGCTGTACACACCTTTTTGGAGAGACACACATGAATTGGAATTTATTAGAATACTCTATGCGCATCACTTATATCTTTTAGATAGAAATTATTGATCTCTCAGGCTTCACTTATATCATTTTGACAGTCCTTTAGAACAGCATGGTAATTTGCTTTGGTTATAAAATTAGTCCTAATATGATAGGCATCCAAGATGGGTATAATAAAAACTATCATAAAAAGTGCATTGGATACTATGAGAAGTTTGATACTTGATGATTGTTTTGAGATATGAAGATGGTGATATTAGAGTCATGCTAGTTGAGTAGTTGTGAATTTGAGAAATACCTGTTCTAAAGTTTGTGATTCCCGTAGCATGCACGTATGGTGAGCAGTTATGTGATGAAGTCGGAGCATGATTTATTTATTGATTGTCTTCCTTATGAGTGGCGGTCGGGGACGAGCGATGGTCTTTTCATACCAATCTACCCCCCTAGGAGCATGCGCGTAGTACTTTGTTTCGATAACTAATAAATTTTTGCAATAAGTATGTGATTTCTTTATGACTAATGTTGAGTCCATGGATTATTTGCACTCTCACCCTTCCACCATTGCTAGCCTCTCTAGTACCGCACAACTTTCGCCGATACCATAAACCCACCATATACCTTCCTCAAAACAGCCACCATACCTACCTATTATGGCATTTCCATAGCCATTCTGAGATATATTGCCATGAAACTTTCCACCGTTCCGTTTATACGACACGCTTCATCATTGTCATATTGCTTTGCATAATCATGTAGTTGACATCGTACTTGTGGCAAAGCCACCTTTATAATTATTTCATACATGTCACTCATGAGTCATTGCACATTCCGATACACCGCCGGAGGCATTCACATAGAGTCATATCTTGTTCTAAGAATTGAGTTGTAATTTTTGAGCTGTAAGTAAATGAAGTGTGATCATCATCATTATTAGAGCATTGTCCCATGTGAGGAAAGGATGATGGAGACTATGATTCCCCCACAAGTCGGGATGAGACTCCAGACGAAAAATAGATAAAAAGGAAAAAAAGAGGCCATAAAAAATAGTAAAGGCCCAAACAAAAATGGAAAAAAATATGAGAGAAAAAGAGAGAAGGGACAATGTTACTATCCTTTTACCACACTTGTGCTTCAAAGTAGCACCATGATCTTCATGATAGAGAGTCTCCTATGTTGTCACTTTCATATACTAGTGGGAGTTTTACATTATAGAACTTGGCTTGTATATTCCAATGATGGGCTTCCTCAAAATGCCCTAGGTCTTCATGAGCAAGCAAGTTGGATGCACACCCACTTAGTTTCTTTTGTTGAGCTTTCATACACTTATAGCTCTAGTGCATCCGTTGCATGGCAATCCCTACTCACTCAAATTGATATCTATTGATGGGCATCTCCATAGCCCATTAATACGGCTAGTTGATGTGAGACTATCTTCTCCTTTTTTTGTCTTCTCCACAACCACCATTCTATTCCATCTATAGTGCTATGTCCATGGCTCACTCTCATATATTTCATGAAGATTGAAAAAAATTTAGAACATCAAAAGTATGAAACAATTGCTTGGCTTGTCGTCGGGGTTGTGCATGATTTAAATATTTTGTGTGGTGAAGATAGAGCATAGCCAGACTATATGATTTTGCAGGGATAACTTCCTTTGGCAATGTTATTTTGAGGAGACATGATTACTTTATTAGTATGCTTGAAGTATTATTATTTTTATGTCAATATTAAACTTTTGTCTTGAATCTTTCGGATTTGAACATTCATGCCACAATAAAGAAAATTACATTGAGAATTATGCTAGGTAGCAATCCGCATCAAAAATTCTGTTTTTATCATTTACCTACTCGAGGACGAGCAGAAATTAAGCTTGGGGATGCTTGATACATCTCCAACGTATCTATAATGTTTTATTGTTCCATGCTATTATATTATCTGTTTTCGATTTTAATGGGCTTATTTATAAACTTTTATATTATTTTTGGGACTAACCTACTAACCCAAGGCCCAGTGCAAATTGTTGTTTTTTTTGCCTATTTCAGCGTTTTGCAGAAAAGGAATATCAAACGGAATCCAAGCAGAATGAAACCTTCGGGAGAGTTATTTTTGGAACAAACGTGATCCAGAGGACTTGGAGTAGACGTCAAGAAATCAACGAGGAGGCCACGAGGCAGGGAGGCGCGCCTGCCCCCTGGGCGCGCCCCCACCCTCATGGGCCCCTCGTAGGTCCACCGACCTACTTCTTCCTCTTATATATGTCCTTATACCCCGAAAACATCCAGGAGCACCACAAAACCCTATTTCCACCGCCGCAACCTTCTGTACCCAAGAGATCCCATCTCGGGGCCTTTTCCGGAGCTCTGCCGGATGGGGAATCGATCATGGATGGCTTCTACATCAACACCATAGCCTCTCCGATGATGTGTGAGTAGTTTACCGCAGACCTTCAGGTCCATAGTCATTAGCTAGATTGCTTCTTCTCTCTCTTTGGATCTCAATACAATGTTCTCTTGGATCTTCTTGGAGATCTATTTGATGTAACTCTTTTTGCGGTGTGTTTGTCAAGATTCGATGAATTGTGGGTTAATGATCAAGTTTATCTATGAACAATATTTGATTCTTCTCTGAAATCTTTTATGTGTGATTGGTTATCTTTGCAAGTCTCTTCGAATTATCAGTTTGGTTTGGCCTACTAGATTGATCTTTCTTGCAATGGGAGAAGTGCCTAGCTTTGGGTTCAATCTTATGGTGTCCTTTCCAACTGACAGCAGGGGCGGCAAGGCATGTATTGTATTGTTGCCATCGAAGATAAAAAGATGGGGTTTATATCATATTGCTTGAGTTTTATCCCTCTACATCATGTCATCTTGCCTAATGCGTTACTCTATTCTTATGAACTTAATATTCTAGATGCATGCTGGATAGCGGTCGATGTGTGGAGTAATAGTAGTAGATGCAGAATCGTTTCGGTCTACTTGTCGCGGACGTGATGCCTATATACATGATCATGCCTAAATATTCTCATAATTATGCACTTTTCTATCAATTGCTCGATAGTAATTTGTTCACCCACCGTAATACTTATGCTATCTTGAGAGAAGCCACTAGTGAAACCTATGGCCCCCGGGTCTATGTTTTATCATATAAGTTTCCAATCTATTTTATTTTGCAATCTTTACTTTCAATCTATATCATAAAATTACCAAGAAAATTTATCTTATTATTATTATCTCTATCATATCTCACTCTCGTAAGTGACCGTGAAGGGATTGACAACCCCTTTATCGCGTTGGTTGCAAGGTTCTTATTTGTTTGTGCAGGTACGAGGGACTTGCTAGTCTCCTACTGGATTGATACCTTGGTTCTCAAAAACTGAGGGAAATACTTACGCTAGTTTGCTGCATCACCCTTTCCTCTTCAAGGGAAACCAATGCAGTGCTCAAGAGGTAGCATACATCAACACCATTTCCTCTTCAATGAAGCGTGAGTAGTTTATCTCGGACCTACAGGTGCATAGCTAGTAGCTAGATGGCTTCTCGTCTCTCTTTGATTCTCAATACCATGTTCTCCTCGATGTTCTTGGAGATCTATCCGATGTAATACTCTTTTGCGGTGTGTTTGCCGAGATCCAATGAATTGTGGATTTATGATTAGCTTATGTATGAATATTATTTGAATCTCCTCTGAATTCTTATATGCATGATTTGATATCTTTGCAAGTCTCTTTGAATTATCGATTTGGTTTGGCCAACAAGATTGGTTTTTCTTGAAATTGGAGAAGTTCTTAGCTTTGGGTTCAATCTTGCAGTGCTCGATCCCAGTTACAGAAGGGAAACCAACACGTATTGTATTTAAGCCATCGAGGATAACAAGATGGTGTTTTCATCATATTGCTTGAGTTTATCCCGCTACATCATGTCATCTTACTTAATGCGTTACTCTGTTCTATGAACTTAATACTCTAGATGCAGGCAGGAGTCGGTCGATGTGTGGAGTAATAGTAGAAGATGCAGGCAGGAGTCGGTCTACTTGATACGGACGTGATGCCTATATTCATGATCATTGCCTTAGATATCATCATAATTATGCGCTTTTCTATCAATTGCTCGGTGATACGTCTCCGTCGTATCTACTTTTCCAAACACTTTTGCCCTTGTTTTGGACTCTAACTTGCATGATTTGAATGGAACTAACCCGGACTAACGCTGTTTTCAGCAGAATTGCCATGGTGTTATTTTTGCGCAGAAATAAAAGTTCTCGGAATGACCTGAAAATGAACGGAGAATTATTTTGGAATATATAAAAAATACTGGAAGAAAGATCCACGTCAGGGGGCCCACACCCTGTCCATGACAGTGGGGGGCGCGCCCCCTGCCTCGTGGGCCTCCTGACGCTCCACCGACCTCAACCTTGACTCCATATATTCACTTTCGGGGAGAAAAATTCAGAGAGAAGGATTCATCGCGTTTTACGATACGGAGCCGCCGCCAAGCCCTAAACTCTCTCGAGAGGGTTGATCTGGAGTCCGTTCGGGGCTCCGAAGAGGGGAATCTGTCGCCATCGTCATCATCAACCTTCCTCCATCACCAATTTCATGATGCTCACCATCGTGCGTGAGTAATTCCATCGTAGGCTTGCTGGATGGTGATGGGTTGGATGAGATTTATCATGTAATCGAGTTAGTTTTGTTAGGGTTTGATCCCTAGTATCCACTATGTTCTGAGATTGATATTGCTATGACTTTGCTATGCTTAATGCTTGTCATGAGGGCCCGAGTGCCATGATTTCAGATCTGAACCTATTATGTTTTCATCAATATATGAGAGTTCTTGATCCTATCTTGCAAGTCTCTAGTCACCTATTATGTGTTATGATCCGTTAACCCCGAAGTGACAATGATCGGGATACTTACCGGTGATGACCGTAGTTTGAGGAGTTCATGTATTCACTATGTGTTAATGCTTTGGTCCGGTACTCTATTAAAAGGAGGCCTTAATATCCCTTAGTTTCCATTAGGACCCCGCTGCCACGGGTGGGTAGGACGAAAGATGTCATGCAAGTTCTTTTCCATAAGCACATATGACTGTATTCGGAATACATGCCTACATTATATTGATGAACTGGAGCTAGTTCTGTGTCACCCTATGTTGTGACTGTTACATGATCGATCACATCCGGCATAATTCTCCATCACCGATCCAATGCCTACGAGCTTTTCCTATATTGTTCTTCGCTTATTTACTTTTCCATTGCTACTGTTACAATCACTACAAAACCCAAAAATATTACTTTTGCTACCGTTACCTTTTGCCACCGTTACCACTACTATCATATTACTTCCTACTAAACACTTCATTGCAGATATTAAGTTTCCAGGTGTCGTTGAATTGACAACTCAGCTGCTAATACTTGAGAATATTCTTTGGCTCCCCTTGTGTCGAATCAATAAATTTGGGTTGAATACTCTACCCTCGAAAATTGTTGCGATCCCCTATACTTGTGGGTTATCAAGAACATTTTCTGGCGCCGTTCCCGGGGAGCATAGCTCTATTCTTTGAGTCACTTGGGATTTATATCTGCTTATCATTATGAAGAACTTGAAAGATCAAAGAACCAATATTTTTCCCTCAACTACGAGGGGAGGTAAGGAACTACCATCTAGCTCTGCACTTGATTCACCTTCTCTTTTGAGTAAACTTGCGACACCTACACCTGCTATTCATTCCGATATATCGCATGTTATTGATGATGCCACTTCTGCTTTGCATGATACTTATGATGAAACTACTTCTATGCTTGATAATATTGTGCCACTAGGTGAATTTCTTGATGAACAACTTACTAGGGCTAGGTAGAATGAAATTATTGAAACTGATAATATTGATGAAAGTGATGATGAAGATTCTCCCCCTATATATGAATTGCCTATTGTTCCTATGGGTTACGTTATGGATGAAGAAACTGCTAGAGACTTTCTTGCCTGCAATGATGGAAGTGATCTTAAGAAACTATTAGCTAAGCTTAAAGAAAAAACTCTGAGTGCTAGAATGAAATATGATCCTGCTTATGCTACTTCACCTATGTTTATTACTGATAAGGATTATGATTTCTCTGTTGATCCTGAGTTAATTACTCTGGTTGAATCTGATCCTTCCTATGGCTATGAATCTGAAACTGTTGTGGCACATCTTACTAAATTAAATGATATAGCTACCCTGTTCACTAATGATGAGAAAACTCGCTACTATTATATCCTTAAATTATTTCCGTTCTCATTAAAGGGTGATGCTAAGATATGGTTTAATTCTCTTGATCCTGGTTGTGTGCGTAGTCCCGAGGATATGATTTACTACTTCTCTACTAAATATTTCCCCGCTCATAAGAAACAAGCTGCTTTAAAGGAGATATATAATTTTGTGAAAATTAAAGAAGAGAGTCTCCCACAAGCTTGGGGGAGGCTTCTCCAATTACTTAATGCTTTTCCTGATCATCCTCTCAAGAAGAATGAAATACTTGATATCTTTTATAATGGACTAACCGATGCTTCCAGAGATTACCTGAATAGTTGTGCTGGTTGTGTTTTTAGGGAAAGAACTGTTGATCAAGCTGAAATTCTATTGAATAATATGTTAACCAATGAAAATAATTGGACACTTCCTGAACCAACTCCTAAGCCAACTCCGAAGAAAAGGGGCATTCTATTTCTCAGTCCCGAAGATATGCAAGAGGCAAAGAAATCTATGAAAGAAAAAGGTATAAAAGCTGAAGATGTTAAGAATTTATCGCCTGTTGAAGAAATACATGGTCTTAATTCATCACCTATCGAAGAAACACATGGTCTCGATAACCCGACACAGGTAGTAAAGGTAAATTCTCTCTATAGATATGATAAAGCTGAAATCCCTCCTGCTAAGTTTGCTAGCCAACATTTGGATGAATTTGATAACTTTATGGTTAAGCAAGAAGATTTTAATGCTTATGTTGGTAGACAATTGAAACATAATGCTTATATGATCGAACACTTGAGTGATTATATGGCTAGTGTTAAAGGTGAACTTAAACTTATTAGTAAACATGCTTCTATGGTTACCACTCAAGTAGAACAAGTACTTAAATCTCAGAATGATTTGCTTAATGAATTGAATAGTAAAAATAATGACTTTGCTGTTAGAGTTGCAACTAGAGGAGGTAAAGTGACTCAGGAACCTTTGTATCCTGAGGGTCATCCTAAGAGAATTGAGCAAGATTCTCAGAGAATTAATATTGATGCACCTAGTCCTTCTAAAAGGAAGAGAAAGAAAAATGATAGGACTTTGCATGCTTCTAGTGAACCTGTTATTGACACACCTGAGAATCCCAATAATACCTCTATCTCCGATGCTGAAACACAATCTGGTAATGAACTTGTACCTAGTGATAATGTTGATGATGATGCTCATGTTGATGCTCAACCTAGTAATAACAATGAAGTAGAGATTGAACCTGCCGTTGATCTTGATAACCCACAATCAAAGAATCAACGTTATGATAAGAGAGACTTTGTTGCTAGGAAGCACGATAAAGAAAGAGAACCATGGGTTCAGAAACCCATGCCTTTTCCTCCTAAACCATCCAAGAAAAAGGATGATGAGGATTTTGAGCGCTTTGCTGAAATGATTAGACCTATCTTTTTGTGTATGCGTTTGATTGATATGCTTAAAATGAATCCTTGTGCTAAGTACATGAAAGATATTGTTACTAATAAAAGAAAGATACCAGAAGCTGAAATTTGCACCATGCTTGGTAATCATACTTTTAAAGGTGGAATACCTAGGAAATTAGGAGATCCCGGAGTACCAACTATACCATGCTCCATTAAAAGAAACTATGTTAAAACTGCTTTCTGTGATCTTGGAGCCGGTGTTAGTGTTATGCCTCTCTCTTTATATCGTAGGCTTGATTTGAATAAGTTGACACCTACTGAAATATCTTTGCAAATGGCTGACAAATCAACTGCTATACCCGTCGGTATTTGTGAGGATGTGCCTGTTGTGGTTGCAAACGTTACTATTTTAACGGACTTTGTTATTCTTGATATTCCCGAGGACGATAGTTTGTCTATTATTCTTGGAAGACCCTTTCTGAATATTGCAAGGGACATTATTGATTGCACCAAAGGCAATGTCACTTTTCATGTTAATGGTAATGAGCATACTGTACACTTTCCGAGGAAACAACCTCAAGTCCACAGTATCAATTCTATTGGAAAAATTTCAACAATCACTATTGGAGGTTTTGGATTTCCTCTTCCTATTGTCAAGAAGAAATATGATATTCTTATTGTTGGGGACATGCATATCCCCGTTGAGGTAACCTAGTGTTATTCAAAAATTCTCCAGTTTCATGCAATTCAGAATGAGTTTGTTAACAAGACTTGATCAACCTTGTTAGTGGATTCCTTTTGATGAGCATGAGATGGTGAATTTAGAAAACACAACTCTCTGTACCCTCTTTTCACTTTCTGTTAATTATATTAAATAAAGCAAAAATAGTATTTTTCTGTTTGTTTTCTGAATTATGCATGCAATAAAAAATACCCCGAAAATAAAAGTTCTCCAAATGCCCTGAAAATTAAATATGATTTTTTCTAGAATATTTGAGAATATCTGGCACTGAAAACACAGCAGGGGGAGCAGCCACGTGCCCACGAGGGTGGAGGGCGTGCCCCCTGCCTCGTGGAACCCACGTGGGTCCCCTCCACTTATTCTAGCCACCACACACTCCTTCTTCCTCCCAAAAAATTCACCAGCCAGCTCAAGCACGAGTTCTAGCTCATCTTGCTGCCATTTTCGATCTCCTAGCTCAAAGCCCCATTCACAAAACTGCTTTGGGGGATTGTTCTTTGGTATGTGACTCCTCCAATGGTCCAATTAGTTTTTGTTCTGGTGCTTTATTCATTGCAATTTTTGTTGCTTAGGTGACCCTGTTCTTGAGCTTGCATGTCAAATTTATGTGGTCAAAAGTAGTTTTGATGCATGATATTGCCTCTAGGCACTTGTAGGAGTAGTTGCTATCAATATTGTTGAGTTTGGTTCACTTTTATTTTGAAGTTACTAAAATTTTCAGAAATTTTTCAGAGGAAGAAATATGTTTAGGAAAATGTACCAAGGTGGTTCTTCAAGGAAGCAAGGACCTAGGCCCGCAATATGTGATGCAGACGAGGAACCACCAAGAGACGCTCAAGTGCGGCCTTGTGAATGGTCGTCAGAGGATTTCATGATCCGAGCAGGAATTAAAGAGGAATTTGATGCATATGTGTGTAATGCTGATCTGGAGAGCTTCAAGGCAGATAAGTGCCATCAATACCTCTATTTAACTGATTCATTTGTGAGAAGGTTTAAATTCTCATCATCACGCAATTCTCAAACTGTCCTGTTTGATCTTTATGATAAATCTTATACCATGGACTTAGAAGATTTTAACACTGCTTGTAAACTCCCACAGTGGGGTAATGTTAGTGAACCTCGCAAATATGAATTTAGAGATTTTCTTACTAGTATTAAAGTGGGGGAATCTAGAGATGTAACACAAGCCACCATAGGGAGCATTCATTTTCCTGCTATACATTATTTTGCTCTCTTCATAGGAAGGTGCATAAACGGTAAAGATGAAGCATGTCACGTGTGTGTACCTGATCTTAGCGTTCTCATGAGCGCTGTTTTAGGAGATAAACAATACAACTTGGGGGCTATTGTTGCACATAGGTTGCATAATAATCGTATTCATGGAGATTTCTTTGGTGGAATTTATGTAACTCGTATAACTAACTTTCTTGAGATACCCATACGTGGAGATGATATTGAGTTGCCTCCTTCCTATCTAGATTATGATGCTATGGTTCGTCATCAGTTTGTTGAGAGGAACGATCAGTTCCTCCAGTACCGACTAATCTTTGACACACAACGCACCTATCACGTCGCTCTCCCTGCTCCTACTTTCTTTGACTTTCAGGCAAAGGGGAGATATGTTATAACCAGGGAGGAGGCGACCGAGTACGAGAGGAGGGCGGAGAAAGCTCGCATCCAAGCTGCAGCTCATCAGGCAATTGCTGCTGCATCTCAGTACGACCCCAGCTATAACTTTGGATATCCGCCAGGCCAGCCGTGGCCATAGACCAACTTAGGCCAAAAGCCTAAGCTTGGGGGAGTACGTATTTCTCACCGACATTACATTCATGTTCACACACTCATGCTAGTTATCGGTGCTCATACTTTTTCACTGTAATATCCATGCTAGTTTATTTTCCTTTTTATGCTTTCTTCTTGTGTGTTTGATAAACCTTAAGAAAAAACAAAAAAATAGTTGTAGCTTTTTAGCTAGTTTACTTTCCATGCCTATAGTGGTAGTAATTAAAAACAAAAACTAAAAAGATTTCTTGTTCTTCTTTTGCTTGTTGGGAGCTTTCCCGTGTAAATAGTTTTGTTTCTTTTCTTTGGGGGTCGAGAGGAGAAGATCATAATGAAAATGTTGAGTGGCTCTTATATGCATTATTGTTGATCTAACAAAGAGCCCATATTACCTTGTCTTCTCTCTTGAATTGAATGCTTGCAGATTCCAGCTTAGTCCAATTCATGTGCACTATTATTATTATTATCCGCACTATTCGGTCGTGCAAGTGAAAGGCAATAATGATGATTATATGATGAACTTATTGAGATGAGAAAAGATGGTATGAACTCGACCTCTATTGTTTTTATAAATATGATTAGTTCATCGTTCCTGATTCAGCCTATTATGAAAAAAACATATTTGTAATGACAATTAGAGATTATAGTTGCTTATGCCATGCTTAATTAGCTAGGAGTTTATAATGGTTTACCTTGTGTGCCAACATGCTATTAAAATGGTTGTGATGCGGTATGATAGGGTGGTATCCTCTTTTGAACGATTCGAGTGGCTTGACTTGGCACATGTTCACGCATGTAGTTGAAACAAAATCAACATAGCCTCTACGATATTTATGTTCATGGTGCATTATATCCTACTCATGCTTGCATTCGGTGTTGATTAATTTTAATGCATGTTCATGACTGTTGTTGCTCTCTAGCTGGTCGCTTCCCAGTCTTTTGCTAGTCTTCACTTGTACTAAGTGGGAATACTGCTTGTGCATCTAATTCCATAAACCCCAAAGTTTTTCCATATGAGTCCACCATACCTACCTATATACGGTATCTACCTGCCGTTCCAAGTAAATTTGTATGTGCCAAACTCTAAACCTTCAAATAAACATTTTGTTTTGTATGCTCGAATAGCTCATGTATCAACTAGGGTTGTCTGTATCTTCCATGCTAGGCGGGTTATTCTCAAGAGGAGTGGACTCCGCTCCTCACTCATGAGAAAATGGCTGGTCACCGGGATGCCCAGTCCCATGCTTTATGCAAATCAAATCAAAATAACTGCAAACAAAACTCCCCCGAGACTCTTGTTAGTTGGAGGCACTCGTTGTTTCGAGCAAGCCATGGATTGATGCTTGTTGGTGGAGGAGGAGTATAAACTTTACCATTCGGTTTGGGAACCGCCTATAATGTGTGTAGCATGGAAGATATCAAGATCTCTCGGTTGTTATGTTGACAATGAAAGTATACCGCTCAAAATATTATTCATATCTATTTCAAAACCGAGCTCTGGCACCTCTACAAATCCCTGCTTCCCTCTGCGAAGGGCCTATCTATTTACTTTTATGTCGAGTCATCATCCTCTTATTAAAAAGCACCAGTTGGAGAGCATTGCTGTCATTTGCATCCATTACTGTTAGTTTACATTGAGTATGACTTGACTGGATCTCTTTTACCATGAATTACAATGTCTAGTCAGTCCTTGATCTTTAAAGGTGCTCTGCATTTATGTTTTGCGGTCTCAGAAAGGGCTAGCGAGATACCATATTGTTATATCATATCATGATTGTTTTGAGAAAGTGCTGTCATCCGAGATTTACTATTATTGCTCGGTAGTTGATTATGCCATTGATATGAGTAAACATGAGACCTAAATGTTATTGTGAATATGGTTAGTTCATAATCTTTTCTGAAAACCTGAATGCTGGCTTTACATATTTACAGCAACAAGAGCAAACAGAGTTTGTAAAAGTTTTTCTTTATCACTTTCAATACATCAACTGAATTGCTTGAGGGCAAGCAAAGGTTTAAGCTTGGGGGAGTTGATACGTCTCCGTCGTATCTACTTTTCGAAACACTTTTGCCCTTGTTTTGGACTCTAACTTGCATGATTTGAATGGAACTAACCCGGACTGACGTTGGTTTCAGCAGAATTGCGATGGTGTTATTTTTGTGTAGAAATAAAAGTGCTCGGAATGACCTGAAAATCAACGGAGAATTATTTTGGAATATATAAAAAATACTGGAAGAAAGATCCACGTCAGGGGGACCACACCCTTTCCATGAGGGTCGGTGGCGCGCCCCCCTGCATCGTGGGCCCCTTGACGCTCCACCGACCTCAACCTTGACTCCATATATTCACTTTCGGGAAAAAAAATCAGAGAGAAGGATTCATCGCGTTTTACGATATGGAGCCGCCGCCAAGCCCTAAACTCTCTCGGGATGGATGATCTGGAGTCCGTTCGGGGCTCCGGAGAGGGGAATCCGTCGCCATCATCATCATCAACCTTCCTCCATCACCAATTTCATGATGCTCACCGCCGTGCGTGAGTAATTCCATCGTAGGCTTGCTGGACGGTGATGGGTTGGATGAGATTTATCATGTAATCGAGTTAGTTTTGTTAGGGTTTGATCCCTAGTATCCACTATGTTTTGATATTGATGTTGCTATGACTTTGCTATGCTTAATGCTTGTCACTAGGGCCCGAGTGCCATGATTTCAGATCTAAACCTATTATGTTTTCATCAATATATGAGAGTTCTTGATCCTATCTTGCAAGTCTATTGTCACCTATTATGTGTTATGATCCGTTAACCCTGAAGTGACAATAATCGGGATACTTACCGGTGATGACCGTAGTTTGAGGAGTTCATGTATTCACTATGTGTTAATGCTTTGGTCTGGTACTCTATTAAAAGGAGGCCTTAATATCCCTTAGTTTCCATTAGGACCCCGCTGCCACGGGAGGGTAGGACAAAAGATGTCATGCAAGTTCTTTTCCATAAGCACGTATGACTATATTCGGAATACATGCCTACATTACATTGATGAACTGGAGCTAGTTCTGCGTCACCCTATGTTATGACTGTTACATGATCGATCGCATCCGGCATAATTCTCCATCACCGATCTAATGCCTACGAGCTTTTCCTATATTGTTCTTCGCTTATTTACTTTTCCATTGCTACTGTTACAATCACTACAAAACCCAAAAATATTACTTTTGCTACCGTTACCTTTTGCCACCATTACCACTACTATCATATTACTTGCTACTAAACACTTTGCTGCAGATATTAAGTTTCCATGTGTGGTTGAATTGACAACTCAGCTGCTAATATTTGAGAATATTCTTTGGCTCCCCTTGTGTCAAATCAATAAATTTGGGTTGAATACTCTACCCTCGAAAACTATTGCGATCCCCTATAATTGTGGGTTATCACTCGGCAGTAATTTGTTCACCCACTGGAATATTTTCTATCTTGAGAGAAGCCTCTAGTGAAACCTATGGCCCCCAGGTCTATTTTCCATCATATAAGTTTCCGATCTACAATTTTAGTTTCCTATTTACTTTCTTTGCGATCTTTTACTTTCTGTTCCATAAACCAAAAATACCAAAAATATTACTTTACCGTTTATCCATCTCTATTAGATCTCACTTTGCAAATAACCTTGAAGGGATTGACAACCCCTTATCGCGTTGGGTGCAAGTTGGTGTTTGTTTGTGCAGGTATTCGGTGACTTGCGCGTTGTATCCTGCTGGACTGATACCTTGGTTCTCAAAACTGAGGGAAATACTTACTCTACTTTGCTGCATCACCCTTTCCTCTTCAAGGGAAAAACCAATGCAAGATCAAGAAGAAGCGACATGCAGGCAGCACAGGGTGCGGCCGGGCACTGGTGGCCGCGGTGATGGGGCGGCTGGGCGGCGCGATCGCGCCGACCGCGGGCGCCGAGCGGGTGAGCGGGATGGCGTGGAGCAAGGGAGGCGGTGTGGGTAGCGGTAGTGGGGTGTGGCAGCTGGGCGTAGGGTCACCGGGAACATGGTCAGCGGTGAGGTCGAGCACGAGCGCAATAGTTGCGGGGGCGAGCGGAAGGGCGGGTCTGTGTGGCCGGAGCGAGGACGAGCGGCGAGCGAGTATGGGCGGGCAGCAGCGGAGCTGCACGAGTGGGGCAAGGTTTGGCGAGGGGAGTAGAACCCCGGGTGCGCGACTGCGACAGCAAGCAGCAGGAAACATCGGGTGGTCGCGAGCATGCGACGACTGCGGTGCAGCGGGGACGGCGGGCGCACGAAGCAAAATTTGACAATGCGAGGGGACAACAGTGAGGCACAATAGAGGCGCACGGGCAGCAACGCTCGTGCAGCGTGGGCGCGACCATGGGCGAGCAACAGACGGGGTGATACGTCTCCATTGTATCTACTTTTCCAAACACTTTTGCCCTTTTTTTGGACTCTAACTTGTATGATTTGAATGGAACTAACCCGGACTGACACTGTTTTCAGCAGAATTGCCATGGTGTTATTCTTGTGCAGAAATAAAAGTTCTCAGAATGACCTGAAAATCAATGGAGAAAATATTTTTGGAATATAAAAAATATACTGGCGAAAGAATCAAGGCCAGGGGGCCCACACCCTATCCACGAGGGTGAGGGGGGCGCCCCTGCCTCGTGGGCCCCCTGACGCTCCACCGACCTCAACTCCAACTCCATATATTCACGTCCGGGGAGAAAAATGAGGGAGAAGGATTCATCGCGTTTTACGATACAGAGCCGCCGCCAAGCCCTAATCTCTCTTGGGAGGGCTCATCTGGAGTCTGTTCGGGGCTCCGGAGAGGGGAATCCGTCGCCATCGTCATCATCAACCTTCCTCCATCAACAATTTCATAATGCTCACCGCCGTGCGTGAGTAATTCCATCATAGGCTTGCTGGATGGTGATGGGTTGGATGAGATTGCTACCTCTTGAGCACTGTGTTGGTTTTCCCTTGAAGAGGAAAGGGTGGTGCAGTAAAGCAGCGTAAGTATTTCCCTCAGTTTTTGAGAACCAAGGAATCAATCCAGTAGGAGACCACACGCGAGTCACCTCATACCTACACACACAAATAAGAACCTCGCAACCAACGCGATAAAGGGGTTGTCAATCCCTTCTTGGCCACTTGCAAGAGTGAGATCTGATAGAAATGATAATAATAAGATAAATATTTTTGGTATTTTATGATATAGATTGAAAGTAAAGATTGCAAAATAAAATAGATTGGAAACTTGTATGATGGAAAATAGACCTGGGGGCCATAGGTTTCACTAGTGGCTTCTCTCAAGATAGCATAAGTATTACGGTGGGTGAACAAATTACTGTCGAGCAATTGATAGAAAAGCGAATATTTATGAGAATATCTAGGCATGATCATGTATATAGGCATCACGTCCGAGACAAGTAGACCGACTCCTGCCTGCATCTACAACTATTACTCCACACATCGACCGCTATCCAGCATGCATCTAGAGTATTAAGTTCATAAGAACAGAGTAATGCCTTAAGCAAGATGACATGATGTAGAGGGATAAACTCATGCAATATGATGTAAACCCCATCTTGTTATCCTTGATGGCAACAATACAATACATGTTGTTTCCCTTTCTGTCACTGGGATCGAGCACCGCAAGATTGAACCCAAAGCTAAGCACTTCTCCCATTGCAAGAAAGATCAATCTAGTAGGCCAAACCAAACTGATAATTCAAAGAGACTTGCAAAGATAAACTAATCATACATAAAAGAATTCAGAGAAGATTCAAATATTGTTCATAGATAAACTTGATCATAAACCCACAATTCATCGGATCTCGACAAACACACCGCAAAAAGAAGAGTTACATCGGATAGATCTCCAAGAGAATTGAGGAGAACTTTGTATTGAGATCCAAAGAGAGATAAGAAGCCATCTAGCTACTAGCTATGGACCCAAAGGTCTGAAGTAAACTACTCACACATCATCGGAGGGGCCATGGAGTTGATGTATAGGCCCTCCGTGATCAAGGCCCCCTTCGGCGGGCTCCGGAAAAGGCCCCAAGATGGGATCTCTTGGGTACAGAAGGTTGCGGCGGTGGAAATAGGGTTTTCGTGGTGCTCCTGGATGTCTGCAGGGTACATGGATATATATAGGAGGAAGAAGTAGGTCGGTGGAGCAACGAGGGGCCCATGAGGGTGGAGGGCACGCCCACGGGGGTAGGCGCGCCCCCTGCCTCGTGGCCTCCTCGTTGATTGCTTGACGTCCACTCCAAGTCCTCTGGATCACGTTTGTTCCAAAAATCACATTCCCGAAGGTTTCATTCCGTTTGGAGTCCGTTTCATATTCCTTTTCTACGAAACACTGAAATAGGCAAAAAAACAGCAATTTGGGTTGGGCCTCCAGTTAATAGGTTAGTCCCAAAAATAAGATAAAAGTGTAAAATAAAGCCCGTTATCACCCAAAACAGATAATATAATAGCATGGAACAATCAAAAATTATAGATACGTTGGAGACGTATCAAGCATCCCCAAGCTTAATTCCTGCTCGTCCTTGAGTAGGTAAATGATAAAAACAGAATTTTTGATGTGGAATGCTTCCTAACATATTTCTCAATGTAATTTTCTTTATTGTGGCATGAATGTTCAGATCTGAAAGATTCGAGATAAAAGTATAATATTGACATAAAAATAATAATACTTCAAGCATACTAACGAAGCAATCATGTCTTCTCAAAATAACATGGCCAAAGAAAGTTCATACCTACAAAATCATATAGTTTGGTCATGCTCCATTTTCATCACACAAGAATGCTCTCATCATGCACAACCCCTATGACAAGCCAAGCAATTGTTTCATACTTTAGTAATCTCAAACTTTTTTCAACTTTCATGCAATACATGAGCGTGAGCCATGGATATAGCACTATGGGTGGAATAGAATATAATGAAGGGGGTTATGTGGAGAAGACAAAAAAGGAGAAAGTCTCACATCGACGCGGCTAATCAATGGGCTAGGGAGATGCCCATCAATTGATGTCAATGCAAGGAGTAGGGATTGCCATGCAACAGATGCACTAGAGCTATAAATGTATGAAAGCTCAACAAAAGAAACTAAGTGGGTGTGCATCCAACTTGCTTGCTCACGAAGACCTAGGTCACTTGAGGAGGCCCATTGTTGGAATATACAAGTTAAGTTCTTATAATGAAAAATTCCCACTAGTATATGAAAATGACAAAACAAGAGACTCTCTATCATAAAGATCATGGTGCTACTTTGAAGCACAAGTATGGAAAAAGGATAGTAGCATTGCCCCTTTTTTGGGCCTTATTATTATTATTTGGCCTTTCTATCTTTTTTTGATGGGATAATGCTCTATTATTGATGATCATCACACTTCTATTTATTTACAACTCACTGATTATAACTCGATACTAGAACAAGATATGACTCTATATGAATGCCTCCGGTGGTGTACCGGGATTGCGATTAATCAAGAGTGACATGTATGAAAGAATTATGAACGGTGGCTTTGCCACAAATACAATGTCAACTACATGATCATGCAAAGCAAGATGACAATGATGATGCTCGTCATAATAAATGGAACGGTGGAAAGTTGCATGGTAATATATCTCGGAATGGCTATGGAAATGCCATAATAGGTAGGTATGGTGGCTGTTTTGAGCAAGATATAAGGATGTTTATGTGTGATAGAGTGTATCGTATCACGGGGTTTGGATGCACCGGCGAAGTTTGCACCAACTCTCAAGGTGAGAAAGGGCAATGCACGGTACCGAAGAGGCTAGCAATGATGGAAGGGTGAGAGTGCGTATAATCCATGGACTCAACATTAGTCATAAAGAACTCACATACTTATTGCAAAAATCTACAAGTCATCAAAAACCAAGTATTACGCGCATGCTTCTAGGGGGGATAGATTGGTAGGAAAAGACCATCACTCGTCCCCGACCGCCACTCGTAAGGAAGACAACCAAATAACACCTCATGTTTCAAATTTGTTACACAATGTTTACCATACGTGCATGCTACGGGACTTGCAAACTTCAACACAATTATTCCTCAAATTCACAACTACTCAACTAGCACAACTTTGATATTGTTGGGGAACGTAGTAATTTCAAAATTTTCCTACGCACACGCAAGATCATGGTGATGCATAGCAACGAGAGGGGAGAGTGTTGTCTATGTACCCAACGCAGACCGACTACGGAAGCGCTGAACCGACGTAGAGGAAGTAGTCGTACGTCTTCACGATCCAACCGATCAAGCACCGAAACTACGGCACCTCCGAGTTCGAGCACACGTTCAGCCCGATGACGATCCCCGGACTCCGATCCAGCAAAGTGTCGGGGAAGAGTTCCGTCAGCACGACAGCGTGGTGACGATCTTGATGCACTACAGCAGCAGGGCTTCGCCTAGACTCCGCTACAGTATTATCGAGGAATATGGTGGCAGGGGGCACTGCACACGGCTAAGGAATAGATCACGTGGATCAACTTGTGTGTTTCTGGGTGCCTCTGCCTCAGTATATAAAGGAGCCAAGGGGGAGGGGGGCGCTGGCCTAGGAGGAGGGCGCAGGAGGAGTCCTACTCCTTCCGGGAGTAGGACTCCCCCCCAATCCTATTCCAACTAGGATTCCCCGAGGGGGAAAGAGGGAGAGGGGGGCCGGCCACCTTCTCCTAGTCCTAATAGGACTAGGGGAGGGGGGAGGCACGCAGCCCTTATCGGCAGCCCTTTCACCTTTCCACTAAGGCCCATTAAGGCCCATATGTCTTCCGGGGGGTTCCGGTAACCTCCCGGTACTCCGGTAAAATCCCGATTTCACCCGGAACACTTCCGATATCCAAACATAGGCTTCCAATATATCAATCTTTATGTCTCGACCATTTCGAGACTCCTCGTCATGTCCATGATCACATCCGGGACTCCGAACAACCTTCGGTACATCAAAATACATAAACTCATAATATAACTGTCATCGTAACCTTAAGCATACGGACCCTACGGGTTCGAGAACAATGTAGACATGACTGAGACACGTCTCCGGTAAATAACCAATAGCAGGACCTGGATGCCCATATTGGCTCCTACATATTCTACGAAGATCTTTATCGGTCAGACCGCATAACAACATACGTTGTTCCCTTTGTCATCGGTATGTTACTTGCCCGAGATTCGATCGTCGGTATCCAATACCTAGTTCAATCTCGTTACCGGCAAGTCTCTTTACTCGTTCCGTAATACATCATCTCACAACTAACATCTTAGTTACAATGCTTGCAAGGCTTATGTGATGTGTATTACCGAGAGGGCCCCAGAGATACCTCTCCGACAATCGGAGTGACAAAACCTAATCTCGAAATACGTCAACCCAACATGTACCATTGGAGACACCTGTAGTACTCCTTTATAATCACCCAGTTACGTTGTGACGTTTGGTAGTACCCAAAGTGTTCCTCCGGTAAACGGGAGTTGCATAATCTCATAGTTATAGGAACATGTATAAGTCATGAAGAAAGCAATAGCAACATACTAAACGATCGGGTGCTAAGCTAATGGAATGGGTCATGTCAATCAGATCATTCAACTAATGATGTGACCTCGTTAATCAAATAACAACTCATTGTTCATGGTTAGGAAACATAACCATCTTTGATTAACGAGCTAGTCAAGTAGAGGCATACTAGTGACTCTTTGTTCGTCTATGTATTCACACATGTATTATGTTTCTGGTTAATACAATTCTAGCATGAATAATAAACATTTATCATGATTGTAAGGAAATAAATAATAACTTTATTATTGCCTCTAGGGCATATTTCCTTCAGTCTCCCACTTGCACTAGAGTCAATAATCTAGATTACACTTTAATGATTCTAACACCCATGGAGCCTTGGTGCTGATCATGTTTTGCTCGTGGAAGAGGCTTAGTCAACGGGTCTGCAACATTCAGATCCGTATGTATCTTGCAAATCTCTATGTCTCCCACCTGGACTAGATCCCGGATGGAATTGAAGCGTCTCTTGATGTGTTTGGTCCTTTTGTGAAATCTGGATTCCTTTGCCAAGGCAATTGCACCAGTATTGTCACAAAAGATTTTCATTGGACCCGATGCACTAGGTATGACACCTAGATCGGATATGAACTCCTTCATCCAGACTCCTTCATTTGCTGCTTCCGAAGCAGCTATGTACTCCACTTCACATGTAGATCCCGCTACGACGCTTTGTTTAGAACTGCACCAACTGACAGCTCCACCGTTTAATGTAAACACGTATCCGGTTTGCGATTTAGAATCGTCCGGATCAGTGTCAAAGCTTGCATCAACGTAACCTTTTACGGTGAGCTCTTTGTCACCTCCATATGCGAGAAACATATCCCTAGTCCTTTTCAGGTATTTCAGGATGTTCTTGACCGCTGTCCAGTGATCCACTCCTGGATTACTTTGGTACCTCCCTGCTAAACTTATAGCAAGGCACACATCAGGTCTGGTACACAGCATTGCATACATGATAGAGCCTATGGCTGAAGCACAGGGAACATCTTTCATTTTCTCTCTATCTTCTGCAGTGGTCGGGCATTGAGTCTTACTCAACTTCACACCTTGTAACACAGGCAAGAACCCTTTCTTTGCTTGATCCATTTTGAACTTCTTCAAAATCTTGTCAAGGTATGTGCTTTGTGAAAGTCCAATTAAGCGTCTTGATCTATCTCTATAGATCTTTATGCCTAATATGTAAGCAGCTTCACCGAGGTCTTTCATTGAAAAACTCTTATTCAAGTATCCCTTTATGCTATCCAGAAATTCTATATCATTTCCAATCAATAATATGTCATCCACATATAATATCAGAAATGCTACAGAGCTCCCACTCACTTTCTTGTAAATACAGGCTTCTCCGAAAGTTTGTATAAACCCAAATGCTTTGATCACACTATCAAAGCGTTTATTCCAACTCTGAGAGGCTTGCACCAGTCCATAAATGGATCGCCGGAGCTTGCACACTTTGTTAGCTCCCTTTGGATCAACAAAACCTTCTGGTTGCATCATATACAACTCTTCTTCCAAAAATCCATTCAGGAATGCAGTTTTGACATCCATCTGCCAAATTTCATAATTATAAAATGCGGCAATTGCTAACATGATTCGGACAGACTTAAGCATCGCTACGGGTGAGAAGGTCTCATCGTAGTCAACCCCTTGAACTTGTCGAAAACCTTTTGCGACAAGTCGAGCTTTATAGACAGTAACATTACCGTCAGCGTCAGTCTTTTTCTTGAAGATCCATTTATTCTCAATTGCTTGCCGATCATCGGGCAAGTCAACCAAAGTCCATACTTTGTTCTCATACATGGATCCCATCTCAGATTTAATGGCTTCAAGCCACTTTGCGGAATCTGGGCTCACCATCGCTTCTTCATAGTTCGTAGGTTCATCATGATCTAGTAGCATGACTTCCAGAACTGGATTACCGTACCACTCTGGTGCGGATCTTACTCTGTTTGATCTATGAGGTTCAATAGTATCTTGTTCTGAAGTTTCATGATCATTATCATTAGCTTCCTCACTTATTGGTGTAGGTGTCGCAGAAACAGTTTTCTGTGATGTACTACTTTCCAACAAGGGAGCAGGTATAGTTACCTCATCAAGTTCTACTTTCCTCCCACTCACTTCTTTCGAGAGAAACTCCTTCTCAAGAAAGTTTCCGAATTTAGCAACAAAAGTCTTGCCTTCGGATCTGTGATAGAAGGTGTATCCAATAGTTTCCTTTGGATATCCTATGAAGACACATTTCTTCGATTTGGGTTCGAGCTTATCAGGTTGAAGCTTTTTCACATAAGCATCGCAGCCCCAAACTTTCAGAAACGACAACTTTGGTTTCTTGCCAAACCATAGTTCATAAGGCGTCGTCTCAACGGATTTTGATGGTGCCCTGTTTAACGTGAATGCGGCCGTCTCTAGAGCGTATCCCCAAAATGATAGCGGTAAATCAGTAAGAGACAACATAGATCGCACCATATCTAGTAAAGTACGATTACGACGTTCGGACACACCATTACGCTGTGGTGTTCCGGGTGGCGTGAGTTGCGAAACTATTCCACAATTTTTGAAATATACACCAAACTCGTAACTCAAATATTCTCCTCCACGATCAGATCGTAGAAACTTTATTTTCTTGTTATGATGATTTTCCACTTCACTCTGAAATTCTTTGAACTTTTCAAATGTTTCAGACTTATGTTTCATTAAGTAGATATAACCATATCTGCTTAAATCATCTGTGAAGGTGAGAAAATAACGATATCCGCCATGAGCCTCAATATTCATCGGACCACATACATCTGTATGTATGATTTCCAACATATCTGTTGCTCTCTCCATAGTACCGGAGAACGGTGTTTTAGTCATCTTGCCCATGAGGCACGGTTCGCAAGTACCAAGCGATTCATAATCAAGTGGTTCCAAAAGTCCATCAGTATGGAGTTTCTTCATGCGCTTTACACCGATATGACCTAAACGGCAGTGCCACAAATAAGTTGCACCATCATTATCAACTCTGCATCTTTTGGTTTCAACATTATGAATATGTGTATCACTACTCTCGAGATTCAATAAGAATAGACCACTCTTCAAGGGTGCGTGACCATAAAAGATATTACTCATATAAATAGAACAACCATTATTCTCTGATTTAAATGAATAACCGTCTCGCATCAAACAAGATCCAGATATAATGTTCATGCTTAACGCTGGCACCAAATAACAATTATTTAGGTCTAATACTAATCCCGAAGGTAGATGTAGAGGTAGCGTGCCGACCGCGATCACATCGACTTTGGAACCGTTTCCCACGCGCATCGTCACCTCGTCCTTAGCCAATCTTCGCTTAATCCGTAGCCCCTGTTTCGAGTTGCAAATATTAGCAACATAACCAGTATCAAATACCCAGGTGCTACTGCGAGCATTAGTAAGGTACACATCAATAACATGTATATCATATATACCTTTGTTCACCTTGCCATCCTTCTTATCCGCCAAATACTTTGGGCAGTTCCGCTTCCAGTGACCAGTCTGCTTGCAGTAGAAGCACTCAGTTTCAGGCTTAGGTCCAGACTTGGGTTTCTTCTCTTGAGCAGCAACTTGCTTGCCGTTCTTCTTGAAGTTCCCCTTCTTCTTCCCTTTGCCCTTTTTCTTGAAACTAGTGGTTTTGTTAACCATCAACACTTGATGCTCCTTTTTGATTTCTACCTCCGCGGCTTTTAGCATTGCGAAGAGCTCGGGAATAGTCTTGTTCATCCCTTGCATATTATAGTTCATCACGAAGCTCTTGTAGCTTGGTGGCAGTGATTGGAGAATTCTGTCAATGACGCAATCATCTGGAAGATTAACTCCCAATTGAATCAAGTGATTATTATACCCAGACATTTTGAGTATATGCTCACTGACAGAACTGTTCTCTTCCATCTTGCAGCTATAGAACTTATTGGAGACTTCATATCTCTCAATCCGGGCATTTGCTTGAAATATTAACTTCAACTCCTGAAACATCTCATATGCTCCATGACGTTCAAAACATCGTTGAAGTCCCGATTCTAAGCCGTAAAGCATGGCACACTGAACTATCGAGTAGTCATCAGCTTTGCTCTGCCAGACATTCATAACATCTGGTGTTGCTCCAGCAGCAAGCCTGCCACCCAGCGGTGCTTCCAGGACGTAATTCTTCTGTGCAGCAATGAGGATAATCCTCAAGCTACGGACCCAGTCCGTGTAATTGCTACCATCATCTTTCAACTTTGCTTTCTCAAGGAACGCATTAAAATTCAACGGAACAATAGCACGAGCCATCTATCTACAATCAACATAAACAAGCAAGATACTATCAGGTACTAAGTTCATGATAAATTTAAGTTCAATTAATCATATTACTTAAGAACTCCCACTTAGATAGACATCCCTCTAATCCTCTAAGTGATCACGTGATCCAAATCAACTAAACCATGTCCGATCATCACGTGAGATGGAGTAGTTTCATCGGTGAACATCATTATGTTGATCATATCTACTATATGATTCACGCTCGACCTTTCGGTCTCCGTGTTCCGAGGCCATATCTGTATATGCTTGGCTCGTCAAGTATAACCTGAGTATTCCGCGTATGCAACTGTTTTGCACCCGTTGTATTTGAACGTAGAGCCTATCACACCCGATCATCACGTGGTGTCTCATCATGAAGAACTTTCGCAACGGTGCATACTCAGGGAGAACACTTCTTGATAATTTAGTGAGAGATCATCTTATAATGCTACCGTCAATCAAAGCAAGATAAGATGCATAAAAAGATAAACATCACATGCAATCAATATAAGTGATATGATATGGCCATCATCATCTTGTGCCTGTGATCTCCATCTCCGAAGCACCGTCATGATCACCATCGTCACCGGCGCGACACCTTGATCTCCATCGTAGCATCGTTGTCGTCTCACCAATCTTATGCTTCCACGACTATTGCTACCATTTAGTGATAAAGTAAAGCATTACATCGCGATTGTATTGCATACAATAAAGCGACAACCATATGGCTCCTGCCAGTTGCCGATAACTCGGTTACAAAACATGATCATCTCATACAATAAAATTTAGCATCATGCCTTGACCATATCACATCACAACATGCCCTGCAAAAACAAGTTAGACGTCCTCTACTTTGTTGTTGCAAGTTTTACGTGGCTGCTACGGGCTTTAAGCAAGAACCAATCTCACCTACGCATCAAAACCACAACGATAGTTTGTCAAATAGACTCCGTTTTAACCTTCGCAAGGACCGGGCGTAGCCACACTCGGTTCAACTAAAGTTGGAGAGACAGTCGCCCACAAGCCATCTATGTGCAAAGCACGTCGAGGGAACCGGTCTCGCGTAAGCGTACACGTAAGGTTAGTCCGGGTCGTCTCATCCAACAATACCGCCGAACCAAAGTATGACATGCTGGTAGGCAGTATGACTTGTATCGTCCACAACTCACTTGTGTTCTACTCGTGCAAATAACATCAAACCATAAAACCTAGGCTCTGATACCACTGTTGGGGAACGTAGTAATTTCAAAATTTTCCTACGCACACGCAAGATCATGGTGATGCATAGCAACGAGAGGGGAGAGTGTTGTCTACGTACCCAACACAGACCGACTGCGGAAGCGCTGAACCGACGTAGAGGAAGTAGTCGTACGTCTTCACGATCCAACCGATCAAGCACCGAAACTACGGCACCTCTGAGTTCGAGCACACGTTCAGCCCGATGACGATCCCCGGACTCCGATCCAACAAAGTGTCGGGGAAGAGTTCCGTCAGCACGACAGCGTGGTGACGATCTTGATGCACTACAGCAGCAGGGCTTCGCCTAGACTCTGCTACAGTATTATCGAGGAATATGGTGGCAGGGGGCACCGCACACGGCTAAGGAATAGATCACGTGGATCAACTTGTGTGTTTCTGGGTGCCTCTTCCTGAGTATATAAAGGAGCCAAGGGGGAGGGGGGGTGCCGGCCTAGGAGGAGGGCGCAGGAGGAGTCCTACTCCTTCCGGGAGTAGGACTCCCCCCCCCCCCCAATCCTATTCCAACTAGGATTCCCCGAGGGGGAAAGAGGGAGAGGGGGGCCGGCCACCTTCTCCTAGTCCTAATAGGACTAGGGGAGGGGGGGAGGCGCGCAGCCCTTATGGGCAGCCCTTTCACCTTTCCACTAAGGCCCATTAAGGCCCATATGTCTCCCGGGGGGGTTCCGGTAACCTCCCGGTACTCCAGTAAAATCCCGATTTCACCCGGAACACTTCCGATATCCAAACATAGGCTTCCAATATATCAATCTTTATGTCTCGACCATTTCGAGACTCCTCGTCATGTCCATGATCACATCCGGGACTCCGAACAACCTTCGGTACATCAAAATACATAAACTCATAATATAACTGTCATCGTAACCTTAAGCGTGCGGACCCTACGGGTTCGAGAACAATGTAGACATGACTGAGACACGTCTCCGGTCAATAACCAATAGCGGGACCTGGATGCCCATATTGGCTCCTACATATTCTACGAAGATGTTTATCGGTCAGACCGCATAACAACATACGTTGTTCCCTTTGTCATCGGTATGTTACTTGCCCGAGATTCGATCGTCGGTATCCAATACCTAGTTCAATCTCGTTACCGGCAAGTCTCTTTACTCGTTCCGTAATACATCATCTCACAACTAACATCTTAGTTACAATGCTTGCAAGGGTTATGTGATGTGTATTACCGAGAGGGCCCCAGAGATACCTCTCCGACAATCAGAGTGACAAAACCTAATCTCGAAATACGTCAACCCAACATGTACCATTGGAGACACCTGTAGTACTCCTTTATAATCACCCAGTTTGCATAATCTCATAGTTATAGGAACATGTATAAGTCATGAAGAAAGCAATAGCAACATACTAAACGATCGGGTGCTAAGCTAATGGAATGGGTCATGTCAATCAGATCATTCAACTAATGATGTGACCTCGTTAATCAAATAACAACTCATTGTTCATGGTTAGGAAACATAACCATCTTTGATTAACGAGCTAGTCAAGTAGAGGCATACTAGTGACTCTTTGTTCGTCTATGTATTCACACATGTATTATGTTTTCGGTTAATACAATTCTAGCATGAATAATAAACATTTATCATGATTGTAAGGAAATAAATAATAACTTTATTATTACCTCTAGGGCATATTTCCTTCAGATATCACTATCTCCATATCTCAAAACAATCATCAAGTATCAAACTTCTCTTAGTATTCAATGCACTTATATGAAAGTTTTTATTACGCCTAAAAGAAAATTGCCATGTTGTTCTAAAGGACTCTCAAAATAATATTAGTGAAGCATGAGAGATCAATTATTTCTATAAAATAAAACCACCACCGTGCTCTAAAAGATATAAGTGAAGCACTAGAGCAAAAACTATATAGCTCAAAAGGTATAAGTGAAGCACATAGAGTATTCTAATAAATTCCAATTCATGTGTGTCTCTCTAAAAAGGTGTGTACAGAAAGGATGATTGTGGTAAACTAAAAAGCAAAGACTCAAATCATACAAGACACTCCAAGCAAAACACATATCATGTGGCGAATAAAAATATAGCTCCAAGTAAAGTTACCGACGAACGAAGACGAAAGAGGGGATGCCTTCCTGGGCATCCCCAAGCTTAGGATTTTGCTGTCCTTGTATTTTACCTTGGGGTGCCATGGGAATCCCCAGGCTTAGGCTCTTGCCACTCCTTGTTCCATAATCCATCAAATCTTTACCCAAAACTTGAAAACTTCACAACACAAAACTTAAAAGAAAATCTTCGTGAGAGCTTCGTTAGTAAAAGAAAACAAACCACCACTTCAAGGTACTGTAATGAACTCATTATTTATTTATATTAGTGTTAAACCTACGGTATTCCAACTTCTCTATGGTTTATAATCTCTATTACTAGACATAGATTCATCAAAACAAGCAAACAACACACGAAAAACAGAATCTGTCAAAAACAGAATAGTCTGTAGTAATCTGTAGGTTTCGAATACTTATGGAACCCCAAATATTCTAAAATAAATTGGTGGACGTGAGGAATTTATATATTAATCATCTTCAAAAATAATTAACTAAATAGCGCTCTCCAGTAAAAAAATGGCAGCAATTCTCGTGAGCGCTAAAGTTTCTGTTTTTTACAGCAAGATCAAAAAGACATTCCCCAAGTCTTCCCAACGGTTCTACTTGGCACAAACACTAATTAAACACAAAAAACACAACCAAAACAGAGGCTAGATAAATTATTTATTACTAAACAGGAACAAAAAGCAAGGAACAAATATAAAATTGGGTTGCCTCCCAACAAGCGCTATCGTTTAACGCCCCTAGCTAGGAATAAAAGCGAGGTTAGATCTAGGTATTGTCATCTTTGGTAGGCAATTCTTCAATAAGACACCAATAACTTCTAGGCCTCCTTTGGTTCATAGGATAGAAATGTTATAGGAATAGGAAAATCATAGGAAGTGAGATGACATGTATCTCAATTCCTATAGGTAAAGAGATGTCATTTGATGCATAGGATAGGAATTTTTCCATTGAGTCTTAGCTAATGTTTTTTCCTACAAAATGTGAAGGATTGATTCCTATCCTACATAGGAATAGGAATCCAGTCCTACAAACCAAAGGGCTTTAAAGAAAATTTTCCTATGCAAATCCTATCCTATAGAAATCCTATGAGATTCCTACAAACCAAAGGAGGTCTTAGGAGTTTCTTTCTTTTTATTAATTATCAAACTCCTAGGCACGAAATCAAGAAAATCATTTGTAGCAAAAGGTTCCTTGAGGATAGTGAGAAAATTGGGGTGAACACTTGTGGATTTGAGGTCCGCATTTTTCTTACTAGAAGTTTCACCCTTATTTTTAGGAACATACATCAATTTGGCAATCTTAGCATTAGGAGGAGTGTTTTTCACGGAAGAAAAGGCAGACCCAAGGTTGGTAATAATATCCTCAGTTTTATCAATTCTAGTGGAATCTTGATCTATCTTAGCATTAACCATAGGTCCCTTTTCTTTAAAAAAATTAAGAGCCACTCCTACCGTAGATCCGTATTGGATAACTTGGTTGTGGATCTTTCTATCCAAATTTTCAATCAACTCTACGGTAGCAACTTTATTTTCAATAATTTCAAGCCTTTGCATCACATGTTCCAAAGTTAAAGTAGTTCCATTAACCAAAAGAGGTGGTGGGCCAAACAAATCTATCATAGCATTATAAGAATGAAAAGTATGGCTACCCAAGAAATTTCCTCTCGTAATGGTATCAAGAATATATCTATTCCAAGGCGTGATGCCTACATAAAAATTGCAAAGCAGAACGGAAGTAGATTGCTTCCTAGTAGATATATATTGCGCATTTCAAATTCTATACCAAGCATCTTTTAGATTTTCTCCCTCCCTTTGTTTAAAATTAAGAACTTCATTCTCGGGAGAAAAAGGAGCGGATAAAAGACTATCCATAACAATGAAGCAAGCGGAAAAGAGGCGAACGGAAACAGAGGGCGAAAGGAAAAGAGGGCGAATAAAACGGCAAGGGTGAAGTGGGGGAGAGGAAAACAAATGGCAAATAATGTAATGCGAAGGATAAGATTTGTGATGGGTACTTGGTATGTCTTGACTTGGCGTAGATCTCCCCGGCAACGGCGCCAGAAATACTTCTTGCTACCTCTTGAGCACTGCGTTGGTTTTCCCTTGAAGAGGAAAGGGTGGTGCAGTAAAGCAGCGTAAGTATTTCCCTCAGTTTTTGAGAACCAAGGTATCAATCCAGTAGGAGACCACGTGTGAGTCACCTCGTAGCTACACACACAAAGAAGAACCTCGCAACCAACACGATAAAGGGGTTGTCAATCCCTTCTTGGCCACTTGCAAGAGTGAGATCTGATAGAGGTGATAATAATAAGATAAATATTTTTGGTATTTTTATGATATAGATTGAAAGTAAAGATTGCAAAATAAAATAGATTGGAAACTTGT
Source organism: Triticum urartu (assembly GCF_056163025.1). NCBI lineage: Eukaryota > Viridiplantae > Streptophyta > Magnoliopsida > Poales > Poaceae > Triticum > Triticum urartu. Next base: position 110,838,259 of record NC_141873.1, read on the forward strand.
ATGATGGAAAATAGACCCCGGGGCCATAGGTTTCACTAGTGGCTTCTCTCAAGATAGCATAAGTATTACGGTGGGTGAACAAATTACTGTTGAGCAATTGCTAGAAAAGCGAATAATTATGAGAATATCTAGGCATGATCATGTATATAGGCATCACGTCTGAGACAAGTAGACCGACTCCTGCCTGCATCTACTACTATTACTCCACACATCGACCACTATCCAGCATGCATCTAGCGTATTAAGTTCATAAGAACAGAGTAACGCCTTAAGCAAGATGACGTGATGTAGAGGGATAAACTCATGCAATATGATGTAAACCCCATCTTGTTATCCTCGATGGCAACAATACAATACGTGTTGTTTCCCTTTCTGTCACTGGGATCGAGCACCGCAAGATTGAACCCAAAGCTAAGCAATTCTCCCATTGCAAGAAAGATCAATCTAGTAGGCCAAACCAAACTGATAACTCGAAGAGACTTGCAAAGATAAACCAATCATACATAAAATAATTCAGAGAAGACTCAAATATTGTTCATAGATAAACTTGATCTTAAACTCACAATTCATCGGATCTCGACAAACACTCTGCAAAAAGAAGAGTTACATTGAATAGATCTCCAAGAGAATCGAGGAGAACTTTGTATTGAGATCCAAAGAGAGAGAAGAAGCCATCTAGCTATGGACCCGAAGGTCTGAAGTAAACTACTCACACATCATTGGAGGGGCCATGGAGTTGATGTAGAGGCCCTCCATGTTCAAGGCCCCCTCCGGCAGAGCTCCGGAAAAGGCCCCAAGATGGGATCTCTTGGGTACAGAATGTTGCGGCAGTGGAAATAGGCTTTTCGTGGTGCTCCTGGATGTTTGCGGGGTACATGGATATATATAGGAGGAAGAGGTAGGTCGGTGGAGCAACCAGGGGCCCACGAGGGTGGAGGGCGCGCCCCCTGCTTCGTGGCCTCCTCGTTGATTGCTTGACGTCCATCCAAGTCTTCTGGATCACGTTTGTTCCAAAAATCATGTTCCCGAAGGTTTCATTCCGTTTGGACTCCATTTGATATTCCTTTTCTACGAAACACTGAAATAGGCAAAAAACAACAATTTGGGCTGGGCCTCCGGTTAATAGGTTAGTCCCAAAAATAATATAAAAGTGTAAAATAAAGCCTGTTATCATCCAAAACAGATAATATAATAGCATGGAACAATCAAAAATTATAGATACGTTGGAGACGTATCAGAGATTTATCATGTAGCCGAGTTTGTTTTGTTAGAGTTTGATCCCAATTATCCACTATGTTCTGAGATTGATGTTGCTATGACTTTGCTATGCTTAATGCTTGTCACTAGGGCCCGAGTGCCCTGATTTCAGATCTGAACCTATTATGTTTTCATGAATATATGTGAGTTCTTGATCCTATCTTGCAAGTCTATAGTCACCTATTATGTGTTATGATCCGTTAACCCCGAAGTGACAATAATCGGGATACTTACCGTTGATGACTGTAGTTTGAGGAGTTCATGTATTAACTATGTGTTAATGCTTTGTTCCGGTACTGTATTAAAAGGAGGCCTTAATATCCCTTAGTTTCCGATAGGACCCCGCTGCCACGGGAGGGTAGGACAAAAGATGTCATGCAAGTTCTTTTCCATAAGCACGTATGACTATATTCGGAATACATGCCTACATTACATTGATGAACTGGAGCTAGTTATGTGTCACCCTATGTTATAACTATTGCATGAGGAATCGCATCCGACATAATTATCCATCACTGATCCATTGCCCACGAGCTTTTCACATATTGATCTTTGCTTAGTTACTTTTCCGTTGCTACTATTACAATCACTATAAAACCAAAACTATTACTTTTGCTACCGTTACCACTACTATCATATTACTTTGCTACTAAATACTTTGCTGCAGATATTAAGTTTCCAGGTGTGGTTGAATTGACAATTCAGCTGCTAATAATTGAGAATATTCTTTTGCTCCCCTTGTGTCGAATCAATAAATTTTGATTGAATACTCTACCCTCGAAAACTGTTGCGATCCCCTATACTTGTGGGTTATCAAGACTATTTTCTGGCGCCGTTGCCGGGGAGCATAGCTCTATTCTTTGAGTCACTTGGGATTTATGTCTACTGCTCACAATGAAGAACTTCAAAGATAAAGGAACCAAGATTTTTCCCTCAACTACGAGGGGAGGTAAGGAAGTACCATCTAGCTCTGCACTTGATTCGCCTTCTGTTTTGAGTAAACTTGCGACACCTACTTGCTACTCATTCTAATATGTCGCATGTTATTGATGATGCCACTTCTGCTTTGCATGATACTTATGATGAAACTACTTCTATGCTTGATAATAATGTGCCACTAGGTGAATTTCTTGATGAACAACTTGCTAGGGTTAGAGAGAATGAAATTATTGAAACTGATAATATTGATGAAAGTAATGATGAAGATTCTCCCCTAGATATGAATTGCCTATTGTTCCTGAGGGTTATGTTATGGATGAAGAAACTGCTAGAGACTTCTTAGCTTGCAATGATAGATATGATCTTAAGAAATTATTAGTTAAGCTTAAAGAGAAGTCTTTGAATGCTAGAATGAAATATGACCCTGCTTTTGCTACTTCACCTATCTTTATTTCTGATAAGGATTATGATTTCTCTGTCGACCCTGAGTTAATTACTTTGGTTGAATCTTATCCTTTTTATGGCTATGAATCTGAAACTGCTGTGGCACATCTTACTAAATTAAATGATATAGCCACCCTGTTCACTAATGATGAGAAAACTTGCTATTACTTTATCCTTAAGTTGTTTCCGTTCTCACTAAAGGGTGATGCTAAAACATGGTTTAATTCTCTTGATCCTGCTTGTGTGCGTAGTCCCCAGGATATGATTTATTACTTCTCTGCTAAATATTTCCCCGCTCATAAGAAACCAGCTGCCTTAAGGGAAATATATAATTTTGTGCAAATTGAAGAAGATAGTCTCCCACAAGCTTGGGGGAGTCTTCTCCAATTACTTAATGCTTTGCCTGATCATCCTCTCATGAAAAATGAAATACTTGATATCTTTTATAATGGACAAACCGATGCTTCCAGAGACTACCTGGATAGTTGTGAAGGTTGTGTTTTCAGGGAAAGAACTGTTGATCAAGCTGAATTGCTATTGAATAATTTGTTGAGTAATGAAAATGATTGGACACTTCCTGAACCAACTCCTAAGCCAACTCCAAAGAAAAGGGGTATTCTATTTCTCAGTCCTGAAGATATGCAAGAGGCAAAGAAATCTATGAAAGAAAAAGGTATTAAAGCTGAAGATGTTAAGAATTTACCACCTATTGAAGAAATACATGGTCTGGATAACCCCACACATGTAGTAAAGGTAAATTCTCTCTATATATTTGATAAATGTGAAATCCCATCTACTAAGTTTGCTAGCCAATGCTTGGATGAGTTTGATGATTTTATGGTTAAACAAGAAGACTTCAATTCTTAAGTTTTTTTTGACTGTGAACTGTGGGGCAAAACCCCCACAGCAGATCAAAACTTTATTGAGAAAATAACAGATACAACAAGTTGATTACAAGGAGTAACCAAGTTACAAGGAACAAAAAGAAAAGAGAAAGCCCTACCAAACTAGCTTAGGGTGGGAGGTAAGAGCTTATATGATTGAAAGAAGACTTCAATTCTTAAGTTGGTAGACAATTGAAATGTAATGCTTATATGATTGAACACTTGAGTGATTATATGTCTAGAATTAAAGGTGAACTTAAACTCATTAGTAAACATGCTTCTATGGTTACCACTCAAGTAGAACAAGTACTTAAAGCTCAGAATGATTTGCTCAATGAATTAAATAATAAGAAAAATGATAATGTTGTTAGAGTTATGACTAGAGGGAGTAAAATGACTCGAGAACCTTTGTATCCTGAGGGCCACCCTTAGACAATTGAGCAAGATTCTCAGAGAATTAATGTTGATGCACCTAGTTCTTCTAAGAAGAAGAAAAAGAAAAATGATAGAACTTTGCATGCTTCTAATGAACCTGTTGTTGACACACCTGAGAATCCGAATGATATTCCTATTTCTGATGCTGAAACACAATCTGGTAATGAACATGAACCTAGTGATAATGTTAATGATGATGTTCATGTTGATGCTCAACCTAGCAATGACAATGATGTAGAGATTGAATCTGCTGTTGATCTTGATAACCCACAATCAAAGAATAAACGTTATGATAAGATTGACTTTGTTGCTAGGAAGCATGGTAAAGAAAGAGAACCATGGGTTCAGAAACCCATGCCTTTTCCTCATAAACCATCCAAGAAAAAGGATGATGAGGATTTTGAGTGCTTTGCTGAAATGATTAGACCTATCTTTTTGCGTATGCGTTTGACTGATATGCTTAAAATGAACCCTTATGCTAAGTACATGAAGGATATTGTTACAAATAAAAGAAAGATATTGGAAGCTGAAATTTCCACCATGCTTGCTAATTACACTTTTAAGGGTGGAATACCAAAGAAAATAGGAGATCCCGGAGTACCAACTATACCATGCTCCATTAAAAGAAACTATGTTAAAACTGCTTTATGTGATCCTGGAGCCGGTGTTAGTGTTATGTCTCCCTCTTTATATTGTAGAATTGATTTGAATAAGTTGACACCTACTAAAATATCTTTGCAAATGGCTGATAAATGAACCGATATACCTGTCGGTATTTGTGAGGATGTGCCTGTTGTGGTTGCAAACGTTACTATTTTAACGGACTTTATTATTCTCGATATTCCCGAGGACGATAGTATGTCCATTATTCTTGGAAGACCCTTTTTGAATACTGCAGGGGCTGTTATTGATTGCATCAAAGGCAATGACACTTTTCATGTTAATGGTAATGAGCATATGGTACACTTCTCGAGGAAACAACCTCAAGTCCACTACCCTCATCGTGCCTCGGCGCACGTGCAAGTTCTCCAGGGTCCTCATCGACGGCGGCAGAAACATCAACATCCTCTACCGCGACACCATGACCAAGCTCGGCCTCGAGGCCAAGAACCTAGAGCCGACCCAGACGATCTTCACGACATCGTTCCCGGCCTCACTTGCTCTACTATCGGCCGTGTCCGGCTCGACGTCCTGTTTGGCGACAGCAACCACTTCCGAGGCGAGCCGCTCTGGTTCGAGGTGGTGGACCTGTCCAGCGTGTACCATGCGCTGCTGGGCCGGGCCGTGCTCGCTAAGTTCATGGTGGTCCCCCACTACGCCTACCTGAAAATGAAGATGCCGGCTCCGAAGGGCCTCATCACCATCACCGGCGACTATTGCAGGTCCCTGGAGTGCGCCTGAGACGGCGCCAAGCTAGCCGAGTCGCTGGTCATAGCCGAGGAGCGGTGCCAGCTCGACCGGATCGTCACCTTGGCCAATGAGACATCGGCCGCAGCGGTTCCGGCCGAGGAGCCGACCGACAAGGCCTCGTTCAAGCCCTCCAAGGAGACCAAGAAAGTGAAGCTGAACCCGGAAGACCCCAGCTGCAGCAAGTACATTGTTGTAGGCACCAGCCTCGACAACAAATAGGAAGGCGAGCTCGTCGACTTCCTCCGTGAGAATCGGGATATCTTTGCATGGACCCCAGAGGACATGTCGGTTATCCCGAGGAAGTACGCCGAGCACAAACTCCATGTCTGCAAGGATGCCAAGCATGTCCGCCAACCCCTACGACGTTTCTCCGAAGAGAAGAGAAGGACCATCGGTGAAGAGGTCGCCAAGCTTTTGGCGGCCAGCTTCATCATGGAAGTGTTTTGCCCCAAGTGGCTGGCCAACCCGGTCCTCATCCTGAACAAGAACAACACCTGGCGCATGTGTATCGACTACACCAGCCTGAACAAGGCCTGCCCCAAGGATCCATTCGCCCCCCATGGATCGACCAAGTCATCGACTCCACTGCCGGCTGTGAGCTCCTGTCCTTCCTGGATGCTTACTCCGGCTATCACCAGATAAAGCTGGACCTGGCTGACGCCCTCAAGACGTTCTTCATCACGCCCTTTGGGGCATATTGCTACATTACCATGTCATTTGACCTGAAGAACGCCGGCGCCACCTTCCAGCACTACATGCAGAAATGCTTACTGCCACAACTCGGCAGCAACATCCACGTTTATGTGGACGACGTCATGGTGAAGACCAAGAAGCACCTCACGCTCCTAGACGAGCTGAAGGAAACCTTCCCCAACCTGCGCAAATACAAGGTCAAGCTCAACCCGGAGAAGTGCGTTTTCGGCATCCCGGCCGAAAAGCTACTCGGCTTCCTCGTCTCGGAGCGCGGCATTGAGGCAAACCCGGAGAAGATCAAGGCCATCGAGCGCATGCGCAAGCCAGCTCGGCTGCACAATGTCCAGAAGTTCACCGACTGCTTGGCCTCGGTCAGCCAGTTTCTCAGCCGGCTGGGCGAGAGGGCCCTGCCCTTGTATCAGCTGATGAAGAAGACAATGTTGTTCGAGTGGAACGACCAGGCGGACGAAGCTTTCAGGGACCTCAAGCGCATGCTCTCCACCGCACCCGTCCTGGACGCGCTGGCCAAGAAGGAGCCGTTGTTGCTCTACGTTGCTGCAACCTCGCGGTCGGTCAGCATGGTGATGGTGGTCGAGCAACCAGAGAAGGGCAAGATCCAAGTTGTCCAGCGCCCAGTGTACTACCTGAGCGAGGTGCTCTCCACCTCCAACCAAAACTACCCGCACTACCAGAAGATGTGTTATGGCGTATACTTCACTGCCAAGAAACTGAAGCAGTACTTCCAAGAGCACGTTGTTACCGTGGTCAGCACGACCCCCCTTCGGCGAGATCATCGGGTGCCGGGACGCCTCTGGCCGGGTCACCAAGTAGGCGCTCGAGCTAGCCGGCCACACCATCCTGTACGAGCCTCGCACCATAATCAAGTCCCAAGCTCTGGCCGACTTCCTCGTCGACTGGACCAAGACCCAGTACTTGCCACCGCCGCCAGATTCAACGCACTGGCGCATGCACTTCGACGGCTCCAAGATGCGTCTCGGCCTGGGAGCCGGCATTGTGCTGTCCTCCCCGAAGGGCGACCGTCATCGGTACGTGCTCCAGATCCACTTCACTGCCTCCAACAACGTCGCCGAGTACGAAGCCCTTGTGCATGGCCTCCGGCTTGCCAAGGAACTCGGCATCCGACGCATCCCATGCTACGGTGACTCGGATTTGGCGGTGCAGCAGTGCTCCGGCGAGTGGGACACCCGCGACCCCAACATGGCAAGCTACCGCTTCCTCATCCAGAAGGTGTCCGGATTCTTCGCGGGCTGTGAGTTCCCCCATGTCCTGCATGCGAAAAACGAGGCTGCCGACACGCTCGCCAAGATCGCCTCGGCACGACAGTCCATCCCGTCCGGCATCTCCCTCGAGTACCTGCATAAGCCATCCGTCAAGCCGTCTCCGGACTCCGAGTCCATCTATGTCCTGGACAACCCGGCCACGCCTCAACCCGGCCCGAGGCCTGTGGAACCCGGCCCAGGGACTATGGAACCCAGCCCAGGGACTACCAAACCTGGCCCGGGGGCTGCAGCAGTCGACCCGGCCGCCCTCGTCCCCGACCCGGCCGACGCGGTCCCTAACCCGGGGGCTGCCGCCCCGGAACCCGCCGTGGTGGCCGTCTTTGCCGTAGTAACGGCTCCCTCGTGGTCCCTGCCCATATTAGAGTTTCTAGAGAACGGGGTTCTCCCCATGGATGAGACCGAGGCCCGGCAAGTGCAACGCCGGGCATCCGCCTTCAGCATCATCAACAACGAGCTCGTCAAGCGCAGCTCCACCGGCGTGTTCCAGCGCTGCATCAAGCAAGATCGGGCATTGAGATCCACCTCGACATACACCAGGGAGAGTGCGGGCACCACGCCGCCTCGCGGTCCCTGGTGGCCAAGGCTTTCCGCCATGGTTTCTATTGGCCCACGGCCCTCCAAGACGCTGAGTCGCTTGTCCTCAAATGCGAGGGATGCTAGCGCTTCAGCAAGCGCAGCCACTAGCCGTCCTCAGTACTCCGGACCATCACTAAAAAAAAAGACACGTCCATGACATTTTGGGCCGAACGAAAATCTTTTCTGTCATACTTATGACACTTCTATGACGATAATTGTGACAAAACCCGGTATCATCATAGATGTGGTGTGGTCCTACTTCTATGACAAAAAATCATGACAGAAAATGGGCTTTTCATCCTGGGTAGGCCGGAGACGCAGCTGCATGACATTCTTTGGGCCGTCCATGATGGAAAAAACCTTGGTAGAAGCGAGGGCGCGGAGAATATCGGGGAGTCCCCAGTTACGGTGGGTGGTCGGGGGCCGAGCGATGCGCGTTTCTCTCGTACATACGCCCATGTGTGCAAGGTGGTTGGGGTCTAATTGAACCCGAGTGAGGTTTGGGCTCTAACTGAACCCGAGCGATTGCACTACAAGCTACATGTTCCTGAACCCGAGCGATCGATCGATGGCTGTTAACTGGACCCGATCGAGCGATTCCTTCGCTACTGCTGCTAACTGAAGCCGATCGATGTTGCCTCTGGATGAACAGTGAGCGTTGCGGGGGGGGGGGGGTTGGATGAACAGTTCCCGATGGGGGTGGATGAACAGGACTCGGTGGTGTTGCCTCTAGATGAACAGTACCCCGATCGATCGAGATGGTTGGGGCTGGATGAACAGGACCCCGTGGAGGGCTGGATGAACAGGACCACCCCGTGGAGGGCAGGGTGAACAGTAGACGGTGGACGACAGGATGAATAGTAGCCCGTGGAGGGGTGGTTGAACAGGAGCCCATGGAGAGGGCTAGTTGAACAGTAGCTGGTGGAGTAGCGCACGGTGGAGGCTGGATGAACAGGAGCCCGTGGATGAATTGTCACAGGTGGAGGTTGGAGGAGGTCGACAGTGGATGAACAGTAGCCCGTGGAGGCTGGAGGGGGTTGATGGTGGAGATGAACAGTATCCCGTGGAGTCCCGTTTTGCGGTACGCCACACCCCTCTCGATGAACAGGACCCCCGTTTCGACCATGGCACTCCAACACAAGTCCGTTTCCTCCGTTTTGCGGTACGCCACACCCCCCCGATCAACAGGACCCTCGTTTCGACCGTAGGAGGTCCATTTCCTCCGTTTTGCGGTACGCCAGACCCCTCCCGATGAACAGGATCCCGTTTCGAACGTGGCCGGTTAAACACAAGGTCGTTTTCTCCGTTCTATGGTACGCCAGGCCTCGTTTCCATCGGCTGTTCCGTCCAAGCCCTCCTAATGAACACGACGGCGCATTCTGTTCCGACCCAGCCAGTTTTCTCCCCATGAACACGGCGATGACGCCATTTCTCCGTTCCGACCCAGCCATGTACACGAGCCCTGGCCATACGTATGTGCGAGTAGGCGTTCGAGACCCTGCCCGTATGTACGTATGTGGTTGTATTTTCTTTCTTGCACACTGGTCGATGTACGTACGTGTACATGCTACGTGCGTGCCTCTACTACGACACGTGCGCGCCTCTACATCGACCAGTATGTACGTACACGTTCACGACCAGAATGACAATTCTACGTACGCTTCGACCAGGTGGGTCCCGACTGTCAGGCACTTCCTTGCGTGCGAAGATGTAGCTGGTGGGTCCCAGCAGTCAGGGGCAAATCATTTTTTTGCCCGGACGCACTTCCTTGCGTGCGAAGATGTAGCTGGTGGGTCCCAGTAGTCAGGGGAAACATTTTTTTGCGAAATACGGTGGCCGTCCGATGGGTCCCCGCTGTCAGGTGGAGGAATAATTATTTTGCGCGTAATAAGGAGGCACTTCCTTGCTGCGCCCGTGGACCCAGTTGTCAGCCTCTCCACGTGCAGTCCACGTACGAGTACGAGGGTTCACTGGTTCGCTGCGGTGTGAGGCTGCCGTCGCTGCAGAATAGCAGGGGGTGTGGTGAGTAGAAGGATGGCCTGGCCAGCGGTGGGAATAGTAGGGGGCGGTGAGAAGAGCTGCTAGAGCAGGAGGCTGGAGCAGGTGGTCCCGGCGGCGCTGGAGGAAGAAGACGAGAGATTGAAGATGGATGCCGGTCGTTGGATGTAAATCCAATGGCTAATGATGTCAGAATCATTTGTTGACTAAGTTGACAACGACTTGCATTGGCTTCGGCCTATTGGCCCACATTTTAGCCTCCAAAAATGTGGCACGTATTCAACCCATTTTTCAGAATTTACAGTCTTTTTTTTGCGGGGTAGAATTTACAGTCCATTTGATCTCTTTTTTTTGAATTACAGTCCATTAGCTGGGATGGGTAAACAAATAATGTAGCGTCCATGTGGCCCATTTATGTTTTTCCTAAAAAAATTACAGGCCATTTGCACTTTCTCGAATTACACGATTTTGCTGGGCTGATTCTAATTATAATGTTGGGGTGGGCGCAACAATGTTATCAAAAAATAAACAGGGATTGAGCATTTTGTTATATATATATATAAATGATAAGTGATTTATTATTACATTGGTCTTTAAATCTTACCAAGCTTTTGTACACAATCACCAGGATTTTCGTTGCCAAAAAATCCAGGATTTTATTGTTAAGAAATTATTTTTATAAGTTAACAAGATGTGGGATATTGTTTTCTTACATATGTAAGTATCTGTTAAATATATGATGACAATAACAATAATATATAATAACATATAAAATAATTTAAATATATATAATATAGTTAGAAGGGAAACATAAGTTGGACAAGGCATTCCTATTCTTATATAGAAAAATAGAACAGACCTCTGTGTTTTCTTTAAAAAATATATAAATTGGGCTGCCGATGTTTCAGGAAAAATAAAACCTCGGATGGGAGGTCCATAGGCCGGTCGATACATGACGGCCCTCAAGAAAATACAAACAGCCTTATGGACCTCCCATCCGAGGTCGTGGGCTGCGCATGTTAAAAAAGAAAGCCTAGATGGGGCAGCCCAAAACCCAGCTGATACTTGCTGCCCCAGTGATAATAAATGATACCTGCCAGCTCCCCGGCTTCGTTGTGAATTTATCTCCTATAGTAACTACGTTGAAGCACCTAAAAAATGTAACTATGTTGACAAACCCGTGGGCCCCAACGTCAGTATAGCATTAGGAGGAAGAATTTTTTTGATGAGGCACTTGCTTGCGTACGGCCATAGACCTGGTGGGTCCCGACTGTCCGCCTCTCCATGTATAGTCCTCTCCAGATTCATCTCGTTTGTTCAGCATGTTTACAACGGCAGACAGCGGCGTCGCGGCGAGCGCACAAAGGCGCAGGAGGAGATCCGACAACCTAAGGAAGTGCCTTATTACTAACGAAACAACTAAACTAGCCTAGTGGCCGAGTGACACTACCCGACAGCTATTCCACCTGTGCAGAGAAAATATCTCCAAAATTTTTGCCTTTGCCTTTATTGACATGTGGGTCCCAATTGTCATATACACACACCACGTCCTACACTTGCCAAAACTTCGTCCCTCGTTTTCTCTGTTTTTCGCACACTCGACATGGTGTGGGCATTTTTAAAATAGCATATCTTTTTGACTGTGCATCATATGAAGATGTGCTATGCATGAATGTTGATCATCATGATGTTAACTGGCTGGTAGTTCCAGTTTCGACCATGAATAAAACTTCTAGCATGATGTTAACACTGTTTGAAAAGGCCGTGTTAATATAATTGCTCTGCCTCTGAAAGTTGTAGTTTCTTATCTGAAACTGAACTTGGAATTTCTTATCTGAAACTGAAACTTGCAGTTTCTTCTCTGAGAATCACACTGTCTGCACTTTTATACTCCTATGAAACTACATTTTTTAAGTGCTAAAAATAGATCTCTAGAATTGGTGCTTCTTTCAGAAAAGAGTACACCCCTAGAAAACTGCCAATATAAGCTACTAGTATTTTTTAAGTCTAAGCTACTAGTATTTGGTTAGAGGATTTGCTGCCGAGAAAGATCTGTCCACAGTGAGCGCCACACATCCCACCGATGGTGGGGGTGCCAATGCTTAAATGGAGCAGGGTTGGTGTCGGTAATTTTTACTTGGCACCTTGCACTCTGCATATACGCCGGTTCCATCCATACATTTGTGTAGTTCCACCAAATGCAGCTGGATAACCGTGTTTGCACAGATAATGAAAAGGCGTGATTAGATTATAGTGGCACTAGTTGATGAAGCATACACTAATAAACAGAAGAAAATATTACATCATACTGGAAATCGACCCAAGTCTCCCCGATACACCTTCTACCAGTGATGAACTTTAGTGTACAGCGGTAGTACAAGGAGGGGCCTTGACACATTCAAATCTCTATTTTTGTGCAGATCAACTAAAATTAAGCACCCCAGTTTGCAGAAACGCTTAAACATTAATAATGGGACTAGTTGATGAAATATACATTAACAAAGAGAAGCACTTTCTTTATCTACATTGGAAATGAAATGATAGAGAGGACACTCGCTCTATTTTAACTGTATTATTACTTCATTTGATCAGTGACACTAGGGTCGAGCAGGTGGCAAACGAGGTGTACCGTGCGTCACAAGGATGAAGGCCGGGGGTGCTTAGACTGGAATGCTGAAGCTGGCTCTTTCAGCCCCTATCTTCCCCCTGATGTTTCTGTGGTAGCATTTGGGTTGTAGTCCAAACTTGGACGAGCTGGTGCTGCGTCCCTTTACCTGCCTAGCTTATGTGGTGAACTTGTCTCCTGCTAGTACTCAATCCGTTCTAGTAGTAGTTGCATAACTGCCCATTTACACTGAGATGTTGTCGGATAATGGTTCTCTATGGTTGGGTTTCTTTAATGAAATCGGAGGGAACCCCCTCTTTCAATATATAAAAAAATAGTGGCACTAGTGGTGCCAAAACATTGCCTCAAATTAATAGTGCCACTAGATTAAGGTGCAAAATAATAACATTACCGCTTTATCATGGCAGTGCCAAAACAGTCACTACTAGGAAAAGGGCTATAGATAGGATTGACACTAATGGCGCACCAGGGAAGTAGTGCGCCACTACTATATACTAATGGCGCACCAGTTGGTGATGCGCCATTAGTGTGGAAGACACTAATGGCGCACCAGAAAACAGGTGCGCCACTAGTGATATTTTTTTTTCATTTTTACATACATACTAATGGCGCATCCTACCGAAGTGCGCCATTACTAGTTCTAACTAGTAATGGCGCACCAGACAGGGAGTGCGCCAGTACTGAATTTTTTTATTCTTTTTTTTTGCAAAACTACTAATGGCGCACCGCCTCACAGTGCGCCATTACTAGTTTAAACTACTAATGGCGCACCCTGTAGAAGTGCGCCATTAGTATATATTTTGATATCATGAATATTTTTAAATTTCATGGGCACTTTTTGATATCATGAATATTTTTAAATTTCATGGGAACTTTTTGAATTCATGAATATTTTTTCAAATTTGATGATATTTTTTCATACTTAATATGATAAAATATTGAATATTCATGAGGACACTCGATCTCGATCCCCCTCCATCTCGATCTCGATTCCCCCTCCATCTCGATCTCGATCCCACCCGCGCCTCCTCTCCCCTCTTCATTTTTTAAAAAATAATAATAAAAAAGTGTAGACTACAATTGTTGTTAAACAACAATTATTACTGTTTTATAAAAAATATTACTGTTTCATATTCATATTCATTTTCTAAAAAATTATTACATGCAACAAAAAATATTACTTATGGCGCACCTCTCACTGGTGCGCCATTGCTATATATAAAAAAGATTACTAATGGCGCACCTCTGCCTGGTGCGCCATTGCTATGTAAAAAAAGATTACTAATGGCGCACCTCTGCGTGGTGCTCCATTGCTATGTAAAAAAAAGATTACTAATGGCGCACCGACCGCAGGTGCGCCATTAGTAAGATTCCCCCTAGCTAATTCCCTCCATCTCACCAGATCCCCTTCATCCCTCTCCCTCGCCCCCTAGCTAATTCCCCCCGCTGCCCCGACCCACGCCGCCGCCGCCGACCCCCCGCACCCTCCCCCGCTCCACCGCCGCTGACGACCCACCGCACCCTCCCCCGCTCCACCGCCGCCGACGACCCCCCGCACCCTCCCCCGCTCCACCGTCACAAATGAATGCAACTAAAAATCCAAAAAAACAAATTTGTTTATATTTTCAAATAACAAATTTGATGATATTTTCAAATAATAAATTTGATGATATTTTTTCGATTCATAAATATTTTCAAATAACAAATTTGATGATATTTTTAAAAAAATATTACTGTTTTTATAAAAATTTATTACAGTTTCATATTCATATTCATTTTCATATTCATATTCATATTAATTTTCTATTAAATTATTAGATGCAACAAAATAACAATAATAAAATCTTACTTATGGCGCACGGCTGGCTGGTGCGCCACTGCTATCTAAAAAAAGAATACTAATGGCGCACCGTCTCGGGGGTGCGCCATTGCTATAAAAAAACATACTAATGGCGCACCGCCAGGGGGTGCGCCATTAGTAATCTTTCCCCCTAGTCGCCCGATCCCTTCGTCCCTCCCGCTCGCCAGATTCACTCCCCCTCACCAGATTCATCCCCCCCTAGTCGCCCGACGACCCCACGCCCCGCCTCGCCGTCTCGGTCCTCGCCGCCGACGGCCTGCCCTGCTCCTTCCCTCCACTCCTCAATCGCCCTGTCGGTCCTCGCCGCTGACGACCTTCCCTGCTCCTTCCCTCCACCCCGAGCGCCGCCGCCGCGCGTCACCGCGGCCACCGACCGCCCCGTCCTCCGTCATCATGCCTAGGAGCTGCGCCAGGAGCAACACCATCATCACCTTCATCGCCTACGTCCACGGATTGGAGCCGGGTCATCAAGGATCGAGCGCATCGACCTCTTCTTCCTCATCACCGACCACTGCTTCTCGGCGTCGATCCGCGCTGCCCCGACCACCCTCGGCCTCGCCGTCTCCTTCCCCAGCTCCGCGGTGAGCATCTCCATCGATTCCCCTGTTTTTCTCCTTATTTAGTCACCGTTTGTGCATGCGGGTCGTGCTCACCGCGCCGGCCGCCCCTCGCTGTAGATTCTCTGATGTCCTTACCTGAAACTGAATATAAAGTCACTTTAAAAGTCAGTCTCCTGATCTGAATATAAACTTTATCTAAAACTGAAACTGAAACAGATGCAGTCATAAAAATTCAGTTAAAAATTCAATTTTAGAGCTTGGCTCCTGATCTAAATATAAAGTGTACGACAAGCTTATATTGCAAGAAAGTTTAAAATTCAATCTAAAACTCAATGTAAAATTCAGTTAAAGTGATCTGAATATAAAAACTCTTGGAGTAAAAATTCAG
Source organism: Triticum urartu (assembly GCF_056163025.1). NCBI lineage: Eukaryota > Viridiplantae > Streptophyta > Magnoliopsida > Poales > Poaceae > Triticum > Triticum urartu. Next base: position 110,853,631 of record NC_141873.1, read on the forward strand.
TCTAAAAGTCAGTTAAAGTTTCAGTTTTAGAGTAATTTTCAGTTTGTAAAACTGAGAAGTGTATTTTTTATTTTGAAACTTAGTGTAACTATTTTCAATTTTGATGGAAAATCAGTCTAAAAGTCAGGAGGGGGATCTCTGTAGATTGCATATACAGATTTCTTGAACAGTGCTATCAATTACAAATAGAGCAATGTTGAAAATGAAACAAAAGGAATTGGAAAACCAGAAAGATAGGCATTCTGTTGTAAGTAAGCTAAGATAAAAAAGTGTTTACTTTAAGTAATTATTTACAACAAGCATTGTGTAGGAAAATGTCATGCAGGCTGTAACTTGAACTTGAAGAACTCCTTAGATAGTTTTTTTAGTCTCCTTATACAAAGCAAGCTGAAGTTTGAAACCTATTTCTCCTAAGCAGACACTGAAAAATTGCAGATAAGTAGACACTAAAAATTGCAGCCATGTCAAAGTGTCATTTCATTTGGGAGCAGTAACGAAAACTGTATGTGCTGTCATAGGTGTTGTGCTGTCAAAAACTGTATGTGCAATCTCCAGAACAATTATGCTTATGTGAAAACTGTATGTGCAATCTCCAAATGTATCATCATAATGTAGGTGCTGTGTTGTGTGATTCTTCATGCTGAGAACTACAGCTTTTTCAACTTGCTGGACTATATGTTCATTGGTACTACTTGTGATGCTGCTGCTGTACTACTTGGGAATTTTGTCAACTTGTGATGCTGCTGCTGTACCCCAAGAGGCCCTTGAGTTTGCCGGAATGTCGATTAACTTCCGTTCCGGCAAATTCGGGTACTCCATATGTCCTATTTTCAGCAAAGGTCATGCTAAAATTTTCCGTGAATTTTAGCATGACTTTGCTAAAAATAGGACATATGGGGTACTTGCGACTAATGCATGGGCCGGGGTATCTTAGTACTTAGTTAAGTAGGATCAATTGCCCCGCCATTCTTGCTGCATTAAACCATAGGTGGCAATAGAGCCAAGTGATTAGGCCCAACTTAGAATTCTCGTTAGCATCGATAAACCCTAGATGATAAACCCAACATAGGTGGCAATAGAGCCAAGTGATTAGTGCCAAGTGATTAGGCCCAACCTAGGGTGCCTTGGCATCGATAAACCCTAAATGATGAAAACTTAACTTCACTTCTATAGGGTGCCTCGGTGTCGATGAGAACCTAAATGATGTCCGCTTAGGCTTTTAGGGTGCCTCGGCGTCGACAAAACCTAAATGATGAAAGCTTAGGCTTTTAGGGTGCCTCGACGTCGACAAACCGTAAATGATAAAACCTTGGCTTTTAGGGTGCCTCGGTGTTGATAAGAACCTAAATGATGAAAGCTTAGGCTTTTAGGGTGCCTCAGCATTGACAAACCCTAAATGATAAAAGCTTAGCTTTTAGGATGCCTCGGTGTCGACAAACCCTAAATGATGTAGTTTTGAATTATGAACGTAGGATATGTCGTCATCATCATCGGATGACGAAAGTCTCCCGGTGGAGTGCGACTGGTGCCACGACGATCGAGATCTGTGCGACATGCCTCACCTGGACGATGATCGGCGCTTCAGCATTAAGCTCGAGGAGACCTTCGAAGTTGAAATGGTACACAACGACGACAAGTGTTATTTTCATACTTAAGCATGACTTCAACTATTTCAACGTGTAATTTTCATCTTTTAAAATTCGAGTATAGCTTATCCCATGCCATGCAAGATGCTATGTCTTGGAGAGGATGGATTTTGAAGACCATAAAATTTCTGAAACAAAGAAAATTCACCAAAGGACTCATCACGATGTGGACTTTGAAGTAAATCTATATAACTCTGAGAGCGTAACCCATTTTGGTTGCAAAAATTGGGAAGCATTTTGCAAGATGTATGGTTTTGATGAGGGTATGCTTATCACCATGGATCTTGGTAATCCTGACATCAACCAAGACAATATGGACATTTGGGTCCTTGTTGATACGCCTCTAGTTCTACCGCTATGTGAGTTTCTCAAACATAGTTATTAGCTAATTTATATTGTTTATTTCAAAATAGTTGATAGCTTATTTCCATTGACAGCTTATTTTTATTGTTCAAAGAATGTGCGGGAGATGATAGACAAAACCCACTACACCGATGGCTCCGAATTAACAACTTACAAGGAGAAAAATCATCTGGTCGGATTTTGTACTGACATTGAGAATTACATTATCCACAATCAAACTCCTCAACATTATGGTAAATACGTGCCACTAGTGCATGTGTTCAACTACAGTAACTACCATGGAGATACCCTGGTAAGATTTTTACTATTACGACATTCGTGCATCTTTTGCATACTTCTAAAACTAGTACACATTGCTAACTATGAAGTTATTACTATGTTTTTCAACAGATAATCCCAGAGAATTGTGTGCCTCATATGATGTATCAGAAAGGTAGTGTTAATGTTTTGAACATACAGCCAGGTCGTCCTACGAATCACAACTGTCCATACGAGATTTCTAGAAGAAGTGGAGACATGAAAATCAAAGGATGGAAAAAATGTATGGACAGTCGTAAGGAGCTTCTTGGAAGCAAAAGGAAGCGAAGTGCAAGAATTGGAGACAAGATGTTCTCCATTCTCCATAATGGAGAGTCAGAGTCTATATTGTTTTATGCTATTTTAGCTTAAATAGGGTATTTAGGTTCTGCCTAATACTGATGATCATGTGCTAAGAACAATTAAGTAGGGTTGGTTCGATGACTATCAAGATGATGATCGTATGACTTGTTATGAATAACAAGTAGAAGTTGTATGATGATGATTAGTAGGACTTGTTAGGATTAGTATTACTTCCGACAAACTCGATACTCGCGGTCTCGAGACTTGTAATGTTTTATCTTTGTTTGGTCTTTTGAATTCAGAGACTAATATGATGAATTGTATTCGGAGACTAATCTTCTATTGTATTCGATGAATCTGCTGTTGCTGTGTGCTACTGTCTATATTCTGTCAAATAATATATTTTGTAACATGTGCAAAAATCAGAAAAGTAAAAAAAATAAAACCTAATATTCATAATAATGGCGCATCACTACAGAGTACGCCATTAGTATGCCAAGTATACTAATGGCGCATCCATCCGTAGTGCGCCATTAGTGTGCAAAAGCACATGGTTAAATATGGCCCCTGGGAGGCATACTAATGGCGCATGGTGTTATATACTAATGGCGCACTGGGTGGTGCGCCATTAGTATACCAGATAGTAATGGCGCACCAGTGGTGCGCCATTAGTAAAAAATACTAGTGGCGTGATACTAATGGCGCACCAGTGATGCACCATTAGTAGGCAAAACTGGTGCGCCATTAGTAGGCCTTTTCCTAGTAGTGAGTAGCATAAGAGTAGGATCAACATGCAGGATCTTTGGAAAACAGTCAGACCAAAAAGGAACATACCTCGTGATGGGAACCATATCTGCAGTCAGCGCCATCGTAGAAGGGATGACACCAGTCACCAACATGGATCATTCAATTCATGGGACCTTTTGGTGCAGCTCACCTAAAATGAAGCAATGTCCCATGAGCTAGCAGCTTCTTCTTATTCTTCTTTTTTAAGAAAAGGGCTCCAGCCCCGGTTCCATTTCCATCAGAAAACGAAACCCACAGAGCTTCTTCATTAGATGCAATAAAATTGAGCAACATCAAGGTTGGTCGTGAAGCTCCTGGAGAGTAGGCGGACCAGGACAGTTGCATCTCTAACGAAAAGAAGCAGCTTATTTTAATTGGAAATTTAGAAGGGCATGAAAAAAGTGGCATTGATTCATATTACTAGAGGCATTACATTGAAAACAACATTGGTTTGACGTGTCCTTACTTTTGACAGTACGACTGCTACGTTTTACCAGTGGCATTACATAAGAGCGGCTCGGGGCAAAAAACATCAGAAGAGGATATCTGGGTTGGTCCCATTTTTTCGGTATATAGCCACCTTATACTGTGTGAGGCTAGCAAATCTAGTGCTGGACTTACTCTGTTGACTTGTCCCCCAGTCCCCACTTTCTTTCCTTTTTCAACCAATAGATCGGGTTTATATTGAGTGTGTACTGCATTCCCTTTATTTCCCTATTAGACCTAGAGACCAGTTGGATAGCCAGTCTCTGCTACTTTTCGCCCCCATTATTTCCTCTTTCGAGCAAGTCCTAGATTCAGGCAACAAATCTTCCCCCACCCCCACCCCCTTTCTTCCTTGTTTGAACCAAGTACTACTAGATTCGAGTGCATGAACTAGTTTTACCTCTTAACAGTAAAAAATTAGGTGGTTTTCGAACAGCCGATCGATCCTATCTACACGAGGGGACCTGAGAAATAGTAAAATATACAAATGCAGCGATGTCAGGAGTTCGGGAAGTAGAGCAAGGCCAGTTTCAAAGGAAGTTATACCTGAGGGTCGCCGGGATGTCGCTAGGTGGGCGGAGGGAGGCCGGATCTGCCCACACTACGGCAGCGAGGAAGAAGGGGTGGGAGGCCCTCCATCGCCAGCGATGCTTGGGAGAGAACAGCAAGGCACGCTGATCGGGACGCACCGGCAGTGGGTAAGAGCCGTCGCCAAGGACGACCGCGTGAACGTTGCACCTTCTCACCTTCCCCGGCGGAGAGGATCTGGCTGGATCTGTGACCAGCGGTGAGTAGAGAGAGAGAGTGTGTGTGGCCACCGCTGTCGTGTTTAGATCTAGAGAGGACGAGACAGTGTGAAGAGAGCAACACTAGCAAGCAAGTGCGGAGGCTCCTGCCTATATAGTGGAGTACTAGTTTTCTTTTGTCTACCGGCCGGAGCCGACTTGACCTCGGCAATGACTGTCGAGAAGTCTTCATGCATGTGCCCCGGAGGCGCAGTTGTCATCATTTTGATCATAACACGAAAAAATGCCTATATAACACGAAAAAATGCCACACGACAAGAAATCATAACCTCACTGCCCAAAGGAGACAAGATGAATCCCGATGGACAAACTAGACGAGGATCAAAGCTCAAATTAAAGATAAACTCGTAGAAAAGGGGTCCGTCGATAGATGTCCTAATTAACAATGCCGGCTTGACCTAGATGACAGCCGAGTAGTCTTCGTGGATGTCTGCTGGAGTCTGGTCACACGCATGGATGAACTGATCTTCCGTGTCTTGCAGGGATCATCCAGGTACCAACGTATGTACTACTTCTATTAACTCAGCCGACTTGCGGGGCCGGGGTGTGTGCCTATGGTCGGTTCTCAATTGCGGTCCCACATGTGTGTGCAAATGCAATATGACGCGCGTTCCATTCGGTGAGTGGTGTGCCAGACCGACCGACCATTTAGGGTGCGACGCGAACGCGACCGGCGTGTTGTATACTCCGTACATGTGTACCACCGTTTTCTTGAGGCTTTGCTCCATGGCGCAATCCATGGATACAAAATTAGTATACTATAGTATTTAAAAGTCGAGGGCGGGGCTTTTCCCACACGGTAGGCGAGGCAGTTCCGCCTAGTCAGTTCGACAGAGATGCGAGAAGATGAGGGAGTAGGCTGCTGCAAACGTAGGTGTGTGTGATTTGACAGTGAGTTATTGTTGGACAGGTGGGGCCTGGTGATTTGACTTGCCATTATCATTTTAACTGCGGCGCTACGACCGGCTTGAGTCTCCCGATTCCTGACCACCTCCATACAGGTGCCTCTCCTGATGCTCCACCATGTAGAGGCTGGCTCTTTCTTGAGAGCCCACTCCTCCACTTTTTCCTTGCCTCTTTCCCCCAAATACGCAAAAATGCCATGTAAAGCGGGCTTATAGCCCACTATTGTACTTGATCCTACAGGTGCTAAGCCTGCCACATAGGCATAAAGTCTGATGTGGCAAGTTAATTAAGAAGAGACAAACTAGTTTGGTGACCCCAGGAAGAACGGTGATAAGCGCGTGTACCTAGATGAAGCAAACTTAGCAACAAAAAACTAAGCAACTATGCATTGGGGACTTGAGTTGCTAAGCCATTTAATGCCCATAGCACCCCATCTAAGAACCATTTCATTGGAAGAGCTCACTCCTTGGCAAATCCAATAAATACTACGAAGAGTTAGATAGAGAGAAGTAAACAAAAAAAATACTCTTATAGCTAACCTTGTTGTATGAGTGACTAAGTGATGACTATGTATGACATGCCAACATCAGATAGCATAGATATGTAACGTGTGGGTTCCAAGCAGGCTTCCGAGATTTTTTTTAATTTTGTTGGCTCTTGCAACACTTGGATTATTTATTAATATAACCCAGCAGCGATGCTTCCATTTTAACACATGTACTAGTGTGCTAAAACTACTACTGTACCTGCTTCTTCTTAGCTTGAGTAGTACATCAGACTTGTATTAACTTGTGTTAATTGTATTAACTTGTAGCCTAGTCACTACAGTCATCTTGTGCTTTTATCTTCTCTGTGATGTCATTTCCCTTTGAGTCTACTTATTGAAGACCTTATGCTCATATATCTTTTTAGTCCCTCTATTTCCATAAATGTGACACTGTTTTGTTTCTAAATACTTGACACATACAAGTTTGAGGGCATTATCCTAAACCCTTGCTATGATTGATCCATCTCCTCTACTTTGTTACTTGTGCTTAATTGAGATGTTACTCAAGGGTAGTGTTTGGGCCATCATATATAAATGACATGGTCGCTTACTTTAATATGTGTGTTGACTCAAAACTGTCAAAATATCTAGAAAGAGAGTGAACTCACTTCACAGATTCTTTCAATCTTCAATGGTTATGGTTTTTGCATTATAGATTCTTAATCTCGGCTTATTCCAGATTCTTCCAAGTGCTAGCTAGCTCCAAAAGCAAATCGTCTTAATTTGGAAGATGCAACTTTCTATTAGAATCCATTCTCCTGCTCTTTTTCTTGTATTGTATGTCATCCATTGTTCAACCCTGTTGGTAAGTTCTTGTAGTGTGTTTCTCTGTTCAGAAGTGCATTTTTATTTTAGGATTTGCTTCCTGTGTGGGACTGGATGGCTGGTACTGGATGGCTAAGTATTAAAACAATTTGGTTACTATAGCACTTTAATTATCTTATATGTGTTTGATTTTTCCGGATTACATGATGGCATTCTATGATTCTGTTTAACAACTTAAGTATATGTATGAATGTGCTCGAGTCCATGATTTATTGTTGTGTTTAACAACTTAACTATATGTATGAATGTGCTACATTTAGATCGACCTATCATAGAAATCTACTTAATTTGAACTGGAAGTAGATAGTACTAACAGTCAGATTGTATTCCTGTTCTGCTGTTGTTATTTGTTAATATACAGATACAGCCGTATGTATAGTCACTAACACTTGGACTTGCCAAAACATTCATGCAGGTTGTTGGTGGACATGGTGGTGATCCTCCTGTTAGGAGGTAGAGGATGTGAGCTGAGCTGCTGTCTGGTTGAGGAAGAAAGTCACTGTCTTTACTGGCAAAACAAATTGCTGCGGCAGCCATGCTTGTGAGCTTATGATGTTCTTAGTTTGTCGGTTTCTGTGAATCGTTCTCTGTGATGTATGATGTATTGCTGATGTTAGCTGTAAATGTGATGTATGAGTTGACTTGATGGTTCGTTTGAGGTTGTCATTGGAGTGGATTATCTCTTGTGAAGCTGACTGTTAGTTAACATGAGTTAAACTAATACATACACTTGATGCAGTTCCTTTGAGGCTGTCTTGTGAAGGTTACTGCTAGTTAACATGAGTTAAACTATTACATGCATTGGGACCCATCTGACTAGTGGACCACTTTAAAAAAAAAGGAAAACTAAGTATTAAGAAATAAGACCACGACCCAAAAATAAAAAGGCTACAATGTTGGGCTTGGCCCATGAAGCTGACCAAAAATTCATAGAAAAAAAACAGTAAATGGGCTGAATTGTTGGGCGGCCCATATAGACACCAAATTGGAACGGATTGAATCTTATCAATGACCTTTTCAATTGGTCACAACTTTGCCACGTCAGATTGCCACGTCGGATCCGACATGGCCTGGGTAGACAGCCAGTGACCAAAACAAAAGGTCATGGGTTCAACGACCAAAACAAAAGGTCATGGGTTCAACGACCTTCTGTTTTGGTCGTAAACGTCTACGACCTTCTCACAGAGAAGGTCGTTAATTTAAGTTTACGACCGCCAGCTTTTGACCTTCAGTTTTTGGTCACAAAAAGGTCACAAATGAAAAACAATGACCTTTTAGTGACCAATAGTCAAGGTCACAAGTTGACATATTTCTTGTAGTGGATTCTAGAACAAAGGAGAACCACTGCTGTTTTGAGATTTGTGCATTATGCTTAAGTTCAACCATGGAGTCTGCTAGATTGTACATGTGGCAAAATCCGGCGAGGGGCTGGAAGATGGTGCGAGGGGCCGAGTGGAGGGATACTATGAAGGGGTGCACAACTGCGAGATCGATATTTAGAGAGAGGGGGCGAGAACGTGCACTGTTGCGCGCAGTGGCGGAGCCATGAAAAATGTCCCATGAGCTAGGGGCCAAGCATTGCTAATCCTTTATGAGGAGGGCCAATTCATCAACTTAAACCATTTCTACCAGCAATTGTCTAATGATCACATTCATATTAGCCTCGATATATAGTGATGTTAGGGGGGCAGGGCCCTTGCTGCCCCCTGTCTTGGCCATTGTGCACGTGTATGAGAGATGAAGCGGAAGGCATGGATGATGAGAGGGGGGCGTTGTGTTGGGGAACGTAGTAATTTCAAAAAAATTCCTACCCACACGCAAGATCATGGTGATGCATAGCAACGAGAGGGGAGAGTATTGTCTACATACCCTCGTAGACCGAACACGGAAGCGTTATATCAACGCGGTTGATATAGTCGTACGTATTCACGATCCAACCGATCCAAGTACCGAAAGCACGGCACCTCCGAGTTCTGCACACGTTCGGCTCGGTGACGTTCTCGCCTTCTCGGTCCAGCAAGAGGGGCGAAGTAGTAGATGAGTTCCGGCAGCACGACAGCGTGGTGACGGTGTTGGTGAAGAACAATCTCCATAGGGCTTCGCCTAAGCACTACGAAAACTATGACGGAGGATAAACTAGAGAGGACAGGGTTGCCGGCACACGGCTTGGTGTTTCTTGATGTGTCTTTGGTGCTAGCCCTGCCCCTCTATTTATATGTTGAGCCCTGGGGTCGAAACTTGGAGCAAAAGCCTCCTCAAAGTCGGTTTTGCCCGAAAGGGAAAAAGTCCCACTCAGACTCCAGGACCAAACGCCACAATCCTTGGTGTCTAGCCCAGACGCCATGGGCCTCGGCGTCTGGCCCAGGGCCAGACACCATGGTCTCCTGCGTTTGGCCCCCTGGCCTCCGCAAAACTCCTTTTGCACCGACTTATAGCCCCATGGGCCTGACCCCTTGGCCAAACCATATCATCCAATATATGAATCTTTACCTCCGGACCATTCCGGAGCTCCTTGTCATGTCCGTGATCTCATCCGGGACTCCGAACAACATTCGGTCACCAACATACATAACTCATATAATACTATATTGTCAATGAACGTTAAGCGTGCGGACCCTACGGGTTCGAGAACTATGTAGGCATGACCGAGACACCTCTCTGGTTAATAACCAATAGCGGGACCTGGATGCCCATAATGGATCCTACATATTCTACGAAGATCTTTATCGGACAGACCGCATAACAACATACGTTGTTCCCTTTGTCATCCGTATGTTACTTGCCCGAGATTCGATCGTCGGTATCTCAATACCTAGTTCAATCTCATTACCGGCAAGTCTCTTTACTCGTTTCGTAATACATCATCCCGCAACTAAGTCATTAGTTGCAATGCTTGCAAGGATTATAGTGATGTGCATTACCGAGTGGGCCCAAAGATACCTCTCCGACAATCGGAGTGACAAATCCTAATCTTGAAATATGCCAACCCAACAAGTACATTCGGAGACACCTGTAGAGCACCTTTATAATCACCCAATTATGTTGCGACGTTTGGTAGCACACAAAGTGTTCCTCCAGTATTCGGGAGTTGCATAATCTCATAGCCATAGGAACATGTATAAGTCATGAAGAAAGCAATAGCAACAAACTAAATGATCAAGTGCTAAGCTAACGGAATGGGTCAAGTCAATCACATCATTCTCCTAATGATGTGATCCCGTTAATCAAATGACAACTCATGTCTATGGTTAGGAAACATAACCATCTTTGATCAATGAGCTAGTCAAGTAGATGCATACTAGTGACACTCTGTTTGTCTATGTATTCACACATGTATTATGTTTTCGGTTAATACAATTCTAGCATGAATAATAAACATTTATCATGATATAAGGAAATAAATAATACCTTTATTATTGCCTCTAGGGCATATTTCCTTCAGTCTCCCACTTGCACTAGAGTCAATAATCTAGTTCACATCGCCATGTGATTTAACACCAACAGTTCACATCACCATGTGATTAACACCCATAGTTCACATCGTCATGTGACCAACACCCAAAGGGTTTACTAGAGTCATAATCTAGTTCACATCGTTATGTGATTAACACCCAAAGAGTACTAAGGTGTGATCATGTTTTGGTTGTGAGAGAAGTTTAGTCTACGGGTCTGCCACATTCAGATCCGTATGTATTTTGCAAATTTCTATGTCAACAATGCTCTGCACGGAGCTACTCTAGATGATTTCTCCCACTTTCAATATCTATCCAGATTGAGATTTAGAGTCATCTGGATCAGTGTCAAAATTTGCATCGACGTAACCCTTTACGACAAACCTTTTTGTCACCTCCATAATCGAGAAACATATCCTTATTCCACTAAGGATAATTTTGACCGTTGTCCAGTGATCTACTCCTAGATCACTATTGTACTCCCTTGCCAAAAATAGTGTAGGGTATACAATAGATCTGGTACACAGCATGGCATATTTTATAGAACCTATGGCCAAGGCATAGGGAATGACTTTTATTCTCTTTCTATCTTCTGCCGTGGTCGGGCTTTGAGTCTTACTCAGTTTCACACCTTGTAACACAGACAAGTACTCTTTCTTTGACTGTTCCATTTTGAACTACTTCAAAATCTTGTTAAGGTATGTACTCATTGAAAAACTTACCAAGCGTCTTGATCTATCTCTATAGATCTTGATGCTCAATATGTAAGCAGCTTCACCGAGGTCTTTGTTTGAAAAACTCCTTTCAAGCACTCCTTTATGCTTTGCAGAATAATTATACATTATCTCCGATCAACAATATGTCATTCTTGGAACCATTTCCAATACACATCGTCACTTCACCCTTAACTAGTCTATGTTCATTCTGCAACTCCCGTTTTGAGTTACTATTCTTAGCAACTGAACTACTATCAAATACTGAGGGGTTGCTATAAACACTAGTAAAGTACACATCAATAACATGTATATCAAATATACCTATGTTTACTTTGCCATCCTTCTTATGCGCCAATTACTTGGGGTAGTTCCGCTTCCAGTGACCAGTCCCTTTGCAGTAGAAGCACTTAGTCTCAGGCTTAGGACCAGACTTGGGCTTCTTCACTTGAGCAGCAACTTACTTGCCGTTCTTCTTGAAGTTCCCCTTCTTCCCTTTGCCCTTTTCTTGAAACTAGTGGTCTTGTCAACCATCAACGCTTGATGTTTTTCTTGATTTCTACCTTCGTCGATTTCAACATCACGAAGAGCTTGGGAATCGTTTTCGTTATCCCTTGCATATTATAGTTCATCACGAAGTTCTACTAACTTGGTGATGGTGACTAGAGAATTCTGTCAATCACTATCTTATCTGGAAGATTAACTCCCACTTGATTCAAGCGATTGTAGTACCCAGACAATCTGAGCACAAGCTCACTGCTTGAGCTATTCTCCTCCATCTTTCAGCTATAGAACTTGTTGAAGACTTCATATCTCTCAACTCGGGTATTTGCTTGAAATATTAACTTCAAATCCTGAAACATCTCATATGGTCCATGATGTTCAAAACGTCTTTGAAGTCCCGATTCTATGCCGTTAAGCATGGCGCACTAAACTATCATGTAGTCATCATATTAACCTAGCCAAACGTTCATAACATCTGCATCTGCTCCTGCAATAGGTTTGTCACCTAGTGGTGCATCAAGGACATAATTCTTCTGTGCAGCAATGAGGATAAACCTCAGAGCACGGAACCAATCTGCATCATTGCTACTAACATCTTCCAACTTAGTTTTCTCTAGGAACATATCAAAAATAAAATAGGGGAGCTAAACGCGAGCTATTGATCTACAACATAGATATGCTAATACTACCAGGACTAAGTTCATGATAAATTTAAGTTCAATTTAATCATATTATTTAAGAACTCCCACTTAGATAGACATCCCTCTAATCCTCTAAGTGATCACGTGATCCATATCAACTAAACCATGTCCGATCATCACGTGAGATGGAGTAGTATCAATGGTGAACATCACTATGTTGATCATATCTACTATATGATTCACGCTCGACCTTTCGGTCTCCGTGTTCTGAGGCCATATCTGTTATATGCTAGGCTTGTCAAGTTTAACCTGAGTATTCCACGTGTGCAACTGTTTTGCACCCGTTGTATTTGAACGTAGAGCCTATCACACCCGATCATCACGTGGTGTCTCAGCACGAAGAACTTTCGCAACGGTGCATACTTAGGGAGAACACTTATACTTTGATAATTTAGTGAGGGATCATCTTATAATGCTACCGTCAATCAAAGCAAGATAAGATGCATAAAAGATAAACATCACATGCAATCAATATAAGTGATATGATATGGCCATCATCATCTTGTGCTTGTGATCTCCATCTCTGAAGCACCTTCATGATCACCATCGTCACTGGCGCGACACCTTGATCTCCATCGTAGCATCATTGTCGTCTCGCCAATCTTATGCTTCCACGACTATCGCTACCGCTTAGTGATAAAGTAAAGCATTACAGGGCGATTGCATTGCATACAATAAAGCGACAACCATATGGCTCCTGCCAGTTGCCAATAACTCGGTTACAAAATATGATCATCTCATACAATAAAATTTAGCATCATGTCTTGACCATATCACATCACAACATGCCCTGCAAAAACAAGTTAGACGTACTCTACTTTGTTGTTGCAAATTTTACGTGGCTGCTACGGGCTTAGCAAGAACCGTTCTTACCTACGCATCAAAACCACAACGATAGTTTGTCAAGTTGGTGCTGTTTTAACCTTCGCAAGGACCGGGCGTAGCCACACTCGGTTCAACTAAAGTTGGGGAAACTGACACCCGCCAGCCACCTGTGTGCAAAGCACGTCGGTAGAACCAGTTTTGCTTAAGCGTACGCGTAATGTTGGCCTGGGCCGCTTCATCCAACAATACCACCGAACCAAAGTATGACATGCTGGTAAGCAGTCTGACTTATATCGCCCACAACTCACTTGTGTTCTACTCGTGCATATGACATCTACACATAAAACTTGGCTCGGATGCCACTGTTGGGGAACGTAGTAATTTCAAAAAAATTCCTACGCACACGCAAGATCATGGTGATGCATAGCAACGAGAGGGGAGAGTATTGTCTACGTACCCTCGTAGACCGAACGCGGAAGTGTTATATCAACGCGGTTGATCTAGTCATACGTCTTCACGATCCGACCGATCCAAGTACCGAAAGCACGGCACCTCCGAGTTCTGCACACGTTCAGCTCGGTGACGTCCTCGCCTTCTCGATCCAGCAAGAGGGGCAAAGTAGTAGATGAGTTCCGGCAGCACGACGGCATGGTGACGGTGTTGGTGAAGAACAATATCCGTAGGGCTTCGCCTAAGCACTACGAAAACTATGACGGAGGATAAACTAGAGGGGACGGGGTTGCCGGCACACATCTTGGTGTTTCTTGATGTGTCTTTGGTGCTAGCCCTGCCCCTCTATTTATATGTTGAGCCCTGGGGTCGAAACTTGGAGCAAAAGCCTCCTCAAAGTCGGTTTTGCCCGAAAGGCAAGAGTCCCACTCGGACTGCAGGACCAAACACCACAATCCTTGGCGTCTGGCCCAGACGCCATGGGCCTCGGCGTCTGGCCCAGGGCCAGACGCCAGGGTCTCCGGCGTTTGGCCCCCTGGCCTCCGCAAAACTCCTTTTGCACCAACTTATATCCCCATGGGCCTGACCCCTTGGCCAAACCATATCATCCAATATATGAATCTTTACCTCCGGACCATTCCGGAGCTCCTCGTCATGTCCGTGATCTCATCCGAGACTCCGAACAACATTCGGTCACCAACATACATAACTCATATAATACTATATCGTCAGCGAACATTAAGCGTGCGGACCCTACGGGTTCGAGAACTATGTAAGCATGACCGAGACACCTCTCTGGTCAATAACCAATAGCGGGACCTGGATGCCCATATTGGCTCCTACATATTCTACGAAGATCTTTATTGGTCAGACCGCATAACAACATACGTTGTTCCCTTTGTCATCCATATGTTACTTGCCCGAGATTCGATCGTCGGTATCTCAATACCTAGTTCAATGTCGTTACCGGCAAGTCTCTTTACTCGTTCCATAATACATCATCCCGCAACTAACTCATTAGTTGCAATGCTTGCAGGGCTTATAGTGATGTGCATTACCGAGTGGGCCCAAAGATACCTCTCCGACAATCAGAGTGACAAATCCTAATCTCGAAATACGCCAACCCAACAAGTACATTCGGAGACACCTGTAGAGCACCTTTATAATCATCCAATTATGTTGTGACGTTTGGTAGCACACAAAGTGTTCCTCCAGTATTCGGGAGTTGCATAATCTCATAGTCATAGGAACATGTATAAGTCATGAAGAAAGCAATAGCAACAAACTAAACGATCAAGTGCTAAGCTAACGGAATGGGTCAAGTCAATCACATCATTCTCCTAATGATGTGATCCCGTTAATCAAATGACAACTCATGTCTATGGTTAGGAAACATAACCATCTTTGATCAACGAGCTAGTCAAGTAGATGCATACTAGTGACACTCTGTTTGTCTATGTATTCACACATGTATTATGTTTTCGGTTAATACAATTGTGGCATGAATAATAAACATTTATCATGATATAAGGAAATAAATAATAACTTTATTATTGCCTCTAGGGCATATTTCCTTCAGTCTCCCACTTGCACTAGAGTCAATAATCTAGTTCACATCGCCATGTGATTTAACACCAACAGTTCACATCACCATGTGATTAACACCCATAGTTCACATCGTCATGTGACCAACACCCAAAGGGTTTACTAGAGTCATAATCTAGTTCACATCGTTATGTGATTAACACCCAAAGAGTACTAAGGTGTGATCATGTTTTGGTTGTGAGAGAAGTTTAGTCTACGGGTCTGCCACATTCAGATCCGTATGTATTTTGCAAATTTCTATGTCAACAATGCTCTGCACGGAGCTACTCTAGATAATTTCTCCCACTTTCAATATCTATCCAGATTGAGATTTAGAGTCATCTGGATCAGTGTCAAAATTTGCATCGACGTAACCCTTTACGACAAACCTTTTTGTCACCTCCATAATCGAGAAACATATCCTTATTCCACTAAGGATAATTTTGACCGTTGTCCAGTGATCTACTCCTAGATCACTATTGTACTCCCTTGCCAAAAATAGTGTAGGGTATACAATAGATCTGGTACACAGCATGGCATATTTTATAGAACCTATGGCCAAGGCATAGGGAATGACTTTTATTCTCTTTCTATCTTCTGCCGTGGTCGGGCTTTGAGTCTTACTCAGTTTCACACCTTGTAACACAGACAAGTACTCTTTCTTTGACTGTTCCATTTTGAACTACTTCAAAATCTTGTTAAGGTATGTACTCATTGAAAAACTTACCAAGCGTCTTGATCTATCTCTATAGATCTTGATGCTCAATATGTAAGCAGCTTCACCGAGGTCTTTCTTTGAAAAACTCCTTTCAAGCACTCCTTTATGCTTTGCAGAATAATTATACATTATCTCCGATCAACAATAATTATACATTATCTCTTTGTTCTAGAATCTTTCGTATCATAATTGCCCAAATGTTTTTCTACATGATTTGTTTTTACTTTATGCCTTACAACGCATAATTCCATGAATCTTAAAATAGATTAGCTTTCTTATAAAAACTAGATGATTTTGAATGAAATGAACTATAAGAATTAAACAACATCTACATCATGCATATATGACTAAAAGCTTATATGCTATAATGTGGTATTTATTCATAATTTAGTTGTCAAATCTCATGCGTGCAATGCACATGTACCTTACTAGTCTAAATGGTGTCCATGTGTGTGTTGTGCGTGTTAAACACATTGTACGTAGTATATCATACTAGTCTAAATTGTCTTTTTTTGGTACATGTTAAGCTTGTTCTCCCGAAATTTCAAGCCGCGCCTTGTTATGCCGAAATTTCAAGCTAGCGTCTCTGTCTATCGTGCTGCGAAACTCCCGCCTCTTCAACCCGCACCTTGTTAGCCCGAAATATTTAAGATATATCTTTGTCTCGCTGTACTCCGACAACTCCCTCCATCTCAACCCGCACCTTGCTATTCCAAAATTACAACGCGCGCGAAAACTACCACCTCCTGTGAAATCCCGACACGCGAAATGCCCGTGATACCCCTGAACCGAAAGAACCGCCTCAAATCGGTGGGGTTACTTTCGTAACTTACCCCACATTTCGGAAAAGCGCGTCCCTAAGCCATGGTTCCCCACTCCCATCCCATCCGCCCACCCATTCGTACACCGAGGCCAGCAAAACCCGCGAAGCCCCACACCCTCCTCCGTCCGCCACCCAGCCGGAGCCTCTTCCCCGATGATGTCGTCCATAGCAACACCTCGACGTCCCTCATCCACTGTACCGGATGAGGATCCACCGTCGATCTGGTCGTCACGCCGGTTCAGCCACCCCGTCCTCCACCTCCAAGGAGCTTCCCCGATGTTCCCCTCGTCTTTCGCGCCACCTCCATTCCCACACTGCCATCTTCACCTACACCATCGGAAGAGCATCATTATCACCGTTTCCTCGGATGAAGCTGCGGCCTAATCGGCGCCACCAAAGAGGTTGTACACTAATCGCCGTATTTTCTTCTTGTTTCAATCTCACGGTGCTGCCGGCGCTCGGTCCCGAGCCAACACGGCGCGGCTCCATCCACGCCTGCGTCGCCGGCCACTTCCTCCATGGCGTCGCTCGCTCGGCGGCGACGTCCACATCAGTAGCAGATGCTTCTACTTTAGCTCTCGCTCGCGCTGCTGCTGTGCTCTTGCTCTCGGTCCCCTGCCTGGTTTGCTCTTGCTCTTGCTCGCGCTGCTGCTCTCGCTCTTGCTCTTCCTTGCGATGCTACTCCGATTTAGCTACACTTCAGTCGACTGAATCAACTTTTGGGTCAGTCGATTTCAGGGGGTGGGGGGCTCGTCGGAGTTAAGGAAGAACCAGCCGCAGCGTGGAGGAGGGCTCGCCGGAGAGGTACCCCACTACCTATCTTAGGGTTCAGGGTGGGGGAGGTGGTCGCCGGCGGTGGTGGGGCGGTGGTGTGGGGATCGCCGGAGAAAAAGCTCGGCACGGGGAGGGGGGGCTACAGGGATGGCCAGTGCGGCGGCGGACCGGTGGTGGGGAGTGTTTTCGGGGCGGGCGGGGCGGCGCACCGCCGGCCGCGGGCGGGGCGGCTGTTTGGCCGGTGGTGGCTGGTGGCTCAGGGGGGTGGAGGTTGAAGATGAACAGCAGGCCCTTGATTTCGTGTCCAACGGCTGCAAAATCGACTGACCGGAGATGGAAAAGTCAGTCGACTGACTTGTAGCCTCACCTCTAGTGCATTCAGTTTCAACAGTAAAATTCAGTTTCGACGGCAAAATTTAGTTTTGACAGTTAAGTTTAGTTTCGACAGTTAAATTCAGCTTCGACAGTTAAGTTCAGAGATGAGCGGCCGATGTATACATCTAGCACTTTGTGGTTATGTATTTTACGTTATCTATTGGAGATGTTATTAGAATTCCACTCAGGTTAACGTTGTCTCTCTTGTCCTGCTTCAGCCTCGGCGTTGTACAACTCACCGGAGCTGCTCCAACGACGAAACCCTCCATCACAGCGGAGCAGTACCTCGGGCTCCATATCCAGACGCCTAAGATCTTCTTCCCCTCCTCCGACAGCCAAGTCAGCCGGAGCATCCTCACCAGCCACCCAATCACGCTGAGATCGACATGGCTTCGCCAAAGAGGTTGTACACTTCTTGTGGTTTGACTTAATCTCAACATGCTTCTTTGCATCCTGTGATCTTCCAATTCTTGTGAACCAAACACCCAGATTGGGAGAAATCCTGTGTTTTAAAATTCTCTATTTTATACATGCATTCCTATCCTATTCCTGTCTATTTCCTATCCCTGCATTGTTAGAATCCTCAAATTCAAACAAGCCCTTACACAATTACTTCTGTTACACATATGTGTCAAAGAAAACCTTGTGTGGTTTGTCCTGCTCCAGCGGTGTTGTGTTCCACCCTAGCTCAGCTGCTCCAACAACGGAAGGGTTCACCACAGCAGGGATCCGCTCTCCAGATTGTCTTTCGCCGCCTCAGATCTTCTTCCCCACCGCCGGCAGCCACGGCAACTGCATTACCATCATCAACTGAGCAGATGACCTTGAGGACTACACGGGTCCGTGAGAGAGGTCGCACTCTTCCGTTTCTGCTTACGTTATGCATCGCTTAATATGATGACATGCTACTTTATCGTCATGTTCACCTATTAGACTCTGACTCGGGTCCAAACTTATGCTGAAACTTGAGTTTTTAAATGGTTGTGGGGTACATATTGGGGCAGCAATCAGTACTATCTGTCTACTATCTGGTTAATCTCGGGTGTCTGCTATGAGTTTCATGTTGGGTGCAAACAAACATTAAAGGAGCCATTATCTGTATTTTTTAACTAAAGCTATTATCTGCCTGCTATCATTTGTTTTGGGTCTATCCACAGTATGCTACCATCACTCTGGATTTGTCCATGCACTCCTTACAATCTCACTATGTTTTATTCCTATGCATGTCAGTTATTGTACACAATGGAACTGAACATGTAGATCAAAAGAGACGAGCCTTGCGTGGCAATAAAATTTCATGCAGACGTCGCTCCATGGTGGGCGCAATGGCTGCCCCCCTCCACCCATTTCGGATCGTAATCAAGAGGAAGATAACTGTTCTGAGGGGGATTCAGATGCAGAAGACCACTCCTATTTACCCCATGAGGTCTTCGCTCTAACTTGGCATGCTGATGTTGGTAATATCATGCATATGGTGCCTTGCATTGCTTACTGTATACATCAAAGATGTCATCTGCTTAGTTTAGACATGCTTTGTGTCAATGCCATCTGTTTAGTTTCTTTATCATATATGTGAATCATGCAATGCCATCTTGTTTAGCCAGGAATCATATATGTGAATTTTGCAATGCCACCCAGGTTAGACAGTCATCTTATATGTGAATTATATCATGACATCATTTTTTATTGCATGTTAAATTTTTCAACAATTTTAGTACATTCAATTACTCTTCCTGTGCATCAGCCATTCGACACGGTCATGGAAAAATCTAGAGTGGAAACAAGTTCTTCAGAGTAGACAATGCTATTTGATGAAGCGCATGTCTTGTTGGTTACAGATAGCTCCTCAGAGGATGATTCAGACACAGATGACCAGTCCTATCCCCCCCCCCGAGGTGCATGCTCTAACTTGGCAGGGTTATGATGCTCATATCGTGCGTATGGTATCTTGCATTGCTATGTCATTTTCTTAGTTTAGATATGCTTTGTGTGAATGCCACCTGTTTAGTGTCTAATTACCATATATGTGAATTATGCAATGCCATCTTGTTGCAAGACATTATATATGTGAATTATGCAATGATATCTTGTTGCAAGGCATTATATATGTGAATTATGCAATGCCATGCTGTTTAGCCAAGCGTCATATATGTGAATTATATCATGTCATCCCTTTTTTGTATTTCTCATTGCTTTTGTCGACAATGTTTGTATATTCAACTGCTCTTCCTATCAGCCATTTGAATTGGTGATGGAGAAATCTGGAGTGAAAATGTGACGCCCCGAGACTGATGTGCCAGGTGTCTTCCAGTTATTCGCTGTCGTTGCCATGTCATTTGCTTGCGTGTCGCATCTTACCATGTCATCATGTACATTGCATCTTCATGTTTTCAAAACTTGCATCCGTCCGGGTTCTCCGAGTTCTCTCCGTTGTCCGTTCTGAGCCCAACCACACTTGCACGCGCCCGCGGCATGTCCGAAATAGCATTTTATAAGTGGCCGGAAAATGTTCTCGGAATGGGTTGAAAGTTGGCGTGCGGTCTTATTATAGTGTAGATAGACCGCCTGTCAAGTTTCATCGCATTCAGAGTTCGTTTGATAGCCCAACCGTTAAACTATAGCGGCAACAGTAGCCGGTCTAACGTCGGACATTTTTGGTCTCCGGAAATAGTCGCCGGGCCTCCCTCTCTTCTCTTCTCTCAGCTCGAGACCGTCTACATAGCCCACTACCTACTGCCAGGCCCAACCTAACCTCTCTCGTCAGCCCGCGGCACTCCTCGCGCGCGCTTCCGAAAAGTTGTCCCGGACCCGACCCGAGCAGTCGTCACCGTTGGGTCCGTATCATCCCCTAAAATCTACAAAACATCTCCATTTTTATTTTTGGTCTCCCTAACCTATTTATTCGCGACCGTCCGATTAAGATCGGAGGGACCTTTTACCCCTAAACCTAAACGGCTTGCTATATATATACAGGGCAAACCCTAAAATCTAGGGACATTGTCCCATCCACCAAATCCCTCTCCTCTCCGCCGCCACCCACTCA
This sequence comes from Triticum urartu, assembly GCF_056163025.1. Taxonomy (NCBI): domain Eukaryota; kingdom Viridiplantae; phylum Streptophyta; class Magnoliopsida; order Poales; family Poaceae; genus Triticum; species Triticum urartu. Next base: position 110,874,558 of record NC_141873.1, read on the forward strand.
CCATCCCCATCGGGATCCTCCTAGATCCATCCACCCATTCCCAGCCGATCCTGACCAACTCCCTCGTTTTCAGCATCAGGCCAACCTCCTCCTCCGCTGGATCTACCCAATCCCGCAACCTCCTCCCGCAGTACGCCCGTCCTCAAGCCCCTGCCCCGAGCCTTCCCGTGCTCCTCCTCCTCGCCTCGTCATCCGGCGCCGCCGCCAGGGACCGAATCAGCTAGCAAGATGAGCGCCGATGCCTGCTTCTTCTTCATCTTCCCGGGCTCCTTCTATTTCCTTCTCTCATCACCCTTCTTTTCTCTCTTTCTGTGAGCAGGGGATCGCCATCGACAGCCGCAGCAGCGAACCTCCATGGACCCCGGCCGCCGACTCGGAGCTCCCCGTCGCCAAGTCCCGCGCCCCTGCTTCCCTGAGACCCGCGTTGTCGCAGCCGTGCTCCTTCCCCGAGCGTGCCTTGCCGTCGTCCATCCGTGCGGGCCGTCACCCGTTCGTCTTCGATGGATCCGCGAAAACACCCGTACGGGACCTCGTCAGCCTCTTGCTCCTTCGCCGCCCCACGTCCCGCGCCATGGAAGCCCGTGCGAGCTCCCAGTGCCGCCTCGTCCTTGCTCCACCACCATCTCCGGGAGGCAACGCTCACGCCGCTATTTACCTGTCGCTGCCGTTTTCCTTCAGAAACGAGAAGAGTGCAGCGTCCCTGCCCTTCGTTGACCGATTCCAGATCGACCGCGCCCTCCCCGTCGATCGCCTGGGCCACCCCTCCCGCGCCTCCAAGACCCAGCGAGCCTCCTCAGCCTGGCAGTGACCGGCCCAACCGCAAGCTCCGAGGCCCAGCTCCCTCCTTCACATGAAGCCCAGCTACAGCAGCGCACCAGCCGCCATTGCGTCCCGATCGAGTGCCTGGGCCGGCCTCGACTTGTGCTTCTTCGTGGCCCAGCAAGACGTTGAGGCCCAGCCTCTCCACCAGCCGGTCTCCTCTCCGAACGGGCCGAGGCCCAATGTGAGCAGCTCCCCAGCTCTGTTCCAGATCCAGCCCGTTACATGTTTTTTTCCAACGATTTTCCTAATTTTCCAGATGCTGCCTGTTTTGCAGAAAAGTCCCCCTAGATCATGCATATAATAACTCCACAACCGTGCATCGGATCTAAATAAATTATATATAAAACTTGCTTAGTTTTTCATCTAGTTTCATATTATGCCATTTTCATCCATGTTTAACATGTTTAAAATGTTGTTTGATTAATTTTTGCTCTATGTCATGTTAAAATGCTTTAATTCATAACTATTTAACCGTAGCTCCAAACCTAACAAACTTTATATGTAAATGGGGTAGAAAAATGCCTAGTTTAACATGATGCACTCATCTAGCATGTTTAACAACTCTAAAATATGGTTTAGGGCAGAACAGGACCTAACCTAATTTATGCATATGGGGAATTACCGAAATTGTTGTTCGTTGTTTCCGGCCTCACTTAAACTTGACTAGATAGGTAGTTTTACTTTGCTTCACCTCTTGCCATGTTAATAAACATTTAATTTTTGTTGGGTACTTAAACGAGATCAGACTAAATAACTTAAATGTGGTGTTTCGTCAATATGCAACGGAGTTGCATATTGAGCTCCACTTAATTTGTAGGATTGTTTGTGCACTTTGCCTTGCCATGCATATTTAAACCGGACATGCATCATACTTGATTGTGCATCATGCCATGCTTATGTGGTGGTTGTTTACCATGATTGTTTGCTTCTTTCCGGTGTGGCTTCTTCGGGTTGGTTCCGATAACGTCGCGTTTGTGAGGACCCGTTCGACTACGTCCGTTTGTCTTCTTCATCGACTCGTTCTTCTTCCTTGCGGGATTTCAGGCAAGATGACCATACCCTCGAAATCACTTCTATCTTTTCTTGCTAGTTGCTCGCTCTTTTGATATGCCTATGCTGTGATACCTACCACTTGCTTATCATGCCTCCCATATTGTTGAACCAAGCCTCTAACCCACCTTGTCCTAGCAAACCGTTGATTGGCTATGTTACCACTTCGCTCAGCCCCTCTTGCTGCAGCTCCACCTCATACCTTTACCTTACCCATAAGCTTAAATAGTCTTGATCTCGAGGGTGCGAGATTGCTGAGTCCCCGTGGCTCACAGATACTTCCAAAACCAGTTTGCAGGTGCCGATGAGTCCGTGCAGATGACGCAACCAAGCTCAAGGAGGAGCTCTTTGAAGATCTTGTCTTTTGTGTTGTTTCGTTCTAGTTGATCTGTAGTGGAGCCCAGTTGGGGTCGATCGGGGACCTTTGTCGCATTTGGGGTTCCTCTTTTATTTTGGTTCCATAGACGGACCTTGATTGTATTTGGTTGTTGTAATGCTTTATTCATGTAATTGTGTGAAGTGGCGATTGTAAGCCAACTATGTATCTCTTTCCCTTATGTATTACATGGGTTGTGTGAAGATTACCTCACTTGCGACATTGCTTTCAATGCGGTTATGCCTCTAAGTCGTGCTTCGACACATGGGAGATATAGCCGCATCGAGGGCATTACAAGTTGGTATCAGAGCCTTCCCCGACCTTAGGAGCCCCATTGCTCGATCGAATTAGCGGACGAGTTGAGTCTATAAAAATGTTTTGAGTCATTTAGCAAGTATATATCGGAGAGTTTAGGAATTCTTTTTACTCCCCAGTCCCTTCATCGCTCTAGTAAGGAATCCTGACGTAGAGTTTTGTCTCTTCTCTTCTCAAATTTCACAAAAAAAAAATTTAGGATCACGCGGGTATCTTGGAATCGTTCCGATGGTTTTGTGACGAGAACATTGTTCTTGGTGCCTCCTGTCATTTAGGGGTTGTGGTAGTGTCCTGGGGAGTTGAGCTCCGAGGTGTTGTCATCACAATTTTATCGTTGCAGTTCTGGAATACCTGAGATTAGTTTCGCCGACATCGAAAATCTCTTTTATGCAGTTGTTGGTGAGATAACCTCGACGCCACCCAGTACTGGGGCGGGAGTTCGGGAGTATTGCCATAACTCGTATAACGGATGCTTTTCGAAGGTTGAGGTAAATGATTTCCGAAGGTTTCTTGGTTATGTGTTGAAGGATGGATACAGCTGGATGTAGGATTTGTTGGTTTTGGGTGAGATTATTATGCTTCCCCTGTATCCCCAACACCTGATTGCATAACCGGAAAATTTCGGAAGTTCATAAGTGAAATTCAAGTAGCTCTTAGGATATCTTTCCGACAGATGTATGACATGAAATTGGGGTTCGACGTCTAGTGGTCCGCCTATTCACGGTTGGTTTTACAGTGGTCTCGTTGTGTCTTAAAGAGTCCTTGGCTATGCTGACTCGGGGACGCTTCGTATGTCATGTGCACTGCCTTGTACATGATGGTGCTGTACGATCGAGCCCGTGTAGGCCCCACCACAAAAACTTTGGACGAAATCTCTATCATATGTTTGTTCCGGCTTATTTTGCAAGCCAATTCTTTGTTTTTGTTTTGAGTTGTGGTATTCGAGTTGGTTCGAAGTCAAATGTTGATTCCATACCCTTTCTAAGCGGTGTTCTCATATTTCTTTGAGAATACAAATCCTTCTCATTTATTGAGATTGTCATGTCAATCCTTTTTCACCGGCGTGCTTCTCTTCAAGTGGATCCGATCATTTCAACAACCGCAAGATCAAGTATCAGTTCTTATCAACGGTGTTTGTTTCATCCGTCCCCAAGTTGCATTTGTTTTCCCGCCCACCCACCCTTTTTCTTCAAGGATTCAGATTTCTTAATCACTATCCATTTTATTGATGGAAGTCTCTCCATTCTTTTTTCCTTCATGTTTTTACCCGGTGTTTCTCATGAAGATGCTCTACTCGTTCGTCATTCTTCATTCTTTTCATCTCCGGTGGTTTCAAGTCAAGCTTTGTTGATCATATCCTTTTCCTCGTGTCATAAGTTTTATCATACCGGTGCACCTCATAATCATCCACTCTTCGCTATTCATTTGTTCTGGAGTGTTCAAGATATCTCGAGTCTGTTATCTCATTCAAGTCATTTAATTCAACCAGTGAAACCGCTCTTTTAAATCATTTCAACGGTGTTTCTTTTAAGTGGGCCCTAACCCGCAGGTCTTTTCCCAGGATCTTACCTGACTCTTCTTGTTTTCCCGGAGCTATCCTCAAATTTCTTTTCGAAGTTTGACGTAAGAATGATTTATCATCAGTCAAATGTCTTTCTCCAAGATCTTCCAAATTCTTTTCATCGTTGTTTCAACTTTTCCATTCTTCTTCATTCTGGAGCATCTCAACAATTCATGGTGGTGTTTCTCGTCGTCATTCTCAGTTTTTGAAGACCGAAGAAGAGTTCTCCTCCATATCTTGCTCCATTCTCTTCAAGATTCATGGTGCTAGCTTGTTGCCATCCTCTCATAATTATTTTCGATTGTGAGAATCCTTTTTCACCCATCAGGAGCTATTCAAGAGTCTTCTCAGTTTGTTATCCGGAGTCCATCAATTCAGGTTTAATTCATTCTGAGCTGTCAGTTATCATTCTCCTATCTTACCGGTGCATCAGTCAAATGTCCTCTAATCAATTCTTGATCTCTTCGTTCTGATGTATCTAAATCCCCTCAAGCTTCTTCGTTCATTTGCTAATTCTTTCCGGTGTTTCTTTATCTTTCCTTCGGTCATTTTAATTCTTACAGTGGTTCGTGCAAGAGTTCTCGTCATTCGTTATCATATCAATTCATTCGTTGTTCCAATCCTACCGGTGGTTCGTTGAAGACGTTCTCAAGTTTTGATATATCTCTTTTAATCCTTTGTAACACCCCGGATATGATTTACCTAATATGTAATCCAACTCTTGCCGTTTCCGGCGTTAAGTTATTTTATTTTCTCAGGTTCAGGTTTTTGTCTCCGTGCGTTGTTGTTGTTGTCTTGCATCTCATATCATGTCATCATGTGCATTGCATTTGCATACGTGTTTGTCTCATGCATCCGAGCATTTTCCCCGTTGTCCGTTTTGCATTCCGGTGTTCCGTTCTCCTCCGGTGGTCATTTCTACCTTTCTTTTGTGTGTGGAGATTAAACATTTCCGGATTTGACCGAGACTTGCCAAGCGGCCTTGGTTTACTACTGGTAGACCGCCTATCAAGTTTCGTACCATTTGGACTTCGTTTGATGCTCCAACGGTTAACCGAGGGACCGAAAAGGCCTCGTGTGTGTTGCAGCCCAACACCCCTCCATTTTGGACCTAAACCCACCAAAACCCTCTCCATCATCTAGAGCGTTCGATCACGATCGCGTGGCCGAAAACCGCACCTCATTTGGACTCTCCTAGCTCCCTCTATGCCTATTTAAAGAACCCCCTCTGAAAATCCCGGGTCTCCTCTTCCCCCTAACCCTAAATCTACTCGCGCCGCGCCGGACACGTCCGATTCCGGCCGGACACATCGCCGCCGCCCTCTCCCGTCGTGCCATGTGGCAGACGCCGCCGCCCCCGCGCCACCGACCCGGCGAGCCCGCGGGAGACCCTCCCGGCCCGGCTCCCGCGCGCCGCCGCCCCCGCGCGCCTCCTCCTTCCTCGCCCGAGCCGGCCGCCGCTCTCCGCCCTCAGCTCCGGCACCGGCAAGCTCCCGGCCGACGCGCCCCGCCGCTGCCGCTTGCTGGCACGCCGCGCCGCCCAGCTACCACGCCGCTCCCCGCCATAGCCGGCGTCTCCTCCGACCATATCCGGGCAGGAGCCGGCCAGACCCGGGCAGGAGCCGGCCGGATCCGGCGAACCGACCCCTCTCTGGCCACCTCCATCGACTCCGGCGGCCCCATCGACATTTCCGGCGATCCTCGGTTCGCGTGATGCTACAGTGATCTCAAAGCTGAGATCTGATTCGGTTGACTTTCCTCCCGAAACCCTAGATATTTTGCATTCTTCATCATGCTGTAACTTTGCATCCGTAGATCCGTTTTGGGCATATAGCATATCAAAATGTTCGTCTCAGAGAGTACATCATTTCATTTCATTGCATCATTTTCTTTTGAGTTCATCTTGATGCTCGAAATGCTGTTGGAAGAGTGCTATTTGAGATAATTGTCAGATCTGCTGCTCCAAATAGCTATTTGTTATTTTTGCCATGATTATTGTGTGCATGATATGCCCCTGAGCTCTACATGAGTTTTGTTATATGCTTTGCCATATTTCCAGAGGTGCCATCCATGTATTTTTGTGATGTGTGTGGTGACTAGCACAAGCTTGCCAAGTGGAGCATTCATTAATGCTGATTTCAGGGACTTAGCAATTCCACTAAGTCCTTGATCTGTTTTATCAATATGCCATATGTTCATGTTGTTTCCTAGTGATCCGTGCCCCTTTTGAGGGTGATCAGTAAGGATGATTTGTTAATCTTGTAGTGCTCTATCCATCCATGTCTTTGTTTGCAATTATGGAGCACACTAGCTTGAGTCAATCGAGCTCTACTTTTCCTATTTCGTGAATCTGGGCAGATTGTCTACTTGTTAGCGATTTTGTCGAGGATGTTGTAGTTGATCCGTGCATGCTATGTTATTGTTCTTGCCATTTATAGCTTGTATAGTGTGTATTCTTGATGGGTGTATTCTTAGATTGTCATGCCTTGCTCTGTAGTGAGTGCATCGAGCTCGTAAACATGCCTACTTGATATCTGATTTGCATGCTCCAGTTTTTCACTAAGTCTGTGATCTGTTTAAGTTTTTGCCATGTTCACATGCTTGCAATTGTATTTTCTGATCCCTTTTGGCTCAAGGTCACTAAGGGACTTTTGTTAAGCTCTTTGAGTAGCTCCATGCCATGCTTTACTTTGCCATGTTCAGGCCCTGTAGCATATAGGTTTCATGCTCCAAAGTGTGCTACCTGATCTGAAATTCTAGACAAGTGTTAATTTCACTAAGTCTGAAATCTGTTTATCAATTGCACTTTTGCCATGCTTGTTAGAACCTGTTAATGGATGAATTGGCCGTAGCTCAGTGTTCATCTTTTGTTAAGCTTCATGAATGGATCCCTTCCATGTATTGTGTTGCCATGTTTGGGTGCTGTAGCATGTTAAGCTTGTTGCATTTAGATGGTTACTTGCTGTCTATCGCAAACCGGTGCCATATTTGAATTGCTTGTCATTTCCAAACCGTGTCTCCGATTCCAGTTTTGTTTATATCGTTTTCAAGAGAAACCATCTCCCCTTTCCAGTGGCACACTTGGATTTCCAAGTTGAGGCCAGGTTCATTCATTCCTTGTCAAATCTTGCATATGCATCACTTATCGCATCCCGCATAGCATACCATGTTTGCATCATGTGTTTGAGCTTTGCATTTGGTTGATTGTGTTCTTGTTGCTTGTTTGTCTTGTTTGGGTAGAGCCGGGAGACAAGTTCGCTAACGAGGAGCCCGTTGAGTTTGCTTTCGAGGATCCAGTCAACTCTGACAACTTTGCGGGCAAGATGATCACACCCTCGAAATCACTTCTATCTTTGCTTTGCTAGATGCTCGCTCTTTTGCTATGCCTATGCTATGATGCCTACCACTTGCTTATCATGCCTCCCAAATTGCCATGTCAAACCTCTAACCCACCATGTCCTAGCAAACCGTTGATTGGCTATGTTACCGCTTTGCTCAGCCCCTCTTATAGCGTTGCTAGTTGCAAGTGAAGATTGGAGACCGTTCCTTGTTGGAACATTATTTTTTTCTTGTTGGGATATCATTATATTATCTTGTTATCTTAATGCATCTATATACTTGGTAAAGGGTGGAAGGCTCGGCCTCTCGCCTAGTGTTTTGTTCCACTCTTGCCGCCCTAGTTTCTGTCATATCGATGTTATGTTCCCGGATTTTGCGTTCCTTACGCGGTTGGGTGTTAATGGGAACCCCTTGACAGTTCGCCTTGAATAAAGCTTCTCCAGCAATGCCCAACCTTGGTTTTACCATTTGCCACCTAGCCTATTTTTCCCTTGGGTTTCCGGAGCCCGAGGGTCATCTTATTTTAAACCCCCCCGGGCCAGTGCTCCTCTGAGTGTTGGTCCAACCTGTCAGCTGCCGGTGGCCACCAGGGGCAACTCTGGGCTGGCCTACCCGTACGTAAGACAATCTGAGTGTGCCCTGAGAACGAGATATGTGCAGCTCCTATCGGGATTTTTCGGCACATTCGGGCGGTGTTGCTGGTTTAGTTTTACCTTGTCAAAATGTCTTGTAACCGGGATTCCGAGTCTGATCGGGTCTTCCCGCTAGAAGGAATATCCTTCGTTGACCGTGAGAGCTTGTCATGGGCTAAGTTGGGACCCCCTGCAGGGATTTGAACTTTCGAAAGCCGTGCCCGCGGTTATGGGCAAATGGGAATTTGTTAATGTCTGGTTGTAGATAACTTGAACCTTAACTTAATTAAAATGAATCAACTGTGTGTGTTACCGTGATGGTCTCTTCTCGGCGGAGTCCGGGAAGTGAACACGGTGTTGGAGTAATGCTTGCTGCAGGTTGTTCTCTAGTTATTCGTTCGCGCTTTGCCTTCTCTCCTCGCTCTCTTTTGCGAACAGGTTAGCCACCATATATGCTAGTCGATTGCTGCAGCTCCACATATTTACCTTGCCTTACCTATAAGCTTAAATAGTCTTGATCGCGAGGGTGCGAGATTGCTGAGTCCCTGTGGCTCACAGTTTGCTTCCAAACCAGATGCAGGGCCTGGTGACTCCGTTCCAGATGACGCGCTTGAGCTCAAGTGGGAGTTCGACGAGGACTCACGCTGTTACTATGTGTCTTTCCCTGATGATCAGTAGTGGTGCCCAGTTGGGGCGATCGGGACCGTGTCGCAAGTTGGGTTTATCTTTTATTTTGGCACCGTAGTCGGGCCATGAGTGATTGGATGATGTAATGCTATTTATGTACTTTGTTTGACGTGGCGAGTGTAAGCCAACTATGTACCTTCCCCTTTTATTATCTATATTACATGGGATGTTGTGAAGATTGCCTAACTTGCGACATTGCTTTCAATGCGGTTATGCCTCTAAGTCGTGCTTCGACACGTAGGAAATATAACTGCATCAAGGGCGTTACAAGTTGGTAATCAGAGCCTTTCCCGACCTTAGGAGCCCCCACTGCTTGATCGTTTTTAGCAGCCGAGTTGAGTCTAGAAAAAAATGTATTGAGTCATTTAGGAATTATATATCGGAGAGCTTAGGAATTCTTTTTACTCCCCAGTCCCTTCATCGCTCTGGTAAGGCATCCTGACGTAGAGTTTTGACTCTTCTCTTCTCAAATTTCACTAAAAAAATTTTAGGATCACGCGGGTATCTTGGAATCGTTCCGATGGATTTGTGACGAGAACATTGTTCTTGGTGCCTCCTGTCATTTAGGGGTTGTGGCAGTGTCCCGGGGAGTTGAGCTCCGAGGTGTTGTCGTCACAATTTTATCGTTGCAGTTCTGGAATACTTGAGTTTAGTATGCCGACATCGAAAATCTCTTTTATGCAGTTGTTGGTGAGATAACCTCGACGCCACCCAGTACTGGGGCGGGAGTTCGGGAGTATTGCCATAACTTGAATAACGTATGCTTTTCGAAGGTTGAGGTAGATGGTTTCCGAAGTTTTTCTCGGTTATGTGTTGAAGGATGGATACAGCTGGATGTAGGATTTGCTAGATTTGGGTGAGATATTATGCTTCCCCTGTATCCCCAACACCTGATTGCATAACCGGAAAGGTTCGGGAGTTTCATAGGTGGGAATTCTTGTAGCTCTAGTTCTTATTCCATGGATATTTGGTTTGAGATTGGGATTTCTTACCGAGTATTCGTTCTTGATCCGTACCTTGTTGATTTTTTCCTCTACCTAAATTCTAAGTGGCTTCTCAATTTATGGATATGTGACCATTTCAAGTGGAATGCATTCGTTCTTATGTTCGGATGTGAAGACTATATGTTGCAATTTCAACCCGCTTGATTCAACTTCATTTTATCTGTCAATGTGCTAACGGATGTCACCCTCTTCAGGATGGCTCCCGCTAAGAGCAGCAGTCAGAATCAGAATCAGGATCCGCCACCACCTCCTCCTCCTCCGGAGGCATGGCAAGCTGTGATGGCCGCAACCAATGCAAACACGCAGTTGATCGTGCAAATTCTTCAAGAGCGCAATCAAGCAAACCAAGGCAACCAAGGCAACAATCAGAATCACTTTGCTACACTCAACCAATTCCTTGCTAACCAGCCAAAGACCTTCAGCAATTGTGTTAAGGCAACTGATGCTGACGATTGGCTCGTGGACTTGTGCAAGCATTTCGAGTGCAGTAATGTCAGGCCTGAGGACTTTGTCAAGTTCACTTCCTTCCAACTCAAAGACCAAGCTGCAGAATGGTTCCAGTAGTACAAGGATTCCAGAGGAGGCCGTGTGATTACCTGGGATGAATTCCGTCAAGACTTCAAAGCTCATCATATTCCTCAGAGCATGGTTGAAAGCAAGCGTGAGGAATTCCGCAACCTGAAGCAAGGCTCTTTGTCTGTCTATGACTACAACAATTTGTTTCAGAAGCTCGCCCGCTTCGCTAAGCAGGACGTCCCGGATGAGAAGAGCATGATATACCAGTTCAGGGGAGGTCTCAGAGAAGAAATCCAGCTAGCTCTTGTTCTCTTTGAGCCCTTGAGGTACGATGAGTTCTACAACATGGCATTGAAGCAAGAGGCTGCTCAACTGAGGTGTGATGCTTCCAAGAAGCGAGTCAGAGATGCTACTCCTTCCTCTACTCAAGTGGCCAAGCAGCAGAAGTATTGGCTTCCTCCTCCTCCATTCCGTCAGCCGTATCAGAAGAGCAAAGGTGGCAGTGGATCTTCCCACCCACCCAACCCTGGCTTTCAGAACAAGACTTCGTCTCAAGCTCCAAGATCGAGTGCTCTGTATCACAGTCCGCTTTCAGAGGTCACGTGCAACAAGTGCCAACAGAAGGGTCACTATGCCAACAAATGCTTCAACCAGAGGCGTTTCCCTCCTCCTCCTCCTGTGAGATCGGCAAGTATAGCTGTGGTCAAGCATAACCCCAAGCACGCCAAGGTCAATTTGATGAATGCAGCTCAGGCAGAGGACTCGTCAGATGTCATCATGGGTAACCTCCCTGTTAACGATATTCCAGCTAAAGTTCTTTTTGACACTGGTGCATCGCATTGTTTCATCTCGAGACCGTTTGCATCTAGGCATGGGTTGGTCTTGCAAATTTTGCCTAGACCGTTACCAGTTGTCTCTCCTGGTAGGCGCATGCATGCTAACTCCATTGCTCCAGATGTTACTATCACTTTGGGTGACTACAAATTTCTATATTCTCCTTCGGTTCTTGGTGACTCGGATATTGATCTTATTCTTGGAATGGATTGGCTTTCTAAGCACAAAGCTCAGCTTGATTGTGCTGCCAGGCAGATTCAATTGACTCATTCGTCTGAGGATGTAATTGTCTTTGCTGGTCGTGATGATACAATCCGTCTGTTTTCTCTCAATGAGAAGGGTGAACTGGATGCCATCTCGCAAATTCCAGTCGTTTGCGAATATCAAGACGTCTTTCCAGAAGAGCTTCCAGGAATGCCTCCGCACCGGCCAGTTGAATTCGTCATCGATCTTGAGCCTGGCACGGAACTGGTTTGCAAGCGTCCCTACAAGCTCGGACCTAAAGAGTTGAAGGAGCTGAAGAAGCAACTCGATATTCAAGAGAGAATGGGTCTCATACGGCCTAGTTCTTCTCCGTGGGGTTGTGGAGTTCTTTTTGTGAAGAAGAAGGATGGAACGGACCGACTTTGTGTTGACTACTGTCCATTGAACAAGAAGACTATCAAGAACAAAAACCCACTTCCCAACATCAACGAGCTATTCGAACAACTCAAAGGTGCCCAAGTATTCTCCAAGCTTGATCTCCGTATGGGTTATCACCAGATTCGAATCCGTGAGCAAGATATTCCCAAGACGGCTTTCAGGACAAGCTATGGTTCATATGAATACACTGTCATGTCTTTTGGCCTCGTCAATGCTCCTCCAACTTTCTCTCCATGATGAACTTCATCTTCAACGCCTACACCAATGACTTTGTTTTGGTCTATCTCGACGACATTCTGGTCTTTTCGAAGAACAAGGAAGATCATGCCAAGCACTTGCATTTGGTACTTGATAAGCTCAGGGAACACCAGTTCTACGCCAAGTTCTCAAAGTGCGAATTTTGGCTCGATGAGGTTCTTTATCTTGGGCATATCATCTCTGCCAAGGGCATTGCGGTGAATCCTGAGAAGGTGACTGCAATTGTGAATTGGGAACCATCTCAGAACGTGAAGCAACTCCGTAGCTTCCTCGGTCTAGCAAGATACTGTCGAAGGTTCATGGAGAACTTTTCAAAGATCGCGAAGCCTCTCTCAAATCTTCTCCAGAAGCACGTCAAGTACATTTGGTCTCCGGAGTGTGACATTTCTTTCAACACTTTGAAAGAGAAATTGGTCACTGCTCCAGTTCTGACTCCTCCTGATGAATCCAAACCGTTCGAGGTCTTCTGCGATGCCTCTCTCCAAGGTCTTGGTGCAGTGTTGATGCAAGAGAAGAAAGTTGTGGCTTATACCTCTCGCCAGTTGAAGCCCAACGAGAAGAACTACCCCACTCATGACCTCGAGTTGGCGGGATTTGTGCATGCTCTTTTGACTTGGAGACATCTCTTATTGGGAAGAAAAGTGGACATCTTCACTGACCACAAGAGTCTCAAGTACATCTTCACTCAGCCTAATCTCAACCTCAGGCAGACTCGATGGGTCGAAATGATTCAAGAGTATAATCCGAGTATCGAGTATACTCCAGGCAAGGCCAATGTGATTGCTGACGCATTGAGCAGGAATGCTTATTGCAACAGTCTGATTCTCAAGCCTTATCAACCCGAGCTTTGTGAAGCTTTCCGCAAACTCAATCTGCAAGTTGTTCCTCAAGGTTTCCTCGCCAACCTTCAAGTCTCTCCTACCTTGGAAGACCAGACTCGCGAGGCTCAACTTCTTGATGCTATGGTGAAGAAGGTGAAGATTGGGATTACCAAGAGCCAACCCAAGTACAAGTGCTATCGCCTTGATGACAAGGATACTCTCTTCTTTGAGGGTCGTATTGTTGTGCCCAAAGGTGACCTTCGTAAAGTGATCATGAACGAGGCTCACAATTCACTCCTCTCCATCCACCCTGGAAGCATGAAGAGGTATCAGGATCTCAAGCAGGCTTATTGGTGGACTCGAATGAAGCGCGAGATTGCTCAATTTGTGAATGAGTGTGATGTCTACAGAAGAGTGAAGGCAGAACACCAAAGGCCAGCTGGTCTCCTCCAACCTCTTGCCATTCCGGAATGGAAGTTTGAGCACATTGAGATGGACGTCGTGACTGGGTTTCCAAAGTCCAAGCGTGGCAATGATGTTATATTCGTTGTCATCGACAAACTCGCTAAAGTGGCTCACTTTCTGCCTATCAAAGAGTCAATCACTGCAGCTCAATTGGCGGAGCTGTATACCTCTCGGATTGTCTCGCTGCACGGTATTCCACAGGTGATCTCTTCAGACCGTGGCAGCATCTTTACCTCCAAGTTTTGGGATTCTTTTCAGAAGGCCATGGGCACCAACATCCGCTTCATCACAGCTTTCCATCCTCAAACTAGCGGTCAAGTCGAGCGTGTCAACCAGATTCTTGAAGATATGCTCAGGGCTTGTGTGATCTCCTTCGGCATGAAGTGGGAGGATTGTCTTCCATATGCTGAATTCTCCTACAACAACAGTTTTCAAGCAAGTTTGGGCAAGGCCCCATTCGAAATTCTGTATGGCAGGAAGTGCCGTACTCCTCTCAACTGGTCTGAAACCGGTGAATGTCAACTTCTGGGAAATGACTTAATCACAGAGGCAGAGGAGATGTGTAAAGTCATTCGAGATAACCTCAAAGCAGCGCAATCGCGCCAGAAGAGCTACTATGATAGTAAGCACCATGATTTGGCTTTCGAGATTGGAGATCATGTTTACCTCCGCGTCTCTCCAATGAAAGGTACTCATCGCTTCGGTATCAAAGGGAAGCTTGCCCCTAGATACGTGGGACCTTTCAAGATCGTCAGCAAGAGAGGCGATCTCGCCTATCAACTCGAGCTTCCTTCAAACTTTGCAAATATGCATGACGTGTTCCATGTCTCTCAGCTCCGCAAGTGCTTCAAGACTCCTGACCGCACCGTCAACTTCGAAGACATTGATCTCCAAGAAGATCTCTCTTATCGTGAGCACCCAGTTGCTATTCTTGAAGAGACTGAACGCAAGACTCGCAATAAGTCAATCAAATTCCTCAAAGTCAAGTGGTCACACCATTCCGACCATGAAGCCACCTGGGAACACGAGGATCACCTCCGTTCTGTGTACCCGGCGTTCTTCCAGTCATAGATCTCGGGACGAGATCCTTTCGTAGTGGTGGAGTGTTGTAACACCCCGGATATGATTTACCTAATATGTAATCCAACTCTTGCCGTTTCTGGCGTTAAGTTATTTTATTTTCTCGGGTTCGGGTTTTTGTCTCCATGCGTTGTTGTTGTTGTTGTCTTGCATCTCATATCATGTCATCATGTGCATTGCATTTGCATACGTGTTCGTCTCATGCATCCGAGCATTTTCCCCGTTGTCTGTTTTGCATTCCGGTGTTCCGTTCTCCTCCGGTGGTCATCTCTACCTTTCTTTCATGTGTGGGGATTAAAAATTTCCGGATTGGACCGAAACTTTCCAAGCGGCCTTGGTTTACTACCGGTAGATCGCCTGTCAAGTTTCGTACCATTTGGACTTCATTTGATGCTCCAACGGTTAACCGAGGGACCGAAAAGGCCTCATTTGTGTTGCAGCCCAACACCCCTCCATTTTGGCCCTAAACCCACCAAAACCCTCTCCATCATCTAGAGCGTTCGATCACGATCGCCTGGCCGAAAACCGCACCTCATTTGGACTCTCCTACCTCCCTCTATGCCTATTTAAAGAACCCCCTCCGAAAATCCCGGGTCTCCTCTTCCCCCTAACCCTAAATCTACTCGCGCCGCGCCGGACACGTCCGATTCCGGCCGGACACATCACCACCGCCCTCTCCCGTCGCGCCACGTGGCAGGCGCCGCCGCCCCCGCTCCACCGGCCCGGCGAGCCTGCGGGAGGCCCTCCCGGCCCGGCTCCCGCGCGCCACCGCCCGCGCGCGCCTCCTCCTTCCTCGCCCGAGCCGGCCGCCGCTCTCCGCCCTCAGCTCCGGCACCGGCGAGCTCCCGGCCGACGCGCCCCGCCGCCGCCTCTTGCCGGCACGCTGCGCCGCCCCACCGCCACGCCGCTGCCCGCCGTCGCCGGCGGCTCCTCCGGCCAGATCTAGGCAGGAGCCGGCCAGATCCGGCGAACCGACCCCTCTCCGGCCACCTCCCTCGACTCCGGCGGCCCCATCGACATTTCCGGCGATCCTCGGTTCGCGTGATGCTATAGTGATCACAGATCTGAGATCTGATTCGGTTGACTTTCCTCCCGAAACCCTAGATATTTTGCATTCTTCATCATGCCGTAACTTTGCATCCGTAGATCCGTTTTGGGCATATAGCATATCAAAATATTCGTCTCAGAGAGTACATCATTTCATTGCATCATTTTCTTTTGAGTTCATCTTGATGCCCGAAATGCTGTTGGAAGAGTGCTATTTGAGATAATTGTCAGATCTGCTGCTCCAAATAGCTATTTGTTATTTTTGCCATGATTATTGTGTGCATGATATGCCCCTGAGCTCTACATGAGTTTTGTTATATGCTTTGCCATCTTTCCAGAGGTGCCATCCATGTATTTTTGTGATGTGTGTGGTGACTAGCACAAGCTTGCCAAGTGGAGCATTCGTTAATGCTGATTTCAGGGACTTAGCAATTCCACTAAGTCCTTGATCTGTTTTTATCAATATGCCATATGTTCATGTTGTTTCCTAGTGATCCGTGCCCCTTTTGAGGGTGATCAGTAAGGATGATTTGTTAATCTTGTAGTGCTCTATCCATCCATGTCTTTGTTTGCAATTATGGAGCACACTAGCTTGAGTCAATCGAGCTCTACTTTTCCTATTTCGTGAATCTGGGCAGATTGTCTACTTGTTAGCGATTTTGTCGAGGATGTTGTAGTTGATCTGTGCATGCTATGTTATTGTTCTTGCCATTTATAGCTTGTATAATGTGTATTCTTGATGGGTGTATTCTTAGATTGTCATGCCTTGCTCTGTAGTGAGTGCATCGAGCTCGTAAACATGCCTACTTGATATCTGATTTGCATGCTCCAATTTTTCACTAAGTCTGTGATCTGTTTAAGTTTTTGCCATGTTCACATGCTTGCAATTGTATTTTCTGATCCCTTTTGGCTCAAGGTCACTAAGGGACTTTTGTTAAGCTCTTTGAGTAGCTCCATGCCATGCTTTACTTTGCCATGTTCAGGCCCTGTAGCATATAGGTTTCATGCTCCAAAGTGTGCTACCTGATCTGAAATTCCAGACAAGTGTTAATTTCACTAAGTCTGAAATTTGTTTATCAATTGCACTTTTGCCATGCTTGTTAGAACCTGTTAATGGATGAATTGGCCATAGCTCAGTGTTCATCTTTTGTTAAGCTTCATGAATGGATCTCTGCCATGTATTGTGTTGCCATGTTTCGGTGTTGTAGCATGTTAAGCTTGTTGCATTTAGATGGCTACTTGCTGTATATCGCAGACCGGTGCCATATTTGAATTGCTTGTCATTTCCAAACCGTGTCTCCGATTCCGACGTTCTTTATATCGTTTTCAAGCGAAACCATCTCCCCTTTCCAGTGGCACACTTGGATTTCCAAGTTGAGGCCAGGTTCATTCATTCCTTGTCAAATCTTGCATATGCATCACTTATCGCATCTCGCATAGCATACCATGTTTGCATCATGTGTTTGAGCTTTGCACGTGGTTGATTGTGTTCTTGTTGCTTGTTTGTCTTGTTTGGGTAGAGCCGGGAGACGAGTTCGCTAACGAGGAGCCCGTTGAGTTTGCGTTCGAGGATGCAGTCAACTCTGACAACTTTGCAGGCAAGATGATCACACCCTCGAAATCACTTCTATCTTTGCTTTGCTAGATACTCGCTCTTTTGCTATGCCTATGCTACGATGCCTAACACTTTCTTATCATGCCTCCCAAATTGCCATGTCAAACCTCTAACCCACCATGTACTAGCAAACCGTTGATTGGCTATGTTACCGCTTTGCTCAGCCCCTCTTATAGCGTTGCTAGTTGCAGGTGAAGATTGGAGACCGTTCCTTGTTGGAACATTATTTTTTTCTTGTTGGGATATCATTATATTATCTTGTTATCTTAATGCATCTATATACTTGGTAAAGGGTGGAAGGCTCGGCCTCTCGCGTAGTGTTTTGTTCCACTCTTGCCGCCCTAGTTTCCGTCATATCGGTGTTATGTTCCCGGATTTTGCGTTCCTTACGCGGTTGGGTGATAATGGGAACCCCTTGATAGTTTGCCTTGAACAAAGCTTCTCCAGCAATGCCCAACCTTGGTTTTACCATTTTCCACCTAGCCTCTTTTTCCCTTGGGTTTCCGGAGCCCGAGGGTCATCTTATTTTAAACCCCCCCGGGCCAGTGCTCCTCTGAGTGTTGGTCCAACCTGTCAGCTGCCGGTGGCCACCAGGGGCAACTCTGGGCTGGCCTACCCGTACGTAAGACAATCTGAGTGTGCCCTGAGAACGAGATATGTGCAGCTCCTATCGGGATTTGTCGGCACATTCGGGCGGTGTTGCTGGTTTAGTTTTACCTTGTCGAAATGTCTTGTAACCGGGATTCCGAGTCTGATCGGGTCTTCCCGCTAGAAGGAATATCCTTCGTTGACCGTGAGAGCTTGTCATGGGCTAAGTTGGGACCCCCTGCAGGGATTTGAACTTTCGAAAGCCGTGCCCGTGGTTATGGGCAGATGGGAATTTGTTAATGTCCGGTTGTAGATAACTTGAACCTTAACTTAATTAAAATGAATCAACTGTGTGTGTTACCGTGATGGTCTCTTCTCGGCAGAGTCCGGGAAGTGAACATGGTGTTGGAGTAATGCTTGCCGCAGGATGTTCTCTAGTTATTCATTCGCGCTTTGCCTTCTCTCCTCGCTCTCTTTTGCGAGCAGGTTAGCCACCATATATGGTAGTTGCTTGCTGCAGCTGCACATATTTACCTTGCCTTACCTATAAGCTTAAATAGTCTTGATCGCGAGGGTGCGAGATTGCTAAGTCCCTGTGGGCTCACAATTTACTTCCAAACCAGATGCAGGGCCTGATGACTCCGTTCCAGATGACGCGCTTGAGCTCAAGTGGGAGTTCGACGAGGACTCACGCCGTTACTATGTGTCTTTCCCTGATGATCAGTAGTGGTGCCCAGTTGGGGCGATCGGGACCGTGTCGCAAGTTGGGTTTATCTTTTATTTTGGCACCGTAGTCGGGCCATGAGTGATTGGATGATGTAATGCTATTTATGTACTTTGTTTGACGTGGCAAGTGTAAACCAACTATGTACCTTCCCCTTTTATTATCTATATTACATGGGATGTTGTGAAGATTGCCTAACTTGCGACATTGCTTTCAATGCGGTTATGCCTCTAAGTTGTGCTTCGACACGTAGGAGATATAGCCGCATCGAGGGCGTTACATCCTTTCTACGAGAATAAGTAGTATGCCAAATCCATTGATTGTCATCAATTTAATTGGTGAAGGATAAGAATAATGTAATCCTTATTCTTATTTCATCCAAGTGATTAATTTCCTATTCCGGAGGCTCATCAAATTCCTGATTTCAATTGTTTCATCTTCTCTTTTCCCGGAGTTCCAACCTTTACAATTTTTTCACCACGGAGATCCATCTAAATCATTGCAAGGATTCACCTTGTGTTTTCATTTTCTCTTTCTTTTTATTCTTTTGTTACCGGAGTTTCTTCATGGAGGCTATACATGAGGGTTCATCAAGGATTATTTCCTTCTCGAAGCGTTCATTGAGATTCTTTTCTAAGGAGCTCAAGCATTCTTCATCTTGCATCCGGAGTACAGTTCTTTCTTCCGTATCATTGGAGGTGGTATTATGTCATTCTTGATAATTTGAATTCATGTTTCATGATTCACATGTTGTCATGAATGAGATATTTTTAATCCATCAATCTCGTCATTGGAGTTATCTTGGGTCATATTTCACCTAAAGCCTTCTCTAAGGTTTGTTTCTATTATGGTGCTTATAAATGATCCAAGGTCTTCATTTATCCTTTCCGGTGTGATATACTTTCTCATCTCCTTGTTCTTATCAACCCAATTCTTTTTCCCGTGAGTGGCAGAATGTCACCTCATATTTTGAGTTGTATTCCATAAGACCGTATCAGGCTTATTCTTTTCGTTGTTGGTTTTCCAACAACTCCGTTCTAGCATTTGTTGTAAGCGTGCTCCCTCAAGATGCTGTTTCCCTTCGTTCATTCCATTCCATTCTTAATTTTGTTCCGGAGGCTTTGTGATGTTGCTCTCTTCAACCCATCTTTTCGTTTTGACAGGATCGTGTTCTTTTCTTGGTTTATACTTTTAAACCGGAGTGTTGTGTCCCTTTTGCTCAAGCTCTTTCATTTTATCAAGGCTTCATCCCTTTTCAACCGAAGTGCTACCCGTATCAGTTCTTTCTTTTTCCTCTTTCTTAACGGAGTGCTTTCAACTTTGTTCATCTCCATTGTATTCTTTTCTCGAAATGGTTAAACCTTTTCAAGGTTCTTTGGTTTCACTCATTCGTCAAAAAAGCAACTTAGTTTTACCTCTTCTCTTTCTTCTCCGTCGTCCCTCCGGTGCCATTCTAGATCTCGGGACGAGATCCTCTCGTAGTGGTGGAGTGTTGTGACACCCCGAGACCGATGTGCCAGGTGTCTTCCAGTTATTCGCTGTCGTTGCCATGTCATTTGCTTGCGTGTCGCATCTTACCATGTGCATCATGTGCATTGCATCTTCATGTTTTCAAAACTTGCATCCGTCCGGGTTCTCCGAGTTCTCTCCGTTGTCCGTTCTGAGCCCAACCACACTTGCACGCGCCCGCGGCATGTCCGAAATAGCATTTTATAAGTGGCTGGAAAATGTTCTCGGAATGGGTTGAAAGTTGGCGTGCGGTCTTATTATAGGGTAGATAGACCGCCTGTCAAGTTTCATCGCATTCAGAGTTCGTTTGATAGCCCAACCGTTAAACTATAGCGGCAATAGTAGCCGGTCTAACGTCGGACGTTTTCGGTCTCCGGAAACAGTCGCTGGGCCTCCCTCTCTTCTCTTCTCTCAGCTCGAGACCGTCTACATAGCCCACTACCTACCGCCAGGCCCAACCTAACCTCTCTCATCAGCCCGCGGCACTCCTCGCACGCGCATCCGAAAAGTTGTCCCGGACTCGACCCGAGCAGTCGTCACCGTTGGGTCCGGATCATCCCCTAACATCTACAAAACATCTCCGTTTTTCTTTTTGGTCTCCCTAACCTATTTATTCGCGACCATTCGATTAAGATCGGAGGGACCTTTTACCCCTAAACCTAAACGGCTTGCTATATATATATATATATATATACAGGGCAAACCCTAAAATCTAGGGACATTGTCCCATCCACCAAATCCCTCTCCTCACCGCCGCCACCCACTCACCATCCCCATCGGGATCCTCCCAGATCCATCCACCCATTCCCAGCCGATCCCGACCAACTCCCTCGTTTTCAGCATCGGGCCAACCTCCTCCTCCGCTGGATCCACCCAATCCCGCAACCTCCTCCCGCAGCACGCCCGTCCTCAAGCCCCTGCCCCGAGCCTTCCCGTGCTCCTCCTCCTCGCCTCGTCGTCCGGCGCCGCCGCCAGGGACCGAATCAGCTAGCAAGATGAGCGCTGATGCCTGCTTCTTCTTCATCTTCCCGGGCTCCTTCTGTTTCCTTCTCTCATCACCCTTCTTTTCTCTCTTTCTGTGAGCAAGGGATCGCCATCGACAGCCGCAGCAGCGAACCTCCATGGACCCCGGCCGCCGACTCGGAGCTCCCCGTCACCAAGTCCCGTGCCCCTGCTTCCCTGAGACCCGCGTCGTCACAGCCGTGCTCCTTCCCCGAGCGTGCCTTGCCGTCGTCCAGCCATGCGCGCCGTCACCCGTTCGTCTCCTATGGATCCGCGAAGCCGCCCGTACGGGACCTCGTCAGCCTCCTGCTCCTTCGCCGCCCCGCGTCCCGCACCATGGAAGCCCGTGCGAGCTCCCAGGGCCGCCTCGTCCTTGCTCCACCACCATCTCCGGGAGGCAACGCTCGCGCGGCTGTTTACCTGTCGCTGCCGTTTTCCTTCAGAAACGAGCAGAGTGCAGCGGCCCTGCCCTTTGTTGACAGATTCCAGATCGACCGCGCCCTCCCCGTCGATCGCCTGGGCCACCCCTCTCGCGCCTCCAAGGCCCAGCGAGCCTCCTCAGCCTGGCAGCGACCGGCCCAGCCGCAAGCCCCGAGGCCCAGCTCCCTCCTTCACACGAAGCCTAGCTACAGCAGTGCGCCAGCCGCCACTGCGTCCCGATCGAGTGCCTGGGCCGGCCTCGACTTGTGCTTCTTCGCGGCCCAGCAAGACGTTGAGGCCCAGCCTCTCCACCAGCCGGTCTCCTCTCCGAACGGGCCGAGGCCCAATGTGAGCAGCTCCCCAGCTCTGCTCCAGATCCAGCCCGTTACATGTTTTTTTCCAGCGATTTTCCTAAATTTCCAGATGCTGCCTGTTTTGCAGAAAAGTCCCTCTAGATCATGCATATAATAACTCCACAACCGTGCATCGGATCTAAATAAATTATATATAAAACTTGCTTAGTTTTTCATCTAGTTTCATATTATGCCATTTTCATCCATGTTTAACATGTTTAAAATGTTGTTTGATTAATTTTTGCTCTATGTCATGTTAAAATGCTTTAAATCATAACTATTTAACCGTAGCTCCAAACCTAACAAACTTTATATGTAAATGGGGTAGAAAAATGCCTAGTTTAACATGATGCACTCATCTAGCATGTTTAACAACTCTAAAATATGGTTTAGGGCAGAACAGGACCTAACCTAATTTATGCATATGGGGAATTACCGAAATTGCTGTTCGTTGTTTCCGGCCTCACTTAAACTTGACTAGATATGTAGTTTTACTTTGCTTCACCTCTTGCCATGTTAATCAACATTTAATTTTTGTTGGGTACTTAAACGAGATCGGACTAAATAACTTGAATGTGGTGTTTCGTCAATATGCAACGGAGTTGCATATTGAGCTCCACTTAATTTGTAGGATTGTTTTTGCACTTCGCCATGCCATGCATATTTAAACCAGACATGCATCATACTTGATTGTGCATCATGCTATGCTTATGTGGTGGTTGTTTACCATGATTGTTTGCTTCTTTCCGGTGTGGCTTCTTCGGGTTGGTTCCGATAACGTCGCGTTTGTGAGGACCCGTTCGACTACGTCCGTTTGTCTTCTTCATGGACTCGTTCTTCTTCCTTGCGGGATTTCAGGCAAGATGACCATACCCTCGAAATCACTTCTATCTTTGCTTGCTAGTTGCTCGCTCTTTTGCTATGCCTATGCTGCGATACCTACCACTTGCTTATCATGCCTCCCATATTGTTGAACCAAGCCTCTAACCCACCTTGTCCTAGCAAACCGTTGATTGGCTATGTCACCGCTTCGCTCAGCCCCTCTTATAGCGTTGTTAGTTGCAGGTGAAGATTAAAGTTTGTTCCTTGTTGGAACATGGAGATGTTGTTCCTTGTTGGAAAATGTTTACTTGTTGGGATATCACAATATCTCTTATTTAATTAATGCATCTATATACTTGGTAAAGGGTGGAAGGATCGGCCTTATGCCTGGTGTTTTGTTCCACTCTTGCCGCCCTAGTTTCCGTCATATCGGTGTTATGTTCCCGGATTTTGCGTCCCTTATGCGGTTGGGCTATAATGGGAACCCCTTGACAGTTCGCCTTGATTAAAACTCCTCCAGCAATGCCCAACATTGGTTTTACCATTCGCCACCTAGCCTTTTCTTTCCATTGGGTTCTGCAGACTCATGGGTCATCTTTATTTAAACCCCCCCCCCGGGCCAGTGCTCCTCTGAGTGTTGGTCCAAACTAGAGTCCTGTGCAGCGCCCCCTCGGGGAAACTCGAGGTTTGGTTTTAGTTGTATGGAGCACTCATCTGAGTGTGCCCTGAGAACGAGATATGTGCAGCTCCTATCGGGATTTGTCGGCACATTCGGGCGGTGTTGCTGGTTTAGTTTTACCTTGTCGAAATGTCTTGTAACCGGGATTCCGAGTCTTATCGGGTCTTCCCGCTAGAAGGAATATCCTTCGTTGACCGTGAGAGCTTGTCATGGGCTAAGTTGGGACACCCCTACAGGGATTTGAACTTTCGAAAGTCGTGCCGGCGGTTATGGGCAGATGGGAATTTGTTAATGTCCGGTTGTAGAAAACCTGAACTTGACCTTAATTCAAATTCATCAACCGCGTGTGTAACCGTGATGGTCTCTTCTCGGCGGAGTCCGGGAAGTGAACACGGTGTTGGAGTTATGCTTGACGTAGGTTGTTCTAGGATCACTTCTTGATCATAGTTGTTCGACCGTGCTTTTGCCTTCTCTTCTCGCTCTCATTTGCGTTTGTTAGCCACCATATATGCTAGTCGCTTGCTGCAGCTCCACCTCATACCTTTACCTTACCCATAAGCTTAAATAGTCTTGATCGCGAGGGTGCGAGATTGCTGAGTCCCCGTGGCTCACAGATACTTCCAAAACTAGTTTGCAGGTGCCGATGAGTCCGTGTAGATGATGCAACCAAGCTCAAGGAGGAGCTCTTTGAAGATCTTGTCCTTTGTGTTGTTTCGTTCTAGTTGATCAGTAGTGGAGCCCGGTTGGGGTCGATCGGGGACCTTTGTCGCATTTGGGGTTCTTATTTTATTTTGGTTCCGTAGACGGACCTTGATTGTATTTGGTTGTTGTAATGCTTTATTCATGTAATTGTGTGAAGTGGCGATTGTAAGCCAACTATGTATCTCTTTCCCTTATGTAGTACATGGGTTGTGTGAAGATTACCTCACTTGCGACATTGCTTTCAATGCGGTTATGCCTCTAAGTCGTGCTTCGACACGTGGGAGATATAGCCGCATCGAGGGTGTTACAGAAAACAAGGTCTTCAGAGCAGACAATGCTACCTGGTGAAGCAGATATCTTCCTGGTTATAGATAGCTCTTCAGAGGAGGATTCAGAGGCAGATGACCAATCCTATTATCCCCCTGAGGTGTATGCTCAAACTTGGCAGGGTTATATTACTCATATCATGCATATGTTGTATTGCAATGCTTAGTTTTTACATCATATACACGATATTGAATGCTATCTCCTTCGTTGACACATCATATATGTGATTGCCCTCTGCTCACTTACTTAGTATATAAATCATATATTTGAATTATATCATGCCATGATGTTTACATAGACAGCATGTATCTGAATTATGGCATGCCAAGCCATTTTCTAAAGACATAATATAGTTATATCATCTCATCCTGTTCACATAGTCATCATATTTTGAATTATGTCATTCTATCCGTGAATTATATCGTGCCATCATGTTTCCATCGACGGCATGTTTGTGATTTATGGCATACCAACCACTTTAATAGACACATCATATAGTTATATGACGTCATCCTGTTTACATAGTCATCATATTTTGAAGTATGTCATTCTATCCTGTTTAGTTAGCCATCATACATGTGAAATTGTGTCATGCTATCCTGTTTAATTAGCCATCATATATGTGAAATTATGTCCTGCTATTCTGTTTGGTTAGACAACATAAATGTGAATTATTTCATGCCCTGTTTTCTTCCCTACTATCCATTGCACCTGTCTATCTTACAATGTATGTACATTCAATTACTTTTCTTGTTTATTAGCCATTTCAATTGGAGGGGGTGATGGCAGTATCTGTGAGAGTAAAAACACGGTCTTCAGAAAAGATCGTGCTACATGTCGATGGAGATCGAACCACGGTTGTACTTGCCCAAGAACCAGCCCCACCACACATAACCCAGACTCATGCAGATTGTACCCCTACCTAGTTCGACAGAGAACCAGCTACACCCCTTCTAACCCCAACCCCAGCAGATAGTAACCCAGTTCCCGTTGACACAACACCGTCTCCACCACAGAGCACCCAAACACGAGCAGTTAGTAAGGCAACTGCAGTGCCCAAAGCACAAGGACCACCACTCTGAACCCCAAGTCAACGCTTAAAGCCGAAGAAGAATTGTTCTCAGGTCAGGTTCCGTAGCTATGGTTCATACTACTTTACTCTTGCATCACTGTATTTACTCATACCAACTAATTTCAAATATGAAGGATGCAATTGAAGCTCCAATGGCGCAACAGGTATGTTTTAAACCTGTTTCTTTAACGTGTTTACTGTTGTAACTTGCTCTATGTTGATTTCAGTTTCAATTGAATAAACAGTTATATTCTCATGCCATGCACCTTAGAAGTGTTGTTATTGTTGTGTAGTTTCCCACACTTATATTTTGTCTAAGCTGCTTTGTCTTAAATAGATATGATTCGAACTATATCTATCTTGATTTGGCAACATAAACTAGAATGATATAGACCATACAGTGACCATACTACATAGATACATGTTTGTTTCATGCTGTTATCCTGTCCACCTTACTGCTGAACTGGTTTACCAAAATGAGTTTCATATACTACATTGTAAACCTGTGATGTGTTTGTTTGTTTCTCTTTTAGAATGCGGATAAAATATTGGAGAAGAGTACCCCATTATGCAATGGTACAAGAAGTAATGCAGATAAGGTTCAAGATAGTGAGACATCCCTGTTGGTCTCCAAGAAAGCTGATAAAAACTATACTGAAGACACTGAGACAACCCCAAAGTCCTGTCTTGATGTAGTGTTCGAGTTACTGGCTACTACTGCTGGCACCAGCTCTTTGAACTCGCTACCTGAATCAGTTCGGCTTCTTGAGTCTCAACTTCAAGTTGAAAGACATCGATCAGATGTTATGCGACAGGAAGTCGGAGGACTGAGGAAGTCCTTGCAGAATTCAGATGCATACTTTCTGGTGCAACAACAAGTGTTGGAGGATTTAAGCGCCAAACAAGAGAAAGTTAATAAGCTTGCTAAGCATCTTGCCAGCATTATGGGTACCCAGGATATTGTTTCTTGAGCTCTTCTGAAGTGGTTTCAGTTCTGGACTTGTTTTGCTGCAGCGTTTATATGCTGCTTTGTTCCCTATATTTGCATTGGTGGCGAACTTTGATGCCCAGTGGATGTAATATGTGTAATAGCCGTGATAGCCTAGCATAAGTTGCTTGCCTATTTATTTCCTTATTGTCTTGTTTATTTGTTTTCTTGTAGTCAGTGCAGTTCTTTTTCCGCGGTTTCCTAGTGGTCGCAATAGCCTATTTTTTAAAACTAGGCCACATTAACCATGGGCTACATATTTACTATAGTTAACATGGGCCTCCGATGGGCTGTAGAAACAATGGGCCTTCTAAGGGCCGTAGAAACAATGGGCCTTCTACGGGGCGTAGAAACAATGGGCCTTATACGGGCCATAGACACAATGGGCCTTCTACGGGCCATATCTTCAATGGGCCTTCTACGGGCCATATGATCGGTTGGCCAAACATGGGCCAATAACAGACCACATTATGGTCGTAAATGGGCTAGAGTTGAAATCGTCCGTTCATGGGCCGACCATAACGGGCTGTCATTAATCGGCCATATTTGATGACGCTATGAAAACGGCCCAACGTATTAACGGGCCACAAACGGGCCGACTGTAACCACGGGCTGAATTTGGCCCACAAGCAGAAAATGACAGTAACAGGCCGAAAGTAAACGAATGTTGGAAATGAGCATGTCGTGGTTTTGTCATGGCAGATGTCCTCGTGAAAGGACTTAGTCGTGGAGCCATCGATACAGGTTAGCTTAAAGGGGTTTAAAGCGGACAAAGGGTGCGAGAGTTTATACTGGTTCGGCCCCTTACGATGAAGGTAAAAGCCTACTCCAGTTGTGATGGAATTGCTAGGGTTTCGATGACCAGGGAGCAAATCCGCTTTGCCTGGCTCTCGAGTTGTTGTGTGTTGTCCCTAAACCGCCACCGGGTCGCCCCTTTATATACATAGGTCGATGCCCGCCGGTTTACAGAGTCCCAAGGCAGGATCATAAACATATCCGGCTCGGTCTCTACTCCTATCTTATCATACAAGCATACATTAATGTCAGTTTATGTCTACAGGCTTTAACCCGCCTTTGGGCCTTGGGCCTCCATGAAGCGCCATCATTCATGTCTTCATGGGCTTCAAATAAGGTAATCATCATGGGGATAACCCGGCCTCTCCTGGCCGGTTTATGTCCAGTAGTAATATCCCCAACATTAGGCCCCAGATTGATTTGAACTTGCTCATGTCAATCTTCAATACTTAGAAAAATTCCTCCCTTTGCACCTTCGCATAGATCTTGTAAACCGCCGTGACGTCATCCTCCAGATTTGTAGTAAACCGTCGTGATGCCACCTGTTCATTTAAAGCCGAAGATACCCCTTTTATTAATGAGCCTCCAACAATCGAAGCAACAACCTCGTGATATATCCATTTTTCGGGCTCCTCGATTCCCGCTCCTGTCGCTTATCTCTTTGTCCTTATAAATAGGGTGGAGGATCCCTTTCCTTTCCTTTCCGTTGCCTTTCCATCTCTTCTTCCTCCTTGCGACGCCCCTGCACCCGAGCGCCGCCGCCGTCATCGAGCTTCGCCTCTGCCTCACCGTCGGCCGCTGCATCAACCTGATCGCACCAGATAGACGCGGCGCACCTCCGCTGCTTCAACAGTCGTTGTAAGTCTTTCCCTTCTTTTCTCTGTAGATCCACTTAGGGTTCATACGGGTTCATGGCGCTCTCTTCTTGTTCTTCGTCGGTCCATAAACAGCATACCTCAAGCTTGATGCGTTCCGTGCAGTAGCTATGGTAATCCTTATCTCGGCCATCAAACCAAACCTTAAACACATAAGAACTTGATCTGGACCTTTTGTGAACTGCTTCAGGACCAAACTTTTTTAGGTCTAAATCTTTTTTCTTTTCCTGACTTGTGGTTGATCCAAAATTCTAATGCAATCTTGTGAAACCTGTTTTTCCTCACTTAGTCATTTTTACCTTAGATCTGCACCTTCCTTATCTGCGTAGGCGGTTTATCCTTGTAGAAAGTAACCTGTCATATGCCATTAGGCCCCTTGTAAATCGCCCGTCGCTTTACCATTTATAACTGCATGATCCTCCGGTTTAACAGTTTGTCATGCTTGAATTCCGTTTTCTTAACCTGTTGTGCTTTATGCGTTTTCATTCATGAATCATAAACCGGCAGTAATCTTTTCCAGCTCTTCACTTGCAATGGCCAAACAATTCTATTCCTGTAACTGGGTCCCTTCCTGGGTCATCGAGGAGCAATTGGATGGATGTGTCAAAATTGGCACCTTACCGGAGAAGGGTGAAATCCAGTGGCGAGTTCCCGGTCCAGAAAACCCTCCTACCCCCAGAGATGGCGAAATAGTAGTGTTTGCTGATCACATGGGCCGTGGTTTTAAACCGCCTGGATCCAAGTTTTTCCGTGATGTATTGGCCAGCTTTTAGATCCACCCTCAAGATATTGGACCCAACTCTGTATCCAATATCTGCAACTTTCAGGTGTTCTGTGAAGCCTATCTTCCAGAAGAACCGACTGTCCGGCTGTTCCAGGATTTCTTCCACTTAAACCGTCGCACTGAATTCGTAGACGGGCCCAATACTGAACTTGGTGGCGTCTCCATTTAGAAAAGGAAGGATGTTAGCTTTCCTCATGCCAAACTTCACAGTCACCCAAAGGATTGGAATCAGACTTGGTTCTATTGCAAGGATACTTCTCCTGAAGATGAGAACCCTTTGCTGGGTTACCGTGCTCACCGGCTTACCAACACACATCCACTTCCACAACGACTAACTGCCAAGGAACGGGCCTCGTATGCACCACAACTCACCAAGCTTAGAGCTTTCATGGCCAATGGTTTGACAGGTGTGGACTTTGTTCGTTGATGGCTATCCTGGAGTATCTTGCCGTTAAGTCGCCACTCCGGTTTAATGTGCGAGTATACTGGTGACTTAAAAGACTCTCAACGTCATATTGACATTCAGCTATCAGATGATGAAGTTACTGAGTCTGTCAAGAAAATGTAGAATGAATCGGAACCTGTCTGTAGTAAGACCAGGCTAAGTCCCTTTTACACACAGAACAAACCGCCCGCTGTAAGAATTGTTTTACTCCCGCTTTATATCTGATACTTTTGAACTGTGCAACTTTTAATACCCTCTGGCCATCTTTTAAACAGGGTGATGACCCGTTCTGGAAAAAGAAACCACAGGAGAAAACGGTTAAGGCTCCTCGTATTAAAACGAAGGCTATCAAGAGACCTGCCAAGAGGAAGGCAACTGAACCAATCGGTTTAGATCTTGATGACGACCCTGATGAACCGGACGTAGAGGTAGAACTTGATTCTCTTGGTTCATTTTTCATGCACCTCATTGACAATGATATTTATCAGGATGACGCCGAGGGCAGCCAAGCTGATGATGCAGAGGTAATTATCCTTTACTCCAGTTCAGACCCTCTGCCAACACAAAAAATCCGTCAAGCAATCCGGAAAGTAAGATTTTCTCACCCCCTAGCTTACTTGGACCCAAACTTTCTTTTGAAGAAGCAGCAACATGAAGCTCGCCGCACAACCCGTCATAGCGGCCAAGTAATCACTTCAACCGGTTTGCCAAATACTCCGGTTCGGAAGCACCAATCTGCGGTCTCAAATACTTCCAATACTTCTTACCCCAAGGCGGGTTATTTCCAACAGCCTCTTAATCCATCCGATTCGAATTATCAGGGAATGCCACCTTCATCATCCGGCGAATCAACTGCCACACAGCTTCCACCCCTCAAGACCGTCCCTGGGTAAATGCCTTAAGCTGTCTCTTTTTGACGCTTTATACTTATGTGCTATACTGATATGTACATCTTTGTCTTTCAGAGCCAAGGCCAGACCCAGTAAAAGGGTCGTGTAGATAAACCGTCTGATGACCATGCGACAGTTGAACCGAAGACAATTCCAGAACTGGAGAGAGCAAATGCTGATGCCACGCTTGATGACCTGCCACCCCCAGATCATGTTTTTACTGAAAAAGTAGAAGTTGATACTGCAGTGCAAGCTGATAAACCGGCAAGTCCAGTCCGTACTGATGATGGACCGTCTAGTCCGATTAAGGCTACTGATATTCCACCAACTCCAGTAAAGGCTGCTGGTGACAAGGAAGATGAGGTTATCATTACTGGCGTTGGCCACACCTCCCCTTGCCATCCTGTTGTATTAGCAAAACATAACGCCAAAGAAGAACGTGCTGCCATGGAGAAAGGCAAATGGAGCACCAATTTATCAAGCTATGCCCACCTTAACGCCCAGGAGCTCCATTCTGGTTTTTTAAACTGCCTGTACACAAACCGTGACTACGAAGCCGGTTTAGTGAACTTGATGAAGGAACGTTATGAGGTAATCACAAATCCTTTTCTCTCTTAAGTCAAGTGTAAGTACTAATTCCAGTAGCTCCCAAGGGCCGATTTATGATAGTAATCAAAAACCGGGACTTCATAATACCGCACTTCTGCATACTTATCCTCCAAGGGTTGGTTGATCCTTTAAAAATGAACCGATACTTTAGCATTGTAATCTTCTAACTTTCGCCTGTGTAGTCCCCAAGGGCCGGTTTATCTTTCCAAGGTGAACCGGGACTTTAACCACTGTTACTTTGAGCAGATGTACATTAGCCCCCAAGTACCAAGAATAAAGCTTGCATTACACTTGGGACTTGAAACAATTTTCTAGAACGAAGCGAGTAGGCATTAGCCCCCAAGTGCAAAGTGCATAACTTGTTATACGCTTGGTACTTCAAATATATACAGCCCATTGATGATATGTCTTTTCTTTATAGGCTGAGCTGAGCACAAAGGACACGCAAACCGCTGATCTTCAAGAGAACATCAAATCTCAGCAAGCGGAGGCTTCTAAAGCCAAGGAAGAACTGACCAATGCCTTAACAGCCATGGAGAAGCTGAAGGAAACCTTTAAGAAGGAACATGCAGATTGGGACACAAAGAAGGCCGCTTTAGTAAAGAAGGTCGAAGACGCAAAAGCGGCCCTTAAACCGGTGGTCGAAGAACTAACCAGTTTAAAGCGGCAAATAAACGCTATGACCTCTTCTGTATTTGGTAAGTATCCTCATCTGATGTTTTTCAAGTCATTTTAGCTTATCAGTTACCGGTTTACTGATGCTTGCAATGTCACAGGGACCCGCATTACCCATCTGGGCTCTGACATGCGGATGAAGTTGAAGGCTGCCTATACTTTGATAGAGCAGCTATATTCTGGATCCCAACGGGCTATTTGCACGGCTGCTTATAACAGACCTCCTCCAACGTTGATAAAAGAAACCATCAAGAAGCTGTCAATGTTGCCTGCCTGGTTGGATGAACTTAAAAAATCAGCTGCAAGGTCAGGCGCGCTGACTGCGCTAATCCAGGCCAAGGCATGGATTCCAGATCTTGAACCGACAGATATTGGCCAAGGATATCCCGGCATGAAGGAAGACGGTTCAGAACTTAACAATGATGATCTCTGAAGGCTGACAAGGGAACTACGACCCATAGCAAGCAAATTGGTGGATGAAACGGATCTGTCTCATTATCAGCCGGTTTATGATGCTGATCAGAAAAGATATCCTGCGCCAACACATGATGTAGAAGATCTTGTTCCGCCAATTCGTAAGCACACTTATGCCCCTGACATTGATCCTTCCACCCTTATAAGTGAAGAAGTCGTGTTCCAAGCTTTAATTGGAATTGATAGGGCAACGATTGATTTCCAGCCACTGGGTGGAGAGGAGGAGGATGCACCGACTCAAGATGACCCTCAATCTTCAAGTCGTCCTGGTGATGAATCCTGAACCGGAGGCCGGTTTAGTCTGTCACAGCCTACCATTCTTACTGTAACAATTATCCTATGTGGGCATTAAAACGCCTTGAAATAGGCTAGTTCAAACACTTGTCTGTTATGCCATCGAGCATACTTATTTTGCTTGATACTGATAACTCGCCATGCTTTTGGGATCTTTATTATATGCATAATCCGCACTGGCTATAGTTTAAATTGTTCCTGCATACAAGAGATTGAAAGGGTCCTGGCGATTTACTGCTGGACGGGTCATGATGCCCAAATATATAGCCTAGGTGTAGAGCCAAGGCTGTTTAAAAAACAATCAGATATAAAATAGAAAATACATGTTACCTTCGTTGTTTGACCCATGATTGTTATAAAAGGGTGATAACACCAAGCTGGGGTATAGATGACTCCTTCCCGGTTTGCAGGTTTATGATAAAACCGGTGTTTTATCCATATAATATTGGTGACTTGTAGTCAAAACCAGACCGGAACAATAAAGAATGGATTATAGATGATCATGTACTAACAATTTAGCATTGTAAGCCACGCCGGGTTGTGATAAACGCCGGTTTATAAGAAAACACTTATGAATTTTATCAAAAGAGAAGAAAAACTTTGCAAAAAAATACAAGAAGAATATGCGAGGCTTTTCATGGGCTGCCAGGCCCTAAATCGAGGTTTTTCATGGGCTGCCAGGCCACTGAGTTAAACCATTTTACAAAGCCTTTTAAGATGGACCTCAATCTTTAACCAATCATCGTTTTAACTTTGACAAGTTCAGGGTCTATGAGATTGACTTGTCGAACGTTCGACGGGTCATACCAGGTTTACCTAGATGGAGTGGCTTACTTAAAGAGGCAGGATAACTCGGGGTTTTAGGTGAATACACCTGGCTTCCAAGCCTGGCTTGATAGACTATTACAAGGGTGCAGACTCTTTGTTCTTTACGAAGCAAAGAGCCCCCAAGCAATATTTAAGCTGTGCTCGGTGGGTGCCTATGTTTGAGTTGTGCTGGTGCAACACTCTCTTTGGCCCCACATAATTTCCTTTTGGCCGTAAGCCTATCAAGAGGTGTAGCTATGGTGTGAATACAACCAAGTCCCCTAGTGATTTCCTTTGGCCTTAAGCTGATCAAGAGGTGTAGCTAAGGTTTAGATACGACCAAGCCCCCTAGTGATTTCCTTTTATATGTGTGGCTTTACAAGCCGGATCAACAGAATTCCGCTTTGTAAACAGAAGCCTCCATGTAAACACACATGATGTAAAAACAACAGAGACCCCGCTTTAGCTGAGGCTCCGGTTTATTATATTGATCATAATATATACATTGTCATAATTATGTACATAAAAAGAGCCTATGGCTCAAGTATAGTAAGGCCGAAGATGAGCTATATTCCACGGCCGCTGGGTCTCCTCCTCCGATTTATGTGAGTCTTTGTGCTCTCGAACATCGATAAGGTAGTATGATCCATTGTGCAAATTTTTGCTGACCACAAAAGGCCCTTCCCAAGGTGGGGATAACTTGTGCGTATCAGTCTGATCCTGGATGAGCCGAAGCACCAGATTGCCTTCTTGAAAAGTTCTGGTTTTAACTGGGCGGCTGTGATAACATCGCAGATCTTGTTGCTAAATCGTCGAACGTGCCGCCACAAGATCACGCTCCTCATCTAACAGGTCCAATGAGTCATGACGTGCTTTTTCATTATCAGCTTCAACATAAGCCGCCACACGGGGCGAGTCATGACGTATGTCACTAGGGAGAACTGCCTCTGCTCCATAAACCATGAAGAAAGGTGTGTAACCCGTAGATCTGTTTAGTGTGGTGTTGATACTCCATAACACGGAAGGTAACTCCTCCACCCAACAACCCGACGTCCGCTTTAAAGGAACCATAAGCCGGGGTTTGATACCTCTCAAAATTTCTTGATTGGCCCTCTCTGCTTGACCATTAGATTGGGGGTGAGCCACTGATGACACATCAAGCCGGATGTGTTCACGTTGACAAAATTCTTCCATAGCACCCTTGGACAGATTAGTACCACTAGCAAATATGCCCATGCGTTGCAACGGGAGATAAAATAGTATGCATTTAAAGTTAGTGAGAATTATATGTGGGCACACGAAAAACAAACATTTAGCTTATCGGTTTCGCCGTGTGTGAAGGAATCAATCTGCTCTTTTTCATTCATTGATCGAGGGCATTTAACAGTTTTGTTACGTCATCGTACGTCAGAGAAGGCGCATGAGTTATTCAATCTACTATTCCTTTCAATCCTTTCAAACGAGGGGATTTTAAGGTATGAAGTTTCTGAATATTCTAAGAAACATGAAAAAAAATGCTGAAAAGTTTTTAAAAAATTAACCACACTTATAAAATTCAAAAACATTTTATGAAAACACCAATTTTTTAATAAAAACATGAACATTTATTTAAAATGGTCACATGTGCTCAGAATTCATAAGGTTTTTAGAAAATGTGTATCTTTTCTACACGAACATTCTTTTTAATTTTGAAATTTCACAAAACCATGAATATTTTTCAAATTTGGAGCATTTTTCAAAATGCCATTTTCTTTTCAAAATTCCGAACAATTTTGAAAACAATTTTTTTAAAAAAAAATGGGCAACTTATTGCAATTTTTGTATTTTTTTAAAAAATAGCAACAGAATTTTGGAATTCCGAACATTTTCCAAATCTTGCTTTTCTTTATTCTGAACTTTTTTGAGAATTTTCAATTTACGAAATAAATTCCAAAAGAAAAGTAAACTTGGAAGGGAAAAATGATATAGGGAAAGGAGAATAAAAATAGAAGTAAAACACAGAAAAAATATACATTATATGAATTTCTGAACCTTTTCTTTTTATACGGAAACATGTGTTGAGAATTCATAAGATTTTTAGAAAATGTGTATGTTTTATACACGAACATTATTTTTTATTTTTATTTTAAAATTTCACTAAAACAGGAATATTTTTCAAATTTGGGGCATTTTTTGAAATGCCATTTTATTTTTTGACATCCCTAACAATTATGCAAAACAATATATTTTTTATAAAGGGCAACTTTTTATAATTTCCGAATATTTTTTAAAATAGAAACAAAATTTTGGAATTCTGAACATTTTCCAAAATTTGCTTTCTTTATTCTGAACTTTTTTGAGAATTTTAATTTACAAAATAAATTCTAAAAGAAAAATAACTTGGAAGGGGAAAAGATATAGGGAAAGGAGAATAGAAATAGAAGCAAAACACACACAAAAAAATTATAAATGGGCCAACCCATTATTTGTTGCCCTATGCGAAATTCTGACTAATTGTCGCACTGTGCGGAAAATAGAGTTTTCCCAGCTGCATGGGCAGAAAAATAAGTGGGCTGGCTTTGCTGGGCCACCTGGCGCGGCCCACGTACAACAATTCTTTTTCTAGCAAACAAACGCATAAGACTTTAGTACCACCTCGGGTAGAAAGTTTTTTTTCCGACGGTGAACGGATGAAAATATAGGCGAAACGCACCTTTTTTTATTAGTAGGTGTAGATTATCAGTTATAATGATGTGTGGAAAACCAAACCGGAATATCACCTTTTTGATGAATTGAACCGCCGTGGCCGCATCACACTTACTGATTGGCTCTGCCTCTACCCACTTGGTAAACTTATCAACCACCACCAGCAGGTGGGTCATCTTGTCCTTGGACCTCTTAAAAGGTCCAACCATATCGATACCCCAAGTTGCAAACGGCCAAGTTATTGGAATCATTCTTAATTCTTGAGCCGGAACATGAGCACGGGGTGCAAACTTCTGACAACCGTCACACCTCCTTACCAAATCCTCAGCATCAGCATGAGCCGTCAACCAATAGAAGCCATGACGAAAAGCCTTAGCCACCAAGGATTTTGAACCGGCGTGGTGACCACAATCTCCTTCGTGGATCTCACGCAAAATCTCACAACCTTCTTGAGTAGACACACAACGCTGAAACGCTCCTGTGACGCTGCAATGATGTAGCTCCCCATTGACAATGGTCATAGGCTTGGATTGCCGGATTATCTTCCAGGCCAAGGTTTCATCATCTGGTAACTCACCCCGGTTCATGTATGCCAGGTATGGGACCGTACAATCCGGAATAACATGAAGAGCCGCCACCAATTGAGCCTCGGGGTCAGGGACAGCCAAATCCTCCTCCGTAGGTATCTTGACTGACTGGTGGCACCGGTTTATGTTGAGAACCTAAGTGACTTAAAGCGTCTGCAGCTTCATTCTTTCGCCGGTCTATATGGTCAACCTGGTAATCCTTGAAATGACCAGCCACTGCATCCACCTCTCGTCTATATGCCGCCATGAGTGGATCCTTGGAATCCCAAGTGCTAGATACCTGTTGAGCCACCAGGTCCGAGTCACCAAAACACTTAACCCGGCTTAAATTCATTTCCTTAGCCATCCGAAGACCATGGAGCAAGGCCTCAGACTCAGCTGCATTGTTAGTACATGGGAACATTAAATAGAGAACATAACAAAACTTATCACCTCGTGGGGAAGTTAATATGACTCCAGCCCTTGTGGACCCATGAAAATGAATAGTCCTATACATGTTGTCTAGCTTTTCCTTCGGTTCTTGCAACTCTGTCCAATCATTGATGAAGTCCACAATTGCTTGGGATTTGATTGATGTGTGAGGCGTATACTTTAGCCCGTGAGGTACAAGCTCAATAGCCCATTTAGCAATACTGCCAGTTGCTTCTCTATTTTGGATGATATCTCCCAAGGGGGCTGAACTGGCCACTGTGATAGGATGACCCTGAAAATAATGCTTGAGCTTCCGGCTTGCCATAAAAACCCCATACACCAGCTTCTGCCAATGTGGGTATCTCTGTTTAGAGTCAATAAGCACCTCGCTTATATAATAAACCGGCCATTGAACCGGATATTCTTTTCCAGCCTCCTTGCGCTCCACAACAATAGCCACACTAACAGCCCGGGCATTAGCAGCCACATATAGTAATAAGGGCTCCTTATCAACCGGAGCCACAAGGCCAGGTGGTTTGGCTAACTGTCTCTTCAAATCCTCAAGCGCTTTATCAGTAGCATCACTCTAGACGAAGTGATCCGTTTTCTTTAGCATCTGATACAAAGGGATAGCCTTCTCTCCAAGGCAACTGATAAACCGGCTTAAGGTTGCAATCCGGCCCGCCAAACGTTGAACATCGTTAATGCACGCCGGTTTAGCCAGAGATGTGATAGCCGTGATCTTCTCCGGATTAGCTTCAATGCCCCTGTTAGACACCAGAAAACCCAAAAGCTTGCCTGCCGGTACACCAAAGACACATTTGGCCGGATTAAGCATCATCTTATAAACCCGGAGGTTATCAAAAGTTTCCTTCAAGTCAACTAGCAATGTCTCCTCCTTTCTGGACTTCACCACAATATCATCCACATATGCATGTACATTGCGCCCAATCTGTTAATGCAGACAATTCTGGACGCAGTGCTGATAAGTTGCTTGGGCACTCTTGAGCACGAAAGGCATAGATACATAGCAGAAGGCTCCAAAGGGAGTTATGAAAGCTGTATTCTCCTCGTCCTTAACTGCCATTTTGAACTGATGATAACCAGAATAAGCATCCAGAAAACACAAACGGTCACAACCTGCTGTAGCATCAATAATTTGATCGATACGAGGGAGAGCAAAGGGGTCAGCTGGACATGCTTTGTTTAAGTCTGTGTAATCCACACACATACGCCAAGTGCCATTTTTCTTAAGTACCAGCACCGGATTAGCTAGCCACTCAGGGTGAAAGACCTCCACAATAAACCCTGCTGCCAAAAGCCGGGCTACCTCCTCGCCAATAGCTTTACGCCTTTCTTCGTTGAAGCGGCGAAGAAATTGCTTGGCTGGTTTAAACTTAGGATCTATATTAAGGGTGTGCTCAGCGAGTTCCCTCGGTACACCTGGCATGTCAGAAGCCTTCCATGCAAAGATGTCCCGGTTCTCACGGATGAACTCAATGAGCATGTTTTCCTATTTCGGATCCAGGTTAGCGCTGATGCTGAACTGCTTGGATGAATCGCCAGGAACAAAGTCAACCAGCTTAGTCTCCTCAGCTGATTTAAATTTCAGCACCGGATCATACTTAGTAGTTGGCTTTTTCAGAGAAGTCATATCGCCCGAATCAACATTGTCCTTATAAAATTTCAGCTCCTCTGTGGCACAAACCGACTCAGCATAAGCTACATCACCTTCTTTACATTCCCAAGCAATCTTCTGGCTCCCATGCACCGTGATGGTCCCCTTATGACCCGACATCTTAAGCTACAGATAAACATAACAGGGCCTTGCCATGAACTTAGCATAAGCCGGCTGGCCGAATAGGGCATGATATGGACTCTTGATTTTCACCACTTCAAAAGTCAACACCTCTGATCTTGAATCATGATCATCTCCAAAAGAAACTTCCAGAGCTACCTTACCAACTGGGTATGCTGATTTACCAGGCACTACCCCATGAAACACGGTGTTCGACGGTTTAAGATTCTTATCTGTCAACCCCATGCGATGAAAGGTTTCATAGTAAAGGATATTGATACTGCTTCCTCCATCCAGAAGCACCTTGGTAAATTTATACCCCCAACCTGAGGTGCCACCACTAAAGCCAGATGACCCGGATTGTCAACCCGGGGTGGATGATCCTCTCGACTCCACGAGATGGGCTGTTCAGACCAGCGCAGATAACAAGGTACCGCCGGTTCAACGGAGTTCACGGCTCTTTTATGAAGCTTCTGATCGCGTTTACATAAGCTAGTGCTGAAGACATGATACTGCCCACTATTCAACTGCTTTGGATTGCTCTGATAACCCGATTGCTGCTGCTGTTGATTCCCCTGATGGTTGTAACTAGGGGTGGGCGTTCGGTATAAACCGAAAATTCGGTTTCTACCAATCGGTTTTTTTCAAAGTTCGGTTAGGAAAATCAAAAACCGAATATGACAGCTCCAAATGGCTAACCGAAAATTCGGCTAACCGAATAATTCGGTTCGGTTCCCGGTTTATATCGAAAGAACTATGCGTGAGGCACTGTGGCTCCAGAACGCAGCAGCGGCACCCTATATAGCCAAAAATCTATGCTCGTTTCCTCGACTAGGCGAGGTGGTACTAAACAAATGTTGTTTACACACACGCATGGAACACACACGCAGATTTACTGCGGCTCACCCTTGACTAAAAAGCCCATATTAAATTGGGCCTACATCATTGCATGCACCTGGTCACCTTACTCTCTCGTAGGCCCACCCTCTTTTGGATGCGCAGAACGGAGTCTCGGCAGAACGCGCGACTCGCGAGAGTGGGGCGGGAGAACCTAGTCGTGCTTTTGGTTATTCTTCATGCTGACTCACTTGTTCGGTTAACCGGTATAACACTGAACCGAATCAATTGTGTTCGGCTACTGGATGTGAAAACCGAATTTGTGTGTGCCAGCAGAGAAAACCGAAAATTCGGTTTATTCGGTTTCGGCAAGGGTTCGGTGTTCGGTTCCTCGGTTTTTATGCCCACCCCTAGTTGTAACCTCCCTGGTTGCCCTGGCTGCTCTAATTGCCATGTCCGGTTTAGTTGCCTTGGAATCCTAAACCGGAACTGCCACCACCATAAGCCGGCCCATGGAAACCTCCTCTTGAACTGTCGGGCGGTCCATTGTCATATTGAAAGAGATTTGAATTTTTGAATTCCCGCATGATGAAGCAATCCTTCCAAAGATGCTTAGCTAGCCTCTCCTTTGATCCGTGCTTTGGGCAAGGCTGGTTTAACAGACGCTCCAGATTGGGGCCTGCCCCTCCACCCCGCTGGGGCGGTTTACCCTTACGCCGCTGACCGTTATCCTGGGTGTTGGTGTTAGCCACAAAGTCCAAGCTATTATCTGCCTTGCGTTTACCATTGTTCCCATGACCTACCGGGTTATGCTGCTGCCCTTTGGTGTTGCCGCTCTTCTTTCCCTTCCCTGTCTTGTCATCATCAGACTCGGGGTCCTTGGTACTATCAGAGTCGGCATACTTTACCAGAGCCGCCATAAGTGTTCCCATGTCATTACAATGGCATTTGAGTCGTCCCAACTTCAGCTTCAAAGGTGCAAACCGGCAATTGCCTTCCAATGTTAAAACGGCTGTGTCAGCGTTGATGCGGTTTGATGAATGCAAAATCTCCGAAACCCGGCGCACCTAGTCGGTTGTTGATTCTCCTTCCTCTTAGACACAGGCAGCTAAATCCACGATGGACATGGGCTGCTTGCACGTATCCTTGAAGTTCTGGATAAATCGGGCCCTTAACTCGGCCCACGATCCGATAGAGTTGGCTGGCAGATTTTTCAACCATATGCGAGTTGTTCCCTCCAACATCATGGTAAAGTATTTGGCACACGCCACTTCGTCCACATACAACATCTCAATTGCCATCTCATAGCTTTCCACCCATGACTCGGGGGACAAATCGGTGGTGTAATTCGGCACCTTGCGCAGGCCATTGAAATCCTTGGGTAACCGTATGTTGCGCTGTGCTGGGACAAGACATGGCACTCCCAAAGAACTGGAGGTAACCCCTGGTTCTATCGACGTTGTTGGACGAACTGGAGTGAACTGACGA
Source organism: Triticum urartu (assembly GCF_056163025.1). NCBI lineage: Eukaryota > Viridiplantae > Streptophyta > Magnoliopsida > Poales > Poaceae > Triticum > Triticum urartu. The sequence goes on from NC_141873.1 coordinate 110,915,262, forward strand.
ACTAGAGTGAGTTGACGAACCAGAGCTTCGTGCTGGGCCGCTAACTCGGCTTCTCATCGTGCCCTAGCATGATCCACTACATCCTGAGCATTGCCACCCGTCGGGTTATTGCCACGGCGCGGATTACGGTTCCGCGCACTTCTTGATACGGCCGGTTCATCGATATGCCTGCTGTAGCTCCGGCTCGGGCGGGGAGTAGAATGAATCCTTTCGCGGCTATATGAATAAGCGTGCTGCTAAGTCAAGGCCGTCTAAAGGAGCTCCCTAGCCCGTCGTGTTTCAACCGCTACTGGGGACTCGCCATCAATCGGGAGAGCTGCCAATCGTGAAGCGGCGGCAACGATGTTGTCCAACGGGTTAGAGTAATGTCCCGGAGGCGTTGAAACGTGCCGTGATGGGATATCGTTTTGACGAGGCTGAGGCGGCGGATCTATCGCATGAGGTTGAACCGGTGCCCCGGTCCCAGGTGCCTCCGCCCGGTTTACCACTGGCTGGTTGCTGGTGCCCGCTCCTGGTGAGTTAAAGAGATTTCTTGCCTCAAAAACTGGCGGGAGGTGCGATTGGTATCTTCTCCTCATTACATCATCTGACGCACTCTGATCCAGCATAATCCGGTAGGCCTGAGCCTCTAACTCGGCCCGCTCTGTAGCCATCCCGGCGTTCTCTGCCGCTAGGTCCGCTTTAGCTTGAGTTATCTGATCCTTCACCTTTGCAATCTCTGTGTTATGCTGAACCTGGTTTGCCGGGTCCACCTCTGCTGCCAGCATCGTTGCTAAAGCGTCAAACAAATCAGACAAAACCTGAGCCGGAGGCGGCACAGCCCCCCGCTCCCGTTGGTGTTGCTGTTGCTGAACCGGAGATCATTGCCGCGGCGGTAGAAGAGTGATGCGCTGATTGTGTACCGGCCATGAAGACCGCGACCCGACTCGGCAGATCAAGGGGGTCCGGAATACTATCGCCATCGGAACCTCCACTAATCTGGCCGTCCTACAGCTAGTACAGTGACTCGGTCTCTCCGATTGAAGACTCGTCATCAGAGCATACAACAGTTTCGCCACCAGATGCCGATCTATCCTCATATTCCGCTCCATGGATGACACCTATGAAGGCATGCTTTACAGCGGGCTGAACCTGGGCAGAGCTTGCACACTGAGCCGTCTCGATGATGTCGGTGCAGATGTCCGGCTCAGGGCCCGGTTCACCGATCTTACCGATGAAGACGTGAATTTTACCAAAGAGGACCCAGTACCCATACTCAATTGAGCCGGCCTCGGGACTCCATCCTGCATCGTCGATGTAGAGCTTGTCGCGACGACTTTTATTCATCAGGCCCACAGCTTGTCCCGTGAGTCCTTCGAAGCTGCCCTTCAAGAGCTCGAAACCATCGTGCGATAGCCCCACGGTGGGCGCCAACTGTCGTGGTTTTGTCACGACAGATGTCCTCGTGAAAGGACTTAGTCGTGGAGCCATCGCTACGGGTTAGCTTAAAGGGGTTTAAAGTGGACAAAGGACGCAAGAGTTTATACTAGTTCGGCCCCTTACAATGAAGGTAAAAGCCTACTCCATTTGTGATGGAATTGCTAGGGTTTCGATGACCAGGGAGCAAACCGCTTTGCCTGGCTCTCGAGTTGTTGTGTGTTGTCCCTAAACCGCCGCCGGGTCGCCCCTTTATATACACTAGTCGTCAACCCATGCATCCGCACGGGCTAGTTATCTTGGGAAGGCATGGAGATATTAATAGCTTATTGGATACATAGACACTTAAATATTTAAACATAGAGAAATAAAGTATTTACATATTAAATATTATGACTGAAATCATTAACATTTTCTTACCATATGTCAATATGTCTGAGATTGATTACTTCAAAGATGTAAATGTTAGGCGAATTTCGGAGAAATATCCAAATTTGAACGTACACTAATCATATATTCACGTTTCATGATCAAAATGTAAGGGAAAATGCATTCTCAACTATGTTTGCAAAGTAGCATAAATATATTGGAAAATAATTTAATTGTTTTGGATTTTATGAGATACTTTTCACTCTCAAATATTTGTTGGAGCCTCATTTTAGATATCTTTATTTTAATTGGCCCCATCACGTGGAAAATAAACAATTTTTTCTTGATAATGCAAATAGTAGAAAACCATAAAAAAATTTGCGGCCAAGAATATCGAAGATACAAAACAAAATGAAGATAAGTTATTTGCAGACCCTGGAGTATTAAGATTTCAAAGATACATATGATTTATTGTAAAAGAAATAAGGCAATAAATTGAAAACATTTGATTGCGTGATGTACCAACACATGTACCTCATTTATTGTATTATGTTTTCTTGCTTGGCAAATGAGCAATGACATCTTAATTAAGAGGTACTATGATACAAAAGTTACCAGGTGATTCGACATATTCATTTTTACCATCTGAAGCATATCAAATATATGAAAAATTGTCGACAAAAAAGCAAATCAGACATTAGTTTGTGCGAACATAATTAATAAGGCAACTATTTACCCATAGCATCCATATTTCTATAGTTGATAGAACCAGATGATTTTAAAACATTCAATTGATATTTGGAAAAATATATTAGTTAATTGTACTTGCTATATACTCAAAAAAAATTGAACTATTTTGACTCGTTATCATTATCAAGTAAAAGATCCACAAAAGGCATTTAGAAAAACTGAATAAACTACCTAAAAAATTGAAAGTGCTATCTCTGGAAACAACATGTAAGTAGCATTAGCAATGCATCAACATTACAAACCATTTTTTCCTAAAACAACAGTGTACCGTAGATAGGGACCGACAATCAATTAGTAAGTTACATAAACTATTATACCTATGGTCAGATCAATTGACAAAAAAATCTCCTTATTAATCTTTCAGTACACCTAAGCCTAAAATAAAAGGAAGCTAAAGCAACAGTTTGAGTCCGGAGCATAGCTAAAATAGCTTGAGTTTTGTTATCCAAAAGGGAATTTTTCTGTATGGAATGACAACAAAAAACATGATAAGTGTTGGCTAATACAAAAAGAGTAGACCAGTTAATAATTTGAGCAAATTCCTAGCCGGTGTAGCAGAACACGCTAGCTTTAGCATTAGATAGAATAGCTTTGGCATGGATTTTGTTTCTCCGTCAAGCACATAGGTCTATAAATATCTCAGTGCAGTATGAGAAAAGTAAACCAATGAAGCTAGTACGTGTGCCATGGTTGTTTGGTAGCACTGTCCGCAATGCACATAAAAATAAATAAGAAAGTACACCTCTTGTACGGATTGCTTTATTTATGTTCCTGAAGTCAGAACTAAACTACTGAAATGACATCCTCTATAACCTAAAGAGTACACATGATGGATCAAAATATAACTTCCCTACTGTTACAAATTATCATCTAAATCTCTTTTAATTGAACAGAGCATAACAATAAATATAATAGAGATATTTATAAAAGATAAATTTGTTTTTCCTCTATCCAAGAGACAAATACTCGGTACATGTCTATTGTACTTCACGGAAAACAAAATAACCAAAAAGAGAGAAGATGCGGTAGAATTTATAGAACAAACAGAATTAACATTCACATGGTGGCCTGGTGGCTGCCCGACGCATTGGTTGTGGAGGCTCTTTTTCACACAGGAGTCAACCTACATGCCTGCTTGCACAGGCGGCTTGTGTACATGTCCATCTGAATACTGCTGCTGACTAAAGCATCCGCCGTCAACCAATTCTAGGATTGAGGCTTGCTACACATACCTGCAGAAAGTTGTGCCTGTGCAAGTTCTGCAGCCGACAAGTAATCAGCTAGTAATGGGCAAGGGCAATAATATATGCTTCACGTCTGCTACATGGATGCATCTATGTGTTTCCTTTAGAGACAGAGATATGTAGAATCTAGTGAGGCAATTGCGAACCTTTGGCCTGGAATACGGACACTGAAGGACCTCTGGCTTGATGGATGCATGGATATCCTCATGTGTACGTCGGCGCATGGCCGGATGGCCGTAAGTAAAACATGTAGTTAATTTGATTAGATGGAAAGTCCTGATGGTGCTGCTGAGGAAAGGAGAACGACGACAACAGCTAGACGCACGCAAGCATAGGAGAAACTGAGATGAGAAGGGCTTGAGAAAGGAAAAGAGGCATAGTTGGCGTGCATCGCGACATTATGGGAACCATATTTTGTAGGTTTTCATAAGATAGAAAATCATTTTTCCCGTGGGGGAAATATGTTTCTCAGATCAAGGAGATGTATAAAGAGGGTAAATTGGTTGCAACTGCTCCCCAAAGGCAGGATACAGCGTGGCGTGGCGATCAAAAGCTGGGTTGTGCATCTACGTAAGAAGCATTTCCAACAAACAAAAAACTGCAGTATTTTTTTGGGCCGGTTGAAAACTCCACAAATTGACTTCAAGAGAATGCATGAAAAGAAGAATATTAACATGAGAACTCCTCCTACACAAATTAAAACATCTCATGCCATATCAGCACCTAGACCTAGAGGCATTAAGAATAATTTATGGACTAATAGTTAATAAATTTGATTATGTTCTAATTCTTTACATAGGAAATACCTACACCATGGGCAAAGCAAGCAGAAAGCTACAGCAAAGAGGCAAGCACGGGTGATGAACTTTATAATAGGGGCGAGAAAGACTCAGCCGTCAGGAGGCCATAGTAAAGGGATTGAGAACAAAATAGATTACAGCAATATATGATCATGTTCCCAGGATTCAAACGTAGATGTGGCTGCAGATTTTGATTAACCATGTTAAAGCGGCAGTGGTTGGCTTGACAAAGGCAAGGGCATGGGCCACAGCCGGACTATACATGAAGCTCTAGATAGATTGATGGATTCTCCTGAACTAACATCTTGTAAATCATCATAAAAAAATTCAACCAAGATTGGAGATACAACCATGAAGATGTATTTTTCTTTGACTTGATTCATGACTGACGGTGTCCTGGACTAGGGGGTACTCACCACGTCGTCTCCCGATCTATTAGATTGGGCTGAGGCCCCCCATGGCCGTATACTCATGGGCCAGTTCGGACAGCTGCCGCATACAAGAAGATTCCACAAAGACTTGGCGATCAAGACAAGGACTTCTCCCCACCGGCGTATTCGGCTAGGACTCTTGTTATCCTAGGCCTCTGGTGCATTATATAAACCGAGGCCAGGCTAGTCGATAGACATATACAACAATCATACCATAGGCTAGCTTATAGGGTTTTAGCCTCTATGATCTCGTGGTAGATCAACTCTTGTAATACTCATATCATCAATATCAATCAAGCAGGACATATTGTATTACCTCCATCAAGAGGGCCTGAACCTGGGTAAACATCGTGTCCCCTGCCTCTTGTTACCATCGATCCTAGACGCACAGTTCGGGACCCCCTACCCGAGATCCGCCGGTTTTGACACCGAAATGACCTTCCGGAAAAAATACCTGAGGTGTAGAACCTGAATGAAACAAATATCCACCATAGAAGGCCCGCCAAGGTGCGTCATGGCCGCCCCAACGCGCTTGCCGGGCTGCATGTAGAGCTGAACTACAAAAGCAACAAAATTCTGTACCAGTCTGCAATGATATGAAAATAGTACTAAGAAGCATATGGAAAAATATCCTGGTTTTACAAATAGATTATTACAGAACCACACTATTCATGTTGTTATCCATGTAGAAACCTATCGGCAAGTAATTCTTTTGCATCTATTGTAAATCTCTATCCTGTATATGCAGTCAGCAAATTTTACATGGCAATAGAGGCAACACAAAGGAAAAGAAGGTATGAAAAAAGACATTATTCTGAATTAGCATGCCTGTTTGCCTTACACCAAGAACATATCCCAGGCCATGGCCAGACTCTCGACGCCTCCAGAACCTCTAGCCGTCGCCGGCATGTAGACCGACATCTCAGTCGTCGGCATGTCGTCTTCAGCCGATCTGACTGCCGGAATTGATTACCAAGGCTGTAGTACGTACATGTCTTTTCTGCTAATTGAAAAGCTAGCTAGCCTTGAACCAAATTGAGCCAGATCGTGTATTTATGTTTCCCATCAGAATCAAGCATGGCGTGTACGCGTACACATGCGCTGGCACCGTGCAGCCTAGGGAAGTTCCCGGTGCAGGGCCATCGGATCCAATGCCCGCATCTTCAAGCAATGCTCGCTCACATTAGGACAGGCAGCATGCAGTCCCGCATGTGAGGCCGTCTAGTCCCAGATATGCGTCTGCCTCAAGGCATTTCAGTAGATTTGGAGGATGATAAGGAGAAGAGCAATGCTAGGGTTTGTAGAGGATGCTTAGGTGCGTACGTGAAACAAATCTTCGAGGGAGATTGTTTTTCTCGGTTGTTGAATACTAAGATTCATTGGACAACATGTCCTACATGTGAGAGGTTGAGGGAGTTGGTTCATCGGAGAGACGTATGTGGGTTGAGAGAGATACGTGTTTTTTCTCGCGAGTCGGTGTTCTTTTCCGCGAGTCGATCTACACCGTAATAATTCGGTCCCACCAGATGAACGGATCGTAAATTCTAATTAACGTGGTAATTTTTAGGGAGTCTGTAATTATTATAGGTATAGATAGATAGGTCGACGCCCGCCGGTTTACAGAGTCCCGAGGCCGAATCATAAACGTATCTAGCTCGGTCTCTACTCCTATCTTATCATACAAGCATACATCAATGTCGGTTTATCTCTACAGGCTTTAACCCGCCTTTGGGCCTTGGGCCTCCATGAAGTGCCATCATTCATGTCTTCATGGGCTTCAAATAAGGTAATCATCATGGACATAAACCGGCCTCTCCTGGCCGGTTTATGTCCAGTAGTAATATCCCCAACAGAGCCCAAGAATAAATGGGCCCTAAGAAGGCCGAAAGATAACAGGGGATGGAAACGGCCCAACAGTATAATGGGCCGTTAATGGGTATAAAGTGATACACTATTCATTATGGGCCAGTTTTACCATGGGCCATTAATGGGCGGAGGGTTACTAAGGGCCTCATATGGGCCGAAAGACGTCATGGGTCATACATGGGCCGGAAGTTAAAACGGGCTGGAATTATATTGGACAGCCAAGATGATGCTACTGGGCCTAATTCGTATAGGCTGTAAACGGGCCTTGGGTTAGCGGGCTGTAAATGGGCTATATGCGAACATGCCGTTAACAGGCTTGCCGTGGGCTGGCCCGCCACCTTTTGACCAAGTCAAACGGGCCGGCCTTTTCACAGGAATGGGCCTCTATTGGGCCGTGCCACGTGTCGACGTATCATAGGCTCTTTGGGTCCAATGAGTGGATGACATCTGTCCCAGCGGCGAGCCGACACGTGTTCCCTCCAGCCAATGATGATTTTACATGTGGAAAATCCCCATTGGTCGGGGCTGTTAACGGGTTATCGGATCCAAAACCAGACCCGTTAGCTTAACGGCATTCCGTTACGGTGGATGCCATGTGTCGGTCACCCTTGACGAAAGCACTTCTGTGACGCACGATTTATCGTCATGGAAGTGGACACTTCCGTGATGATAATTTTGGTAATGTCATGGAACACTTCTACGACAGCACAGGTATGACTATCTTGATTCTGTCATAAATTTGTCATGGATGTACATGCATGACAGAAAACGTGACCTACTATGACAAACACGTATCATCACAGAAGTGTATTTTTTTGTAGTGCATCCCGATCGCCTGGCCTTTCGCGGTCTGGGGACTCGACATGGTGGGGCCCTTCAAGACTGCTCGAGGTGGCATGACACATTTGCCGGTGGCGGTGGACAAGTTCACCAAGTGGATCGAAGTAAGGCCGATCAAGAAGCTGGACGGGTCAGCGGCCCCCCGGTTCGTCAAAGACATCATCGTACATTACGGCATGCCAAATAGCATCATCACGGACAATGACACCAACTTCGCCAAGGGCGCGCTCGCGCAATATTGCTCTGTCTCTGGCATTCGCCTCAACCTGGCATCCGTTGCACACTCGCAGTCCAACGGCCAGGTCGAGCAGGCCAACGGCCTCATCCTATCCGGCATCAAGCCACGGCTTGTCGAGCCGCTCGTCCGCTCACCCGGCACCTGGCTCGATGAGTTGCCAGCCATCCTCTGGAGCCTCCGCACCACGCCAAACCGGTCGAGTGGGTTCACCCGGTTCTTCCTCATCTACGGAGCCGAAGCCGTCATCCCGACCGACGGTCGAGTTCGACTCGCCGCGCATCGCGATGTACACTGAGGCTGAATCCAAAGAAGCCCGCGAAGACGGCGTCGACCTTCTCGAAGAAGCATGCCTCTTGGCGCTCAGCCGGTGGGCCATCTACCAGCAAGGCCGAGTCACTACCACAGCAAGAAGATCAAGCCACTCGCATTCCAAGAGAGAGACCTCGTCCTTCAACTCGTCCAGCAGCAAGCCGGCCAACACAAGTGATGACCCACAATTATAGGGGATCTATCGTAGTCCTTTTGATAAGTAAGAGTGTCGAATCCAACGGGGAGCAGAAGGAAATGATAAGCGGTTTTCAGCAAGGTATTCTCTGCAAGCACTGAAATTATAGGTAATAGATAGTTTTGTGATAATATTATTTGTAACGAGCAACAAGTAACAAAAGTAAATAAAGTGCAACAAGGTGGCCCAATCCTTTTTGTAGCAAAGGACAAGCATGGACAAACTCTTATATGAAGGAAAGTGCTCCCGAGGACACATGGGAATTATCGTCAAACTAGTTTTCATCATGATCATATGATTCACGTTCGGTACTTTGATAATTTGATATGTGGGTGGACTGGTGCTTGGGTGATGTCCTTACTTGGACAAGCATCCCACTTATGATTAACCCCTATTGCAAGCATCCGCAACTACAAAAGAAGTATTAAGGTAAACCTAACCATAGCATGAAACATATGGATCCAAATCAGCCCCTTATGAAGCAATGCATAAACTAGGGTTTAAGCTTTTGTCACTCTAGCAACCCATCATCTACTTATTACTTCCCAATGCCTTCCTCTAGGCCCAAATAATGGTGAAGTGTCAAGTAGTCGACGTTCACATAACACCACTAGAGGAGAGACAACATACATCTCATCAAAATATCGAACGAATACCAAATTCACATGACTACTAATAGCAAGACTTCTCACATGTCCTCGGGAACAAATGTAACTACTCACAAAGCATATTCATGTTCATAATCAGAGGGGTATTAATATGCATATAGGATCTGAACATATGATCTTCCACCAAATAAACCGGCTAGCATCAACTACAAGGAGTAATCAACACTACTAGCAACCTACAGGTACCAATCCCAGACTTAGAGACAAGAATTGGATACAAGAGATGAACTAGGGTTTGAGAGGAGATGGTGCTGGTGAAGATGTTGATGGAGATTGGCCCCCTCCCGATGAGAGGATCGTTGGTGATGATGATGGTGATGATTTCCCCCTCCGGGAGGGAAGTTTCCCCGGCAGAACAGCTCCGTCGGAGCCCTAGATTGGTTCCACCAAGGTTCCGCCTTGTGGCGGCGGATTCTCATCCCGAAAGCTTGCTTATGATTTTTTCCTCGACGAAAGACTCCATATAGCAGAAGATGGGCATCGGAGGGCCACCAGGGGGCCACGAGGGAGGGGGCGCGCCCAGGGGGTAGGGCACGCCCCCACACTCGTGGCCAGGGTGTGAGCCCCCTCTGGAACTTCTTGCGCTTGGTATTTTATATATATTCTGAAAATAGCTTCCGTGAAGTTTTAGGACTTTTGGAGGTGTGCAGAATAGGTCTCTAATATTTGCTCCTTTTCCAGCCCAGAATCCCAGCTGCCGGCATTCTCCCTCTTTATGTAAACCTTGTAAAATAAGAGAGAATAGGCATAAGTATTGTGACATAATGTGTAATAACAGCCCATAATGCAATAAATATCGATATAAAATCATGATGCAAAATGGACGTATCAACTCCCCCAAGCTTAGACCTCGCTTGTCCTCAAGCGAAAGCCGAAATCGAAATATATGTCCACATGTTTAGAGATAGAGGTGTTGATAAAAATAAAATACGGACAT